>NC_090445.1:1197709832-1198011261 GCF_031143425.1 Pleurodeles waltl | reverse complement strand
TTTGCTTACATTACTTCCCACCCCCCAAGGCCCAGTCCCACAAACCCAAGCTACGGACTTTTGTGCTCTTTAGGGTTAATACTTAACAGCACATTGTAAGTACACCTTGGATAGATGGTTTCCATTTAGGCAAATCCTGTATGGAAATATAGAAACTATCGGACCGGCCATAAACCCAGCTCCACATACAAAGTAATTAGTGGAGACCCATGTCCCAGTTTAAGCAGTGCGCGCAAGAAGTTGTTTTACAATGAGAATCTTTTCTGGATTCACAGATTGTGCGTTATTTTGACAGTTAGAGGTTGGGTCCTGAATACTCTTAGTGTTCTTTTTCTCTCTCCTTTTTTATCCCTTGATGTTGCCCGTAGCCTGGCCATTTGGTGCTGTGTGGTGATGTTAGATATGCTCCCCGGAAGCACCTGTGGGGGCAGTTGCCGGAGGAGCGGGTATCTCCACTAGCTGGGATGCCCTGTGGCGCTGTAACAAAGGGGGGTGAGCCTTTGAGGCTCACCACCAGGTGTTACAGTTCTTGCAGGGGGATGTGAGAAGCACCTCCACCCAGTACAGGCTTTGTACCTGGCCACAGAGTGACAAAGGCACTCTCCCCCTGTGGCCCGCAACACGTCTGGTGTGTGGCAGGTTGGCAAAAACTAGTCAGCCCACACTGGAAGTCGGGTATGTTTTTAGAGGGCATCTGTGTGCATTTATTGTGCTGATACCAAACTTGCCAGTTTTCAGTGTAGCCATTATGGTGCTGTGGAGTTTGTGTTTGACAGACTCCCAGACCATATACTCTTATGGCTACCCTGCACTTAAAATGTCTAAGGTTTTGCTTAGGCACTGTAGGGGCATAGTGCTCATGCATCTATGCCCTCACCTGGGGTATAGTGCCCTCAGCCATAGGGCTGTAAGGCCTGCTAGAGGGGTGACTTACCTATGCCACAGGCAGTGTGAGGTTGACATGGCACTCTGAGGGGAGTGCCATGTCGACTTAGTCATTGTCTCCCCACCAGCACACACAAGCTGGCAAGCAGTGTGTATGTGCTGAGTGAGGGGTCCCTAGGGTGGCATAAGACATGCTGCAGCCCTTAGAGACCTTCCCTGGCATCAGGGCCCTTGGTACCAGGGGTACCAGTTACAAAGGACTTACCTGAGTGCCAGGGTTGTGCCAATTGTGGAGACAAAAGTACAGTTTAGGGAAAGAACACTGGTGCTGGGGCCTGGTTAGCAGGGTCCAAGCACACTTTCAAATCATAACTTAGCATCAGCAAACTTTCAATTATAAATGGCATCCGCAAAGGCAAAAAGTCCGGGGGTAACCATGCCAAGGAGGCATTTCCTTACACTACTTCTTAAAAATTGGCCTTTGGAGAGTCACAGCAGTGGCATCAGAGTAGCCTAGGGGAGTGAAAGGGCACTTCTACAAATGATTTTGTCATGAGCAAACTAGTGGGCTTATGACTATAATTTCATAGGCGAGTTGAAGGGCATGTTGGCTACATAGAGGCCCGTTTTGATTTGCCTTCAAACGAACCCCACCCCCTCTCCACTTTTCCC
This sequence comes from Pleurodeles waltl, assembly GCF_031143425.1. Classification (NCBI taxonomy): domain Eukaryota; kingdom Metazoa; phylum Chordata; class Amphibia; order Caudata; family Salamandridae; genus Pleurodeles; species Pleurodeles waltl. The sequence goes on along the minus strand of NC_090445.1, from coordinate 1,198,009,704 downwards.
CCAGCTGAAACTGAGGAAGTCTCTTTGCTTCCTTAGCTGCATTGAAAAATCATAAAAATGTTACCTGCAGGTCTAGTGGTGTAAATCATCTACTCTAACTTTTGTGCTTTTGACCCCTAATCTGTTCTAAAATTGTGTGATCCTGGGCAAATGTTTTATTTCACTGAGTTTCCTTTTACTTCATTATCACATATTAGAGCACCTTCAAATACATGAGTTCAGCATGTGTATTGTACAAAACATCTTTGATTTAAGAGACTTAACATTTGATCCATTCACAGTAAGAATCAAGCCCACATACAGGGTACATATGACCCTTTGCTTTACTCTTTGTTCACTAATATTATTGTCATCAGTGCAAGGCAGGAATGTTTCTCATTCATATATAAAAAAAGCTCCCTTTTAATCAATACTCTCAATGTAGTGACGTTATCTGATGTGCTAAGATGAAATACTTTTGCTCACCGCACTTAGCCAGGACATACCTGTCCTGCTATTTCAGTAAAGTAAAATTTTCTCAATTCTGTACCTGGCTGGGGCTCGATTTTACATCTGTACTGTCCTTGGATTCTGGGATATTGACCTTTGTCCCTCGTAGACAGGATCATGGTGCCGCACAAGTTTAAGTCATTGCATTTATGGAGAATACAACACTTGTCACAGCTGGACTTTCCTCACCCCCACATTCCTTACCCCTCAAATCCTAAACCTGTCACCAACTCTGGATTCCCAGTTGGTGTCTGTGTCCCACAGCGGTGAGTTGGGCTTCCTCAGTGCTATGTGATCAAGAGCCGGTTGATCTTCCTGTTGGGGACAGCATAACCAGGTGGTTTGTAATGGTGAGACAGTCATGCAGCTCACCTTCCTGCGAGCTAGTTAAGAGGCACCCACGGTCCAGGACCAGACATCTATTTAAGGTAATGTGACCTGCAAAAACAATAGGATCTCATACTGGGTGAGTTGAGCACTAGATAAATGTTGGTGTCAACACCAGAGCAGTACGCGCTCTAATGGTGACAAAAATGCAAAAACCCAGCACTCTCAAAACAAAGTAATTTATGCATTGTGCTGATATGTTGTGGTTTAACCTTTTGCATTGCAGAGTTCAATCCTGAAAACTTATTTTTAATATGCTTACAAATACTGTTCCTTTGCAATGTATTGCTGCAGGTTTTCAGAGTGTGTTAGGGTGTGGCCCCTTTCCAGGGCCTTCCCGAGACTTTCCCTGCAACATGCCTGGGCGTGGTTCTGGTTTGGGCCAAGACTCTATAAAAGAGAGCCAGCCCAACTCCCAGTGCTCACTATTCAGAGGTCCCGGTGCAGGGCAGCAGCTTCTTCCTGAGCTCCTGTCCAGGCAGCCTATTTGGATCTTCCAGTCTTCTGCCCTAATCCTTCATTGGTGATCATTGTTCCAGGTGGTAAGATGGTGGTTGGACTGTCCCGACACAGTTATTGAGAATTTTCATATTCTTGGTTTAAATTCTTAAAGGAGTAACAGATGACTTGCGCGCTACCATTTCTTGACATTTATATGGTAGTTTACAAATAGGCAAGACGCCCGATTTATTTAATAAAGGTTTGACTTTGTTATTCATTGCGCGCTACCATTTCTCGAACATTTACATGGTGGCTAAAGAATCGGCAAGACGCGCGATTCGTTTTATGGTGTTTAAACATTGTTGTCCATTGCGCGCTACTATTTCTTGACATTTACATGATGTTTTACGAATTGGCAAGACGCACAACTCGTTTCATGAGCATGTAACTTTGTTGTTCATTGCGCGCTACCATTTCTTGACATTTACATGGTGGCTTATGAATCGGCAAAAGAAGCGTGATTCGTTTCATTGTACTTTGATTTTGTTATTTATTGTGAGCTGTTATTCCTTGAAATTTACATAGTGTCTTACGAATCAGCAAGACGCGCGATTCGATTAAGGATGATTTGACTTTGATATTCATTGCGTGCTACCATTTCTTGGTATTTTACATGGTAACACTCGAATTGGCAAGACGTACGATTCTCTCCTCGAGTTTAATTCATGTTGTTTATTGTATGCCACTATTCTAAGATATTTATTATGTAATATTTGAGTTGACAAGTTATGTGATTTGTTTCCTGAATCCATATTGTGTTATTCATGGTGCACAGTCCTTTTATGGTGTTATATATATATATATATATATATATATCTGTAATATGCACAATTTGTGTTGAAACATTTTAAGAGTACACAGAAGGCCAGAATTTCTAGATGCAAAATTGTATGGTCCTAGTATATATTCTCAAAACAGGATTTATATGACTGGTTTAAAATTTAGTCAGAATGTTTTTTCTGATTCTCATGTAAAGGAAAGTACTTGAATAAGAAAGTTTTCAGTTAATTCATCTTGATTCCCCTACAGGTATCCGGCCATCTTGAAACTTAGTCATTTTAAACTTAACTCTTAGATTGTTCATGTTTTCATAGTGACTAGGCTTAGAATCATAGTCTAGTATTGATTTCAGGAGATATAATTTTCATATTGTGTGTTCTAACCTTTTTCTTACTACAGGTCTCCTTCCCAGCTGTTCCCTTCCTAATCCCCTCTTCACCTCTTGAACTCTCTCAGTCTCTGTGATTTATCTATCAGAGTCTTGGAGCTGTTCAGTGGTGGACGTGTGCACAGACCCCGAGGATCTGGTGACTCTGACAGTTGGGTTTAGGAGTTTAGTAGAAACAACGCTACTGAACAGTTAGCGGTTGTCACTATTTCTTTTGTGATCACTGAGCACAGGGGTTCTTACCTAATGTTACTAAAGCATCACTGGCTCTGGTTTATAGCATTAGAGGAGCCCAGAGGATAACCATCTCTTGCGTCACATGACTGCAAATGTGAGCAGCACCTGGATGGGCATGGGCCATTTGTGACTTATAAACTGTCTCTTCACTGGAGAATAGGGAAACTTTGGAGTGGCACTGTGTGCGCTTGTACTAGTCCTGGGGTCCTCAGGCTTGTAGGACAAAGGGGGATGTAGGACAACTCCTTTAGGGCGCTATGGTTACATGATTATGTGTAGGGGTGAAGAGAACAGATATTGGAGGAGGCAGTAACCCTGCTGGAAAATCTACGTCATCAGAAGTCTCATCGTCAAGAGTTGCTTTAAGCTGTGGACTCAAGCAATAGGCCTAACCATCAAGTCTTTGTCATTTTCTCTATCACCTTGTCGTCAGTCAAGTGCAGCCGTGGCCCGTCCTTTAGGGCAGAGAGATCACACCCCCACCCTTTGCCCCTCATTAAGAGTGACTGTCAGGCTGAGAAAAGATCTTCCTGACAGACACTCTTCATGTTCAGATCAGGCAGCGAGGAGTGAGACATGGACGATTTGCGCAGACTCCTGGCTGTCGGAGCTGAAATTTGCTGGGCTGAAGAGGTCACAGCTCCTATGGGCGTGACTTCCTCAGCTCAGCAAAGGTGCCTCGAGTCAATGGGTGACGAGGGGAAGCCTCACCCATTGACTTCAACCTGGGGGCTTCAGGTTTAAGCCCTGAAGCGCCTAGGGGTCATGTCAATCAGTGACACCTTGTCTCAGAGTGGGGAGGGGTCAGCAGTCTCACTGACCCCATCACACTCTGTGACAAGTTGGGGCTGCTGCCTTCCCTCACTGGCTGCCCTAAGGTCAGCCAGTGAGGGAAGGCGGCAGTCCCAACCCTCCTGGACCTCCGAGCTGAAGGTAAGTGTGTGTGTGTCTTTTTTTTTTTTCTTTCAAATTAATGTTTGGTGTGTCCGTGTATGTTTGAATGTTGTTGAGTGTTGTAAAATTACCGGTCGCCACTGGTCAAGTGTTCGTTGCATTTTTCTTTTAATTCCTTTACTTTTTTCTTGAATTGTTCCTGGGAATTTTTAAGATTCTGCACTAAGACTAGTGGAATCTCTTAGATGTCCGTTCTTAAAGTCAAATTATACATTGTATTTAACCCCTGGTTACCCTACATTTCCTTAGTTCCAAAACTTCACTTAAGTGTATTACTTTATCCAAATTAAAAAATCCCACAACTGGACATCGCTCAGAGGGTTGTGTTTTTGTGTGCCAGTGCCTGTATGTACTTGCGACAACATTGACATTCTGTTGTTTACATCAGGAGGGACACATTTTAAATCTTGGTTCAATAAGTTTATTCGCCTTTTTAAGGTCGAGCCCACAAGCTGTTGTAATCTCTCTTTGGGCTTTTAACCACGCCCATGTCACACCTATCACTTTCATTGGTTCATGGGCTTGTCTTTTAAAATCCGCTTGATTTCATTAGTGACCTAAGAAAGATCTGGTGATCGGGGATGAGGTGCTAGGGGAGTGTTTAGTGACCATAATCCCCTTATAGTGTCTTTTAAACTCCCTGGGGCCCTACGTAAATTAGGATGAGGTGGGCCTGTTGCAGTGGAGATAAGGGAACAGGGCAGGCGGCTTGGGTGGAAACAAGTAGATTCCCAAAAAGTTGTAGGAAGGGTGGTGGGGGAAAACCTACATTTATTTATGGAAATACTTCTGATAGAGTGTCCCAATCCTAAGGCTGTTATGGATGCAATAACAGTAGTAAATACAGCAGTGAGAGACTGTTTATTTTCAATAGGCAGCCGCCCCAGTAAAGGCAATGTGGTTGGTTTGACAAGGCCTGCTATGATGCAAGGGCAAACTGAAGTTGGCCGCTAAGAAACATCCTAGAGATAGGGTCCTTGTGAGGGATAGCAAGTTAAAACATAAAGATAAAGCCTGGGAAGAGTTAGAGTGTGCCATAGTTCTGAAGGATCCTGGTTTGTTTTGGAAGGTGGTAAATAGAGGTTCCTTTGGAACAGAGACATCTGAGGGCCTTGGCTGTAACATTGCCCCGGAGGCCGGGGTAATTCACTTTTGTAGAACTTTTGAGGGTATCCCCCTAAGAAATAAACGGGACAATGAGTATGATATGGCTCCTAACCTAGCAATTAGGTTTTCACTCCATTGATGCGATACAGAGTAGTGCTAGCAATAAAGCTCTGGGCCCGGATTCGATCCCTATGGATTTGTATAAATCTAATCCCCAGTTATGGGCACCTATTCTTTTAAATGTTATCAATGCAGCAGTTACTGTTGGCGTTCCTGCCTCTTGGAGACTGGCCTGTATTATCCCAGTATTTAAAAAGGGCGATCGAAATGATCCTAAGTCTTATCGCCCCATCTCTCTCCTTGATTCTTCTGTGAAGATTCTGGGGCGGATTATTTTAAGGCGTATTGAGGCCTGGATGATAGGAAATGATATCTTAAGCTGGGACCAGTATGGTTTTAGGGAAGGCCTCAGCACTCGAGAACAATGTCTTAACCTATTGATGATGATTGGTAAATATACGCAAGCTAGGAAAGGTACCCTCTACCTTGCTTTTATGGACCGTAGTTGTGCCTTTGATAAGGTGAACCGGTCTATATTGTGGGAGAGGTTAAATCAGCTAGGGATGGATCCTAATATTGTAGAGTTGCTCCGGTATCTCCACTCAGGAACGGTTGCAAATGTGAGGGTGGGGTCTAATGGGGAATGCTCAGAGGCCTTTAAACTTCCAAGGGGTGTGCGCCAGGGGTGTGTTTTGGCTCCTACTCTGTTCCTTCTTTATACAAATGGATTGTTGGATTTTCTGGTGGAACATTGTAAGGATGTTCCAAAGGTGAATGGTATTGATATCCCTGTGCTGACGTACGTGGATGACACGGTCCTTATGGCCCGCACTATGAATGGTCTCCTTGAAGTAGTCCGAGCTTATGCCTCCTTTATGTCAGCTTTGGGCTTAGAGATTAATTATAAGAAATCACATTTCATGGTTTGCGGAAGACCCTTGAGTAGGGTGGGGGAGCTAAGGATTGAGGATCAAATCATTAGCAGGGTCCATGAGTTCCCATATTTGGGGGGTCATCTTTGATGAGAAAGGATCTTGGAAACCCTGTATTGCCAGAAGGGGTGTGCTTTTTCATGCAACATTGGGTGCGACTTTTGACTTTGCTGTAAGGGTAGGAAGTAAACCTATTAAGCCTTTGCTTGAAATCTATAGGCGGAAATGCCTCCCTGTCCTGCTGTATGGTGCTGCACATTGGGGGTATATGGATCCCCGAGCCCTTACTGTAGAAGAAAATCAGTTCTGTAGAAGGCTATTGGGAGTTGGACAAAATATTCCTGTTTTTTGCCTTCATTTGGAACTGGAGCTTGAGTTTGTGCAGGACAATATCTAGTTGGCTCCCCTTCTGGTATGGATTTCAATCTGGAGTAACGAACATGCTACTCTTAATAGGGATATTTTAAGGGATTGTTTGGCTTGTGACAATGTAAAGAACATTCCCTGGCTGACGTATATAAGGAAGATGGCCCATGATCTGGGGCGGCCTGATTTGTTTGAATATCCTCAGGGCCTGACTAGTCATGATTAAAAATGGGTTAAGGATAATTTTCTGAGAATCCAGGAGACCAAAAGGGAGGGGGAGGCCTTAGGGAAAAAAACGATCAGGGATTTTATTATGCTAAAGATGGGGGTGGGTCCTGAGCGCTATCTCTTAGAGATAAATGATGTGAGGGAAAGGTCTCTATTACTGGTCTCTTATTACTCAATTCCGTTTGGGGATCATTAGAAGTAATCTGTGTTTCCCGCTAGGTCAGTATGGGGAAAATCTATTAGACCCTGCCCCTGTGATGGGGTGTCCCAACAGACCTTGCCCCATTTTACATTGTTTTGTGTTTTTTATGCACCGTTTAGAACTCGATTTCTATTACCTCTTTTAAGGCCCAAGGGTTTCGTGCAATATCATCCTGCTTTTATGTGGCTGCATATGGCCTCAGATGTATTGGTGTGGAAGGGCCTGGGATCATTCTTGAAGGGAGCTATTACTTGGTGTAAAAATGTAGAGTTCTTCGAATGAATTCTTTTAGTTTATTGTTTTTATGAATGAGGTCTTATCTGTTTATATTCTTGATGAGTGTTTTTATTGTATATTGTTTTATTGTTATTTTAACTAATGTGTTGGTGATTATTTGTTTTAATGGATGAATTTTTTCATACAGAATAAAGTCTTCTTCTAGTGAAAGGCATGCATACGTCATGCCTTTTCAAGTGTTTAGCCCCCCTCAAGCGCACCGGCCAGCTACTGACAACATACAAGGCTTCACGTTTTCAGCATGGTTTCTGCACTACTTTATCTTTTTAATTTCCACGCAGCGCGATGGCACTGGGTTTTACATAGAACGATCACACTCAGTTTGGGGGTTTTTAATTTCAGTGTAATCGTGCTGCGTTTTACATAGTGCTTGTTTTTTTCCTTTCAATTTATGTGACAAGAAAAGTCTGGTTAGGAGTTTACAATGCTAATAGCTTTAACTCAAGCAAATGGGAGACTAGTTGCATCGCAAATGCTTGTATTTTATTGGTTACGCTTATCCACACGCGAGGCTGGTGCCGGAGCCTCTTTTACAGCGAGTCCTATTTACAGAACAAAGGTCTGGAGCGAAATAAATATATGCATCTTTCTGTTTTTATTTTAGCCGAGCTTGTTTTATGATGCGCATATGCAAACGGTGTTTACTGTGTAGTACTGTTCTATTCCATTAGACGTGCATAGATTAGTAGAATGAAGACAGCAGACCACAGTGCAGCGTCTGCTTGGGTCTAGGAGTGCTGGGTGGTTTCGATAAATGGCATAATTTGCCAAATAACTCTGGTGGGAACATTAGCGCTGACGGCTGAACCTGGCAGTGTGATTTTTTTATTCCTGGCAAACATGTTCAGTGTTAATAATACCCTGGTAACATTTCTCCCTTGCTATGTTCCTTTGAGGGATGCCGTTGAACAACAGGCCGTTTGCAGTCTGTTACATATTCTTAACAATGACTTTAGCTGTTTTGTAAATTTTACTGGATGCCCGTGAATGTCAAAGCGCATCTATACTCCAGTGTGGGGAAGACAGTGCTCCTTCTCGATTGTGCTCAGGCAAAAGACCCTATGTAAATTATATTTGTCGCAGCCCTGCTTGCCTCTGAAGTTATTCCCACTATGGGCCAGATGTAGGAAGCCTTTTGCGCCTCGCAAACTGCGAAACACTCAGTTTGTGAGGTGCAAAAGGCCGAACGCGATGCACAACCGCAAATTGCGAGTCGGTACCGACTCGCAATTTGAGGCTGCGATTCGCAAATAGGAAGGGGTGTTCCCTTCCTATTTGCGACCGCATCGCCATTCTGAGTTGCTTTGGGACCGCGAATGCGGTCGCAAACCAACTCGCAGTTACCATCCACTTGAAGTGAATGGTAACTCATTCGCAAAAGGGAAGGGGTCCCCATATGACCCCTTCCCCTTTGTGAATGCCAATAAAAATATTTTTTCAGAGCAGGCAGTGGTCCTATGGACCACTGCCTACTCTGAAAAAACCGAAACCAAATGGTTTCGGAAATTTTTCTTTTTGCAGCTCGTTTTCCTTTAAGGAAAACGGGCTGCAAAAAGAAAAAAAAAATGCTTTTTTCAAAAAGCAGTCACGGACATGGTGGTCTGATGTCTCCAGCAGGCCACCATCCCTGTGAGTGCCTGGACTCGCTATGGGGTCGCAAACTGTGACCCACCTCATTAATATTCATGAGGTGGGTCTTTGCGACCCCATAGCTAGTCGCAGAAGGTGTCTGAGACACCTTTCTGCATTACATTTTGCGAGTTGCAAATTGCGAGTCGCTATTACTTGCAATTTGCAACTCGCAAAATATTTTTTTGCTACATCTGGCCCTTAATGTGTAATTTAAACAATGCGGTGAGAAGGGGAAGAGATTCATGAATTTAAATGCGAGGAGTTTACATTTAAACAAAATATTTCACATGGTTATTGCTTAGTTAATGTTTAAGAGAAAAAAAGGTTTAACTTTTATTGCTGAGTAGACACAGGTTTTATGCAATTACAAAACAAGTGTTGACAAATCCAATATGTCTCAGTTTTGAAAGACCAACCTATTTGTTTGCCAGAGCTTGTTGCCAGTGGCATGTGAGCAAATGCACATGCGTAGCTGCCAGTCCTGGAACGGGTTTACTATTAAAGGAAACCCATTCAAAAATTGGGGCGGGGGGAGGAATAATTGCGATATGCTGGTTTATTTAGTGCATGGATATGGCATTTTTTGGTGCAAGCATGCGCATATGTGCTCGTCAGAACACGTGCAGTTAGCTTTTAGGGTCGAGCGCAAAGCGATCTGTTCCTGGTGTAATCTGTCTGTGGGCTTTTAACCACGCCCATGTCAAGCCCATCAGTTTGGTTGGTTCGTGGGCTTGCCTTTTAAAATTAGCTTGATTTAATTAGTGAAAGGCATGCATACGTCATACCGTTTCCGGTGTTTAGCCCGCCTCCAGCACACTGGCCAACTACTGAAAACATACGAAGCTCCATATTTTCCATATGGTTTCTGTGCTATTTTTTCTCTTTATTTCGTAGGCAGCACGCTCTCTCTGGGCTGTAGTAGAGCGCTTTGCATGACATCTACCCGGTTACTTGGATATTTGCACTTTTGCCGATTACATGGATAATTGCACTTTTGCCAATACTTTTCAGTGCAAGCGAACTTCTGTTTCCTTATGTGTGTTTGCTTTGCACTCATGGCAGCCATCGGCCCGCTTATTTGAAACTGTTTTACTTTACAGTTTATTTATCAAGAAAAGTTTGGTTAAGAGTTTACAACGCTAATAGCTTTACTTCGAGTAAATGTGAGACCCATTGCTTTGCAAATGCTTGTTAACTTTTCCTATTGTATCAGCACACTGAACTTTCTGTACTTCCCCAGTTTACCGCGGCTGGTGCCGATTGAGTGAAGGGACATTACTTTATTATGTTGAAGAACCAGCACAGGACCCCATTTTGGAGGCTGTCAGCTATCTAGCCTGGTAACCTTGCTAGCCCAATTAATACACAGCCTGACTAGGCGCATAATGCTCACCAGGGACCCTTTCCCAGCCTGTATGTAAGTGCAGGAACATTGACATTCTGTTTTAATCAGCAGGGACACTTCTAAATCTTGGTTTAATCTGTTTATTAGCCTTTTTAACTTTTCCTACTGTATTATCACATCACATTTTCTGTACTTCCTCGGTCCACCGAGGCTGGTGGCAACTGAGTGGAAGTAAGTTACTTTATTACATTGATGAACCATCACGGGCCACCATTTTGTAGGAGGTCAGCAGTCTAGCCTCATAACCTTGCTAACACAAAGTCTGGCGTGGACACGTGCCAAAGGCAAGCCCGTCTGTGCCCACCCACGCCAGACTGCTGCCAGTTGCCAGGAACCCTGCATCACTCCCACCAGAGTTAAGACGCCTCTCTGCTGTGTTACACTAGTGATTTTATATTGGAGATTAGAGCCAAGTCACGGTCCCCAGAGAATGATGCACTGCTTTGCCATACACTTCTCGGCCCAATACGTGATGCCTTCGCCATCTGTCAATTCTGCAACTATGCCTTTACTCCACACCTTCCAAAACGGGTCCTAAACAGACCCATAGATAGTGCGCCCAATACAACTCTGCAAGTTCCCCAAGTACTCTTATTGGGAAATACAGAGAGGCAATTCCAGAGTCAGACAGTCCACAATCCACAACCCCTCTCCCCAGCCTGCGTAACAGGCTTGTGTTGTATAATGTACGTTCTCTTTCTAAGCATGCGACGGAAGTATGGGATCTAATTACTATTCATCAACAGGATATAGGTTTATTTACTGAAAGCTGGCTTAATTCTACATCTGCTCCCTGTGTCCCAGTAGCCATAACCTCAAATTACACTTTTAGTTTTGACAGAAAGACTAAACAAGGAGGGAGAATCGCCATCACTTTTGGAGAATCAGTGACAGTTGCTAGTCTAAATTCTCTTCAAGAAGATTACACTGAGATCTCCACGTTTAACCTTGAGATCTCCCCTGGTGGCATCTGGAAGCTTTAGTCTATCGTCCACCAGGCTCCAAAAAGGAATTCAGCCAGACGCGCGCTGCTGCACATGGGGACTCTGTGTCCCAGGAGGCCCTTGGAGGAAGGGGTGGAGCCAAGAACCGAGAGTGCTTCAAAGCACCAATGAGCTAGCGCTGCGCGGGACGCACCCGGGCCAAGGGCGGGCCCGGTTTTTGGCCTGTCAATGACCGTAAGAGGCTGGGCTGAACCACCCCTCTTAGATTTGGTACAGTGGGTGAGTGACTAACTTTATTGACCATCGTACAATTTCTATTTAAGTTGATCTCCACGGTGGAGAGAAGTTTATTTTCCTTCTATGAGAAATAACCATTCAAAGTAGCGGCTGCAGCTGACCTGAGGTACACCTGAGAGAGGCCCCTTTGGCAAACTGTGAGGATGGGTAGGAGAAGGGCCCTGCAAAATAGGGATCAGTGTGGGGGAGAGAAGGGAAAAACCAATTCAACGTTGGATTCCTTTCTTGCTCAAGCAGTTTGGGTAGTCACAAAGGAGATTGATTTGGCAGAGAGGAGACTCTCGCTGGAGATGGGCGATTGGCAGCAAGTTTCTATAGAAAATGAGGCTCAGGGGTTTTCTGAAGATGGGGATGGCCAGGGGGATTTGCCCAAACCCCCAATGTCATTAGAAACAGGGGTAAAGGGTTTGGATGGAACAATAAGGAAGAGTAAGAGGCTTTTGATGGTTTCCCCTCCTGGCAGTAGAAGCCCTCCCTTGCAAAAGAAAAAGACGCTGAAGAAATTTGGGAATAAAATCAAAACCGCCCTTGTCTGCTAACCTGAACCCCTCGGATACTGCGGATGGCACAAGCTTTAGTCAGTGCCCAGGTCTTGGTATAGAAAAACTACTGATGAAGTTTAAGGAAATGATTGAGGCTAGTATGGCCCCGGTCATGGAGAAACTGCAGGTGCTTGAAACTGCAGTCTCCCTGTTGAGCGGAACGGAGAGGCCAATTTCAGTCCCAGCCAAGGGTGGCCTTTTGGATCCTAGGCATCAAAGACAATTGTCTGATGGGGGGTGTTTCCAAAAGATGGAAACCCTAGAGTCTTGGAAAGAGAGATGCGTCAATCCTCAAGTTTCACTAATTTGGGGGTACCTGGAAACTGTGTGGAGGCTGCTTTGGTTGATTTTTCTTCAGGTGTAAGGGCGAATTGCAGGTTGAGAGACGGAAGGTCAATTGGAAGCAGGCACATGGAGAATGTAGTGGTGTCTCAAGAAAGAAGTGAGGTTCAACATTTACATCTAGAGAAAGGCTCTCCACTTGTCTGTTTAGAGCTCCCTCCAGCCTGCACCCCGTATGTGGTGGTGCTTACTGACATTCCCTCCTTAGTGCCAGGAACAAGTGAATCCACAGACCAACGAAAAAATAAGACTTGCCACGGGCTGAGCAAAAAACTGTGATTTTGTTTGCAAGGATTTTAGGGATAATTTATTTTTAGAAGAATTGATTGGGTCGGGCCTCGGGTAAAGGATGGAAATGGGGATTGCATTATTGTGAATTTTTGATATTCAGGTCTGGCCCAACAACTTCTCTCGACACAACGATTGGTATCCCAGATGAAGGGAAAGATTGGTATGGTCCCTTTGGGTTTCTTCTACAATCATACTCAGCTGATTGATGATTTTCCAACTAGGAATCCTAATTTAGTGCAGGAGGGTGACTTACTGCCAACTAGTCTGGGTAATGGTTTTATTATTTCCCTAGATCTGGAGGGGGTGGATTGACGTGATGCACAGAGACCTTCAGTGGGTGTGGTAGAATCCCCAATTGTTACCATGAATGCGGATGGTAAAGGTGGAACAATCGCGAAGTGCTGTCTTATTACATGGAATGTAGCAGGGTATGACACTAAGCTATTAGACTGTAAATGGATAAAGTTCTAGGTACATTATGATATTATCTTACTGCAAGAAACTTGGTCGGATGGGCTGGCAGTCTGGGATGGATGTCAAAGGATTGCAGTCCCGGCTCTGCTGTCTCAAGGAGGCCACCCTAAAGAGGGTTTACTTGCCCTAATCCGATACTCTAAAATAGCGAGAACTTATCAAATAACCTGTAAACATCAGGGTTTTCTAGTTGTCTGGGTAGTCTTTCCCAATAAATTGAATATCCTGCTGGTAAACCTCTATAATGCTGTTTGGGACTCCGGTTGGGGCCCTTTTTTCAGTCTTGCAGATACTGAAGTGTAGATTGGAGGGGTTTGGTTTGGAGTTCTGTGCTGTTGTATTAAGGGACTTTAATGCCAAAATAGGGCGGCACAGTACTGTGGTGAGTCCTTTTGAGCAAGATCACAAGATGCATACAGCTGAGGGATTACATGACCCGAGGGGTGAGGTCCTGATTAAGTCGGAGTTTGGGTCTTTTGAATACATGTGACCTGGAAGTGGTAGGTAAACATCAGGACCCAACTTTTGTAGGGAGAGGTGCTGGAACGAGAATTGACTACATCTTTGTGTCCCCATCTCTAAAGCATTTGGTTATGCATGGTGGGGTGGTAGAGAAGTATGTTAGTGATCATAATCCCCTCAGGATTTTCTTTAATTTCCCTGAGATCTTACGCAAACCAGTGTGGGGAGGTCCAGTAACAGTGAGAATTAAAGATCAGAGTAGAAGACTTGGTTGGAGACAGGTAAACATCCAGCAAGTAGTAGAGAGGGTGGTTGTCAAAAATCTAAATCTGATTATAGAAACTCTCTTGGCTGAATCCCCCAGATCAGGGGAAGTCATGGATGCCATGCTCAGAGTAAATGTAGCTATTAAAGATTGTATGATTGTAACTGCTCAGCCTTCTTGTTAGTACCAGGGTGGATGGTTGAGCAAGTCCTGTTACGAGGCTAAGAAATCCCTGAGGAAGGCATTAAATAAACATCCAAGAGATAAGGCCGATGTAAAAAGGCGCGAGGGCTCATTACAAAATCGCTCTGAGGGCTAGGAAGCAACAACTTAAGGAGCAGGCCTGGGAGGAATTGGAACGTGCATCATATTACAAGAACCCAGGACTGTTCTGGAAGATTGTAAATAGGGGTTCCATCGAGACAGAAACATCTGAGGGTCTGGGCTGTAATATCACCCCTGAGGTTTGGGTGAGACATTTTTGTAGGATATTTTTGGGGGGCCTATAGGGGAGAAAATGGGCAAACAGTATGGCTACACCCCAAATTTAGCTATTAGGTTTACACTTGAGGTGAAGGAGGTGCTGCAAGGCAGTGCTAATCATAAAGCCCCGGGCCTTAATACTATCCCAATGGATCTATACAAACACTGTCCTCAGCTGTGGGCACCTATTTTGCTCAATGTCCTTAATGTAGCAGTTAGTGCAGGAATTCACACTACCTGGAGATCGGCATGTATTATACCAATTTATAAAAAGGGCAATCAAAATGACCCAAAGTTGTATCGTCCAATCTCACTTCTTGATTCCTCAGCAAAAATTCTGGGTCAGATTCTCTTAAGGCATATTGAGGACTGGATGTATGAAAATGCAATCCTGAGCAGGGTGCAATATGGTTTTAGGGAAGGGCTTGGTACCCAAGAGCAATGCTTAAATCTGCTTATGCTGATTGGCAAATACACACAAGCTGAGAGGGGTACTTTGTATCTTGCTTTTATGGATCTCAGCTGCGCCCTTGATAAGGTTAATCAGAGTAAGCTGTGGGAAAGGCTAACCCGGTTGGGCATGGATTCCCAAATTGTGGAGCTACTTTGCTACCCCCACCTAGGAATAAATGCAAATGTGAGGGTTGGGCCTAATGGGGAATTCACAGATTTGTCTGAGCTTAATAGGGGTATACGCCTGGGGTGTGTTTTGGCTCCTACCCTTTTCTTTCTATACACAAATGGGCTGTACGTTTTTTTAGTTGAAAGATGTAAGGATACTCCTAAAATTAATGGCAATAGTGTCCCGGTATTGATCTATGCTGATGATGCAGTTCTTATGGCCCGCACCATGAATGAACTCCGTGAGGCGGTCAAAGTGTAAAAAAATCTTTGTCAGCCCTAGATTTAGAGATAAATTGTAATAAATCACATTTTATGGTGTATGGCAAACCGCTGAGTAGGGTGGGAGGGCTGAAGATAAATGATCAAGTACTCAGTAAAGTACAGGAATTCCCCTATCTAGAGGTACATTTTGATGATAAGGGCACCTGGAAATCCTGTATCTCCAGGAAAGGAATGCTTTTTAATGCCACAGTAGGTGCCACGTTCGAGTTTGCTGCAAGGGTGGGAAATAAACCTATTAAGCCCCTGCTTGAAGCATATAGGCACAAATGCCTTCCAGTTTTATTGTATGGGGCGCATAGCTTTGGGGCCATATGGGAAGTAGGGCCCCTGTGATAGAGGAAAACCGTTTCTGTAGAATTTTGTTAGGAGTTGGCCAAAACACCTCTGGGTTCTGTTTGCATGCTGAATTGGATTTGGACTTTATAGAAGATGCCATCAAGGTTGCTCCTTTCTTGCTATGGATTTCTGTTTGGACAAATGAGTTTGCTTCTTTAAACAGGGAAATCCCGTGGGATTGTATGCTACGTGATCATGTGAAGGATATTCCCTGGTTGGCTTAGGTAAGAAAAGTAGCCACTACACTTGGGCGGTTAGATATGTTTGATGCACCAGAGGGTTCAACTATCTCTGACAAACGTTGAGCAAAGGAGAATTTCTTTAAAATCTCAAGGGGCTAAGCGGGGGGCGGAGGAATTAAGGAAAAAATCAGTGAGGGATTTTATAATGTTAAAGATAGGGGTGGGCCCAGAGGTCTAACTCCTGGAAATAAGAAATGTAAGGGAAAGGACTCTCATTTCACGATTCAGTTTGGGTGTAATTAGAAGTAATTTGTGTTTTCCATTAGGCCAGCTTGATCAAAATTCTATAAAATTGTGCCCGTGTGATGGTGTGTCCTTACAGACCCTAATTCATTTTACTCTGCTCTGTGATTTTTATGCACCCATTAGGCGATGTTATTTACTCCCCCTTCTGAGGGCTAGGGGTTTTGTGCAATATCGCCCAGCTTTTTTGTGGCTGCGTTTTGCTTTGGATGTGCTGGTGTGGCGGGGGGTAGGAGCCTTTTTAAAGGGAGCTATAACTTGGCGGAACAGTGTTAATCTTTAAGTGTTTTTACAAACTTTTACCATTATGGAATTATTATTTATGGATTTTGAGGTGATAAATTTGGTGGTTTAATGTAATTCTTTTTTTAATTTTTATTTGAAAGTATTTATTGAGAAGAAAAGTTGTCCCACTGTAATTTTGTTAGTGACTTTTAAAATAATCACAGTGAGTGCTATGTGTTGTTTATTAGTTTTTATGGTTGACATTTTTTTACCAAATAAAGTGTTTGATTGATTGAATTCAGCCAGAAGTTGACAGGATATCTTGCTCCCATGTACTTGCTGCTACCAAGTTCCTTTTAGTAGGGGATTTCGTTTATCATGCTGAACTAAGTTCAGCTCCTGAAACGCAATTTCTTCTATCCGACCTTGAAACCTTAAGACTATTTCAGACAATAGAAGGCTCTACGCACAACGCTGGCCATACACTGGATCTCATCTTTACTAATGCAGGGGATCTCCAGATGGATTCTCCCTCAACTTTGATCTAGTAAGACCACTAAATGCTTAGTTTTCGTCTTCCCGTAAACAAAGCCCATGGTAAAAATCAAAGTCTTTGTTCAAAACAAACCAGACCATGGAGAAGTATCTCATCCTCCTCCTTTGCCTGTACTTTCTCAAATCATTACACTGTACCTCTCAGATGGTAATAGTGCGCTGTCTAATTTCCATGACTCCATCTATACCTCGGCTATTGTAGCAGCTTTGAAATCTACAGGTGTTACCTCCATTAGACCCCATGCTCTATGGTTCACGGATGAACTGAGGCAAGAGAAACAAGCTTGTAGGAAACTAGAAAGAAATTGGCATCAGATAAAATAACATACAAGCTAGCCCTAAATAAATATCACAAAAACCTTAAACACGCTCAGAAACTTTATCTTATTATCGGCTTTGACAGTGCTGGCAACTCATCAAAGGAGCTATTTAAAGTTGTAAATTGATTCCTAAAGTCCTCCGCTTGCACTTCACCTGCCCTAGCATCTCAACATCTGTGACTCTGGCAAAGTTTTTTGAGGATAAACTAGTCGATTTACAATAATCTAGCCCACCTTTCAGTAAAAGCGCAGACTTTTAATGGCCTTTCTCCCTGGCACAAGCTGTCTCTTCGGACGGGATTCAAATCAATCACCCTGGAAATGGTCTCTGAGGTTATGAATAAAGTCAAATCAGGGTCCCCTCTTGACCTGGCCAGCCCTCATATCATGACAATACTCACCGACTTCTTGCTCTCAAAGATCATGATCTTGTTGAATCTTTCCTTAAGCAAGGGGGTAGTTCCACAAACCTGGAAAGAAGTGCAAGTCATGCTTATTTTGAAAAAAAATCTCATTTAGATTCTCTAAATCCTGCCAACTATTGACCAATAGCTCTACTTCCTTTTCTTAGCAAGATGCTAGAACGCTTAGTCAATCAACAACTTTTTTGTTATTTGGAAACTGGCTCTATCTAGATTAATCTCAGTCTGGCTTTAGAGACGCACATAGCACTGAGACAGCACTACTGGCAGTATGAGACAGCATTCGACTTTCCCTCGACTATGGTTGTCCGGCCATGCTAGTGCTTCTAGATCTGTTGGCTGCCTTCAACACCATCTCTCATTCCATCATGATGCAAAGACTCACTGCATTAGTGTCAAGGGTATAGCCCAGGATTGTCTTAAAAGTTTTTTTAAGCAACCGGACTCAAACCATCAATCTTGGTCCTTTTAAAACTGGAAGCATGCCAGTGGACAAAGGAGCGCCCCAGGGCTCTTCACTAAGCCGCACATTGTTTAATATTTATGTTGCACCTTTGGTTCAGGTTGTCAGATCTTGTGACCTTAATTTGATATCTTATGGAGATGGCACTCAATTGTTCACCTCTATGGGTCCTAATTCAGGCTCCATCAAGTCCAAATTCAGGAAATCTGCATGGAAAGTAGCATATTGGATGGCGCAGAACTGCTTATAGCTCAATGGCGAAAAGACTGAGAGAGTGTTGTTTGGTGCTGGATGCTGGCCTGGTGTGTGGTGGGTACCTAAGGTACTTACACCTTATACCAGGTCCAGGTATCCCCTATTAGTGTAGTATATGCAGTGTCTAGAAGCCAGGCTCTCTAGAGGTACCTGTGGATGAGCAGCCAAGGCGTATCTAGGACACATGCAAAGCTCATGTCGTACCACTGTAGTCACACAGCTCTTAAAAACATGAAAGAAAACACTCAGTGTTACAAAGATAAAAGTACTTTATTTTAGTGACACAATTACCCAGAAGTACTAGAGAGGCAATGCTCCAGTAGGAGGTAAGTAACACTCTAGATATGTACACTAGTAATCAGAAATAGGCATCAATAGTAATAGAAAACAGAGTAATAGCAAATAGGCAATAGTGACCCTAGGGGGAGCCCAAACCATATACTACAAAAATAGAATGCAAATGTAGGACCCCCAACTAGCTAAGTGGAATGTGTAGAGGGAAGCTGTGGGTACTAGGAATCCCCAAAGGTAAGTACCACAGTGCCCCCCGCGACCAGGAAGAAAGGAGTAAGTTACTGGATTTTCCCCAAACCACCCGAAAGGAAGGAAATGCAATACCCAGGCAAGACTGCAAGAAACCAGCTGTGGATTCCTGAAGAGGTAGAAAATGTTGCAGAAGCTGGAAGGAGCTGTGGAAACAATGTTGCAAGCAGAGTCTTCATTGTGGTTGCAGATTGTCAGTTCCTGGAGGGTCCAGTCACGGTTCCAGTGGCTAGAAGTCACAGTGGAGGTTGCAGAGGAGTCCTGCTGGAATTTTGCAAGCCAAATCTGAGGGCCCACTCAAAGGAGAGACACTAAATAGCCCTGAAAGGGGATTGGTCACCTAGCAAGGTAAGCACCTATCAGGAGGGGGCTCTGACGTCACCTGTCTGGCCTGGCCACTCAGGTGCTCCCGGAGTTCCCTACCAACCTTGGAAACAAGATGGCAGAACCCAGGGACCCTATGGAGGAGCTCTGAGCACCACCCCTGGGTGGTGATGGACAGGGGAGTGGTCACTCCCCTTTCCATTGTCCAGTTTTGCGCCAGAGCAAGAACTGGGTGGATCCCTGAACCGGTGTGGACTGGTTTATGTACGGAGTGCACCAAATGTGCCCTTCAAAGCACACCTGTGGCATGGGGAGGCTACCCTACCTTGCCTGTCACACCTATTTCCAAAGAGAGAGAGTGTTCCCTACCTCTCCCAGAGGAAATCCTTTGTTCTGCCTTCCTGGGCATGATCAGATCAAGCAGCGGGAGAGCAGAAACCTGTCTGAAGGGTGGCAGCAGCTTGGGCTGCCCGGAAAACCCTGTAAGAATGGTGGTAGCAATGCTGGGGGTCCTCTAAGGAGCCCCCAGAGTGCATGGCATTATACTTCCAATACTGGCAACAGTATTGGGATATGATTCTGACATGTTTGATACCAAACATGCCTAGATTCGGAGTTACCATTATGTAGCCTGACATAGGTAGTAGTGACCTATGTCCAGTACACGCATAATATGGCGTCCCGCACTCATGAAGTCCAGGAAAATGGAACTGGAATTCGTGGGGGCACCTTTGCTAGTGCAGGGGTGCCCTCACACAAGGTACTTGCACCCTGCCCTCTGTGCTAGGGCCTGCCATAGGGGTGACTTACAGTGACCTGGTGTAGTGACCTGTAGTTAAAACGGGTGCATGCAGGCTGCAATGGCATGCCTGCAGAACACTTTGCATGGGCTCCCTATGGGTGACATAATACATGTTGCAGCCCATGGCGATCCCCTGCTACTCCAATGCCCTGGGTACCATTTACTAACGACTTACATGGGGTCACCAGTATGCCAAATGTGGGGTGAAAGTAACTAAGTTACCATATAAGACAACAGGCTGAAAATGGGGGTAACCATGCCTAAGAAAAAGGGTACTTTCCTAGATTTAGGAAAGCCTGAGACTTCTGGTCAGACGACTGGTGGCCTCTAGAATTAGGTGCCCCTCATAAACCCAAAGCGGTGGTTAAGAACCTCAGCATCCTTAGCAATAACAGCCTGCCTATGAAAGAGCAGGTTACTTCCAACTGAAGTTTCTGCTTTGGCCTTTTGCGAATGCTGAAAAAGGTGTTTCAGTGGTTACCATCCCATGCTAAAAGGATCCTCATACAGGCATTGGTAGTCAGTCTTCTGGACTATGGAAATTCCCTCCTGGCAGCAGTAAATTAATCGCTCGTATCCAAATTACAGGTGGTGCAGAACACTGCAGCCTGCTTGGTATGTAATCTTCCCCATTGTACAACATCTGAACCTACTCTCAGGTCTCTCCACAGGCTCCCTATCAAAAGACTTTGAATCTTTAAATTTCTATGACTTGTATTCAAGTCCTATTCTGGTGAAGGACCTGCTTATTTCTGACAAACTCTTGTTCCTTACTGCCCGGCTAGAAATGTAAGATCTAATAACCAGCTCTTGCTTTACCCCCGGAGGGTAGAAAATTCGAATTTGGCGGTCGGGCTCGCTCTCTTATCTTAGCCCGTACCACTGGAACAAACGTTCTCTGCATATTCGTGCCTGCCCTGATTTATTGCATTTTTAAAATCCTCTTTAAAACGTGGCTTTTTTAATCTACTTTTGCATCTTTTTGTTTTTTTCATTCCTGGGTTGGGCTCCAGCTCCGAGATACCCTTTAGGGGTGAGTTGTGCACTATATCAAATGCCAATAAAATAACATAACCTTTAACCACATACTTGCATATCCTGTGCTCATAATGCACATATATTTAATGTGTTGGGGGCTTTTTTGGTTTGCTTTTCTCCATAATCCTAATCGTATAACTCAGTTCATATCAGCCACTTTCACAATAAACACAAAGTGCTAGAGGGTTGTATAGGTTACGTTCTCAAGTTTTTTGTGATGCTTCTTGCTAAACAGCAATATACTAGGTATCAATCTAGACTCGAGGTGCAAACAGTTTATCATGGGAGGAGAAAAAAGAAAGAGAAGAAAAATACTGGAATGCCTGGGGGTAGATACAAATATTCTCCACTGGGTCACAATTTCACCGAGCCCCCTTGTATATAAGGAACTCAACTTTGTGACAGACATGGGAGGCTGAACTCAGTGCTTAGACTTGCCCCAGTGCCTGGGGCTCAATTTATGCCAGATGCACACAATTTCAAAACGTATACTCAACACCCTGTATCTCATGCTTACACCTTATATCATCTATGTTCAGACCTGATTCAGTTTACCTTCGGGCCCTTAGAACTCGGAACCTAGTGCTTTTGAACCTGGCACTTTCAACCTAGAGCTTTAAATTTTGCATATTGAACCTATCGCTATGAACTTAGGTCTAAAGAGCTAGGTTCACAAAATGCAAGGTTAAAAGCACTAACGTTTTAAATTGAGCATTTTGAACCTAGCACTGTCAACCTAGCAAGTTAAATCTTGTATTTTGAATTTGTGCTTTGAACTAGAACTTTAACCATATCACTTTTAGCCTAGCACTTTTACATGTGCCACTCTTTCCTATGAGTACTCTGGCAGTCCCCTGCAGTCATAGGATGTGGATGCAGAGAGGGAGCCTGCTGACACGCTATGTGTTCCTAAAATTGACTGACCAGGGATTTTTAAGAAGGTCCCCTAATCTCTTAAAAATGCTTACACTTAGGTGTTCAGGGGAGAATCAGTTACTTTGCAGGCCCTAAAATGCCAGCACCTGGTCCTGACTACACAACAATCCTCTGTTAAGTCCAAGAAAAAAAATCCTAGAAGGCCAAGCGGCATTGAGCCCCATCCTGTCACCAATCTCTTCAGCGGGTATGTGGCTGTCATTGTGCCGTGTGGTCTCTCGCCAGAAGATGTTCTACTTCTGAGTCAATTTTGGCCCTTGTTCCGCAGCAACATGAATTCCCAAAGCTGTCTGTGGCTCCTCAGCAGATTGAGGAGTTCTGGGAAGCCACGCTGTGGCTCTTTGCCACATTACTGGCTCCAGCTAGCCTGCCTGGGGTTCCAAGGAGCTGGAAGGTCTCCCAACTAGAATCCCATCAGCGGGTTTGTCCTCAGCACTAGCTGGGCCCTCTGTTTGTTTTGCTATCCACATCAATCTCTGTACCAGGTCCCTCTCCAGCCTTATGACCTCATGCATCTTGCTTATGATGCATGCCCATTGGCATATTCAGGCTCTAAAGTGGGACCTGACGTTCCAGTGGGTGCAGCATCAAGAGGATCTTTCTGACCTAGTCCAGATCTTGGAAGGCACTGCAAAGCAGTGGTGGTTAATGAACAGCAACTAGGTCAGCAGCAGACCTCTGTCCCTTCCCCACCCAGATCTGACAGTAGTGACAGATGCCTCACTTCTGGGATGGGGTAGCCATCTGATAGAGGTGGAGATCAGAGGCCTCTCGTCTCCGGCAGAATCAGAGGTTCCCATTAGCCTTTTGGAGCTTTGAGCGATCTGATTTGCATTTAAGGCCTTTCTACTCTTCATTAAATGAAGGCTAGTGCAGCTGTTCATAGATCACACCACCACCATGTGGTACTGCAACACTGTGGGTGGGGTCGTGGACCCTCAGTCAAGAGACCCTGCATCTCTGAACATGACTGTAAAATTGGGGCATTAAACAGGCATTTCCCTGCTGGTTCAACACCTGTCAGACTCGCCAGGGCAGATAAACTCAGCCGTCGATGCCTAGCGGATCATGAGTGGCATCTCTATTCAGAGGTGGCACAAAGTTCTTCCAAGAGTGGGGAGAGCCTCAGTTAGATCTGTGCGCTACTACTGAGAACAAACAATGTGAGCAGTTCTGTGTGTTGGAGTTTCCAAAGCAGCTCTCGCTAAGGAGATGCTTTTCATCTTGAGTGGGGGTCAGGCCTCCTTGATTACTTTCCACCAATACCATGTTCATTGGTCCTTCGATAGGCTGACGATTAGGGAGGATCTTTTGTTTCAGCAGCAGGGGAGGGCCCTACACCTGAACTTGTCAACACTCCCCCTTCATGCATAGAGATTGAGCGGCAAGAGTTGACAGCTTTTGCCCTTCCGCCCAAAGTCTGTAATGTCATTTTGGCAGCCAGGCATCCCTTCACCAAAAAGTATATGCCTGCTGTTGGGGGAAGTTTGTGACATGGTGTACAGAAAAACAGGTTGACACTCTACATGCTACTCTTTCACCTGTTCTCTTGTTTATTCTTACCCCAGCCAAGCAGGGCTCTGCATTGGGCAAATGGAAGGGTTACTTGCCTGCCATATTAGCATTTCTGCGGTTGCCAGATCAGCCTTCTGTTTTATAGTCCCCTACTGTAAATAGGTTTCTGAAAGGTCTTCAACATATGTTCCTTCCAGTCCTCTTCATTATAACTCAGTGGGACCTCAACCTGGTTCTTACCTATCTGGTGTGCCCTCCGTTTGAATCACTCCACAACTGTCCAATAACACTACTTACCTTCAAGACAGACTTTATTGTGGCCATAACATCTGCTAGGAGGGTTATTGAGTTGCTGGCACTATAGGTGCATCCTCCTTATGTAATTTTCTATCCAGACAAGTTGGTCCTTCAGGCTCTATCATCCTTCTTACTGGAGGTGGTAACCCTGTTGTATGTAGGCCGGTCTATCACTCTGCCTACCTTTTACTCTCCACCACATCCCTCAGAGGAAGAGGGACAACTCCACCAGCCTGACCCAAAAAGAGCATTGTCATTGTACTTTGGCCACAGAATTTTGGGTGAAAGATCAACTCTTAGCCCAGAAATGGAAGGGAGTCCAGGACATCTGCCTGGCTGCAACAAGGGCTTCTCTGTTTACTGTCTGGACAATCCAGTCCGTCAGGATGGGCACTTTGCCTGTTCGGTCCTGCAGGACTTCTTTGTGCAAATTTGTTTCGCAGACCTACTTCTGGGGAGGTTTTGTTTGGTTATCTATTCTAAGGTAAGGAATCTACGGATGAACAAGTTACTTACCTTCAGTGGTAATTTATCTGGGAGAGACTCTATCTAGCCACAGATTCTTTACTGAACCACCCATCCTTCACGCTCTGCAAACGTTTTTTTAGATTCAGGGTTGTTTTTTATGGGCCCTAGCTTCACACACCACCATGCAATTTTCTTCGTGGCTCTGTGATTCTGCATGGAGAATCACAAAGAGAAACTGATGTCAGCCCGCTGGGTTGGTGCCTATATAGGGACTGTGCACTTCACTTCCAGCGCGGATGGTGCCACGCAGAGCTGAATGACTCCACCTACTGGCACACAAGTGTACTTCCCACAAAAAAGGTCCACATCCAGTCTGAAGCCTAGGAATAATTCTAAGGTGAGGAATATGCAGCTAAATAGAGCCTCTACTAGATAATGCATTTGTTTAATCAACTTTCTGACTCTGATACAGTGCCCTTGCCCTCCGGCAGGGTTCAGGTCCTATTCAAATTGTTTGGCACAGACTAATGTGATTGGTGATGAACTTTCCCCCGCCCTTTCAGGAGGACAACTAGTATGAGGACCTCCAGGACACCAGTGGTCTGGATACCTCCCCAAGCACTGAATTGGTTTTCCTTCAATGCCCTACCATGGTAGAAAGCACCTCCTTCGCTGTGATTGTGTGAAGGGGTGTAGGGGTCCTAAATCGTCAGCTTTCTGCCCAGCAAGAGACAACCAATGTTTTAACTGAGGTGCTTCAGCTGAGCCACATGAGTTCTGAGCCCCTTCTTACCTTTATTGATGCCCATACAGCTATGTTTATGGGGCTCTTGATCAAACCTTGTTCAGAGCCCCCTGTCAGTCAGTCAGTTGGTTGCCAGGCACTATTGACCAGCTCTGGGTGATCTAGATTCCCTCACCCTGCACCCTTCTCTTGAGGGCTTAGTGGTACAGGACTCAGCTGCCAAAATCCAACCAAATTCTTCCCCGCTACTTCCTCTGTCAGGGGGTTAAAACAAATAGAGGCCTTTGGGTTAAGGGTATTTTCTTCCACAAGATTGGCTCATCGTTGTGTAAACACCTGCTGTCTCCTGAGTTGCTACTCTAAAGCTTTATTGGACTTGGTCTCTACCCATGGTCCCGGAGGAATGCTGTGCTCTCCTTTCACAAGCTATGCAGGACGGCCGTGATGTGGCCAGGTTCACAAACCACTGTGGGTTGGACACAATCAACTTGCTCAAGATTCTCCTTAGACACCAGTTTTACCCTTCAAAGGCATGCCTGGCTATTTTCCACTGGATTATGTGGGGATATGCAGGTAAACTTTCAAGATAAGCAATTTGATGGTTCCCATCTTAAAGGTACATCTTAGATTAGGCCCTGGAGTGCTTAAGAGACAGCAGGGCCCGGCATGCTCCTTGGGCCTTTCTGTTCCCCTGTGACAGCCGTAACATCAGCTTCACTCTCTTAGCAGCCATGGTAGAAGCTTTTAGTGTCACCAGCAACACCTTCCAGTGCAGCACACCTCCCAGTTTTCTCATGGCTATGTCTACTGCTTCCAATGACCACGAGGACAACAAGGGCAGTGTGCAGCCTAGTCTCCTGCTACTCCAGCTGCCACAGCCCCAAAAGATCTTTAGTGTGTCTTTATCAGCACATAGCCACCCAGTTGGAGGCAGCATTCAACATTAGCTGCCAGAGTGGTGAGTGATAATTTTGGACGGTTGTGTCCTGCAAATTGTTTGTGGTTACTCCCAACCATTCCTCAGACCCCACTGCATCTTCCACCATCCCCAGTAATTGGATCACTGACTCCTCAATGCCAAGCCTCCAAAGTTGGTGCTGCATCACCTGCATGCCACATCAGCTCTGTTGTTCAGGCTGGGCTTTTCCCTCACCAAACCCTAATCTTGGGTGGTATCCTCTTAACACATCATGTGCACAGGAGGAGTACTCCACACCACAGTGAGTTGAGCATTCCTCCCCTTCACGCAGATGGTTCAAGAGGCACATCTGGCGTGCGGACTTCAGTTCTTTTCTTTCTGCACCAGCCTACGTGCAGATCCGGTGAGAGCTACCCTCAGCCAGTTGTTGCTGACTTCGACTGTTTTGTCAAAATCTTGAAACCTTTTTGGTTTGTCGAGGATGTCACAGAAGACTGGTTTTAAGCCATGTGACTCCTGTCACCTAATGATGGTGACAGATCCGCACGTTGTGTGTTTGTGGTGCCTAGAGTGCGACCACAACCCGAAGTCGTGCTCTGGGTGCCGGGCAATGAACCCGAAGGCTTTGAGGGAGTGGTCCCTAAAGCTCAAGCAGCCCAGCGCTCGATTCTGCATCACTCTTGTTCGAGAGAGAGGTCATGAGACTGTTCGCGGAGCAATCACCACTCTTCTATGTCCCATTTGAAGTCCTCTGGACATTCGAGTCACAAGAAGTAGTGGAAGACGACCAAACATTCTTTGACTTCACCTCGTCACTTGCATGATGTCATGCGGAAATAATGAAGGTCTCTTTAGAGCCTCAGACTACGGAGCCTGTTTCTGGGCCAACTCCGCCCTAAGTTTCCGGGAGCGACTTCTGCCCAACTTAAGAAATTCTATGAGGCCACATTCCTCATATTTGGGCAGACTGACCCCCCTGTGGCGCCTTTGGGGTCCATGGGGTCAGAAGGGGCCCTCTCTAATACCCTGCTGGTGGCTTCAGCCCCGTGTCTAGAGGGCCCGTCAGGATCCATTGTCGATCCGTGCTGGTGCCAGTCGTGCCAATGTGACCTCCTACAGCATCAGCAAAGGTGTCAACGCTTACGATGTCGGTCGGGCCCACGATCAACGTTGAGCCCATACTTATACCAGACTCGGACCCTGAGGCGGACCAACATCGCTTGATGACAATTCATTCTTCGACGGGGGCCTACATTCCCCATGTTGGATACTGACCCTTACACTTATGGGTACAGATATGGGGGAAGTGTGGAAGAGTTGCTGGACCCTTTAGAATTCCAGCTGGAAGACCTTGAAAAGGACTGGGCACAGGAACTAGGCGCGGCTATTGGTCTGGACACCTCTCCTTACGCTGGCATGCTTTCTCCCCCTATCGTGGCTATGGAGGGGGGAGCTTTGTATTCTATGGTGGTGAGAAGGGTGGCTGAGGTCCTTGCCTTGAGCTACTTTCTGTGGCAGTCAGGACTTACCTCCTGATTGAGGTGCTTCAGCCTAGGGCTTCCATCTCAGAACCCCTCCTACCTTTTAATGAAGCCCACACTGATGTCCTGATGTGCTGAATGACCCTAAATTCCTTACCCAACTTCCTATGCCTGAGAGCCTTGTCATCCAGACTTCTTCTTCCTCTGGCGCATTCCCATCTGCAACCCCGGATAGAGAATCAGAGACTGGATCAACTTGGGAAAATGTTCTCTTCCTCCAGTCTGGCATTGCAGGCTGTGAACACTGCATGCCTTTTGGACCGCTATTCTCACACCCTATGGGATATGGTCGCGCAGGTGGTGCCACAGGTCCCAGAGAAGAACCGGGCCATACTCTCCCAAGCTGTTGCTGATGGGAGGTGTAGGGAAAAGCCTCCCTTGGCATGGTTAGCCCCTAACTTTTTGTTGATGCTAGTTATGATTGAAAGTGTGCTGGGATCCTGCTAACCAGGCCCCAGCACCAGTGTTCTTTCCCTAAACTGTACCTTTGTTCCTACAATTGGCACATCCCTGGCACCCAGATAAGTCTCTTGTAACTGGTACCCCTGGGCCCAAGGGCCCTGTGGCCACGGAAGGTATCTAAGGGCTGCAGTATGTATTATGCCACCCAGGGGACCCCTCACTCAGCACATGCACACTGCCTCACAGCTTGTGTGTGCTGGTGGGGAGAAAATGACTAAGTTGAAATGGCACTACCCTCAGAGTGCCATGCCCTCAACCCACTGCCTGTGGCATAGGTAAGTCACCCTCTCTAGTAGGCCTTACATCCCTAAGGCAGGATGCACTAAACCACAGGTGAGGGCATAGTTGCATGAGCACTATGCCCCTACAGTGTCTAAGCCAAACCTTAGACATTGTAAGTGCAGGGTAGCCATAAAGAGTATACGATCTCGGAGTCTGTCAATTACAAACAGTTCCATAATGGCTACACTGAAATCTGGGAAGTTTTGTATCAAACTTCTCAGCACAATAAATCCACACTGATGCCAGTGTGGGAATTATTGAAAAATGCACATAGATGGCATCTTAGAGATGCCCCCTGTATACCAGTCCAATTCCTAGTGTTAGGCTGACCAGTTCCTGCCAGCCTGCCACAACCAGACGGGTTTCTGGCCACATGGGGTGAGTGCCTTTGTTACTCTGTGGCCAGGAACAAAGCCTGCACTGAGTGGACGTGCTTCTCACCTCCCCCTGTAGGAACTGTAAAACCTGGCAGTGAGCCCCAAAGGGGAGCTAGTGGAGATGCCCGCCCCTCCGGACACATCTCCCACTTTTGGTGGCAAGTCCAGAGGAGATAATGAGAAATACAAGGAGGAATCATCCACCAGTCAGGACAGCCCCTAAGATGTCCTGAGCTGAGGTGACCCCTGCCTTTAGAAATCCTCCATCTTGGTTTTGGATGATTCCCCCAATAGGAATAGGGATGTGCCCCCCTCCCATCAGGAAGGAGACACAAAGAGGGGGTAGCCACCCTCTAGGACAGTAGCCATTGGCTACTGCCCCCAGACTTAAACACACCCCTAAATTGAGGTATTTAGGGGCGACCCTGACCCAGGAAATCAGATTCCTGCAACCTACAACAAGAAGAAGGACTGTTGACCTGAAAGCCCCGCAAAGACGACGGAGATGACAACTGACTTGGCCCCAGCCACACCGGCCTGTCTCCAGACTTAAAGAACCTGCACAGCGACACATCCAGCGGGACCAGCAACCTCTGAGGACTCAGAGGATTGCCCTGCACATAAAGGACCAAGAACCTCAGAGAACAGCGGCTCTGTTCAAAAACAGCAACAAGAAACCAACTTTAAAGAGACTCTAACTTCCCGCCAGAAGCGTGAGTCTTCACACTGTGCGTCGGACGCCCCCGGCTCGAGTTCAGGACAACCAACACTGCAGAGAGGACTCCCAGGCGACTCCAACGACATGGACCCCCTGAGTCGACCTCTCTGTGTAAGAGGCTGGCCTGGCTTATAGTGGGTACCTTGTGGTACTTACACCTTGTGCCAAGTCCAGTTATCCCTTATTAGTAGATTAGTAGCTTCTAAAAGCTTAGGCTGATATAGGTAGCTATAGCAGAGCACCTAAGGCTGAACTAGAAGACATGCAAAGCTCCTACTATACCACATATCATATAGCACTATTTCATAAGAAACACAATACTCAGAATTACTAAAAATAAAGGTACTTTATTTTAGTGACAATATGCCAAAAGTATCTCGGAGGATATACTCCCTTAGGAGGTAGGTAAAAATACACAAAATATATGCACAAACCAAAATCAGGTAAGTAAAACACTTTGAAATGTAGTGCATACACTGTAGAACACAATCAAATGCAATAGAAGACAATAGGCCTAGGGGCAACACAAACCATACACTCCAAACGTGGAATGTGAACCACAAATGGACCCCAGGCCTAGTGTAGTGTGTAGTGGGTCACTGGGAGTGTAAGAAAACAGTAAGGGTGTCTGAGACACCCCACCCAAAGACCCTGAAAAGTAGGAGTAAAGTTACCCTACTACCCCAGAAAGACAGTAAAGTCAAGATAGGGGATTCTGCAAAGACAACAACTGACTGCAAAGCACTGAAGACGGATTCCTGGACCTGAGGACCTGCAAAGGAAGGGGGCCAAGTCCAAGAGTCACGCAAGTGTCCAGGGGGGGCAGGAGCCCACTAAACCCCGGATGAAGGTGCAAAAGGGCTGCCTCTGGATGGAAGAAGCTGGCGATTCTGCAACAACGGAAGGTGCCAGGAACTTCTCCTTTGGTCAGAAGATGCCCCATGTCGTGCTGGACGATGCAGAGTTATTTCCATGCAGAAAGACCGCAAGCAAGCCTTGCTAGCTACAAGAGTCACGGTTGAAGGTTTTGGGTGCTGCCAGGGCCCAGGAAGGACCAGGAGGTCACCCCTTGGAGGAGGAGACAGAGGGGGCCCTCAGCAACACAGAGAGCCCATGCATAAGCAGGCAGCACCCATAGAAGCACCTGAACAGGCATTCAGGAAATCTGAGCACGGCGGTCATCTCAGCACAACAAAAGAGGGTCCCACGAAGTCGGAGGTCAACTCAGCGAGTTGGGCAATGCAGGACGGAGTGCTGGGGACCCGAGCTGTGCTGTGCACGAAGGAAGTCTTGCAAAAATGCAAGAAAAGCCCTAGCAGCTGCAGATCACACAGTACACAGGATTACTGTCTGGTGTGGGGAGGCAAGGACTTACCTCCACCAAATTTGTACAGAAGGGCCACTGGACTGTCGGGGTCACTTGGACCCAGCTCCTGTGTTCCAGGGACCACGCTCGTCAAGATGAGAGGGGACCCAGAGGACCGGTGATGCAGAAGTTTGGTGCATGCGTTAGCAGGGAGAAGATTCTGTCAACCCACGGGAGATTTCTTCTTGGCTTCCAGTGCAGGGTGAAGGCAGACAGCCCTCAGAGCATGCACCACCAGGAAACAGTCGAGAAAGCCAGCAGGATTAGGCGCTACAATGTTGCTGGTAGTCTTCTTGCTACTTTGTTGCAGTTTTGCAGGCGTCCTGGAGCAGTCAGCGGTCGATTCTTGGCAGAAGTTGAAGAGAGAAGTGCAGAGGAGCTCTGGTGAGCTCTTGCATTCGTTATCTGAAGAGAAACCCACAGGAGAGACCCTAAATAGCCCTCAGAGGAGGATTGGCTACCTAAGCAGGTAAGAGCCTATTAGGAGGGGTCTCTGACGTTACCTGCTGGCACTGGCCACTCAGAGGTCTCCATTATGCCCTCGAACCTCTGCATTCAAGGTGGCAGAGGTCTAGGACACACTGGAGGAGCTCTGGGCACCACCCCTGGGTGGTGATGGACAGGGGAGTCGTCACACCCCTTTCCTTTGTCCAGTTTTGTGCCAGAGCAGGGGCTGGGGGATCCCTGAACCGGTGTAGACTGCTTTATGTAAGGAGGGCACCATCTGTGCCCTTCAAAGCATTTCCAGAGGCCAGGAGAGGCTACCCCTCTCAGGCCCTTGACTCCTATTTCCAAAGGGAGAGGGTGTAGCACCCTCTCTCAGAGGAAATCCTTTGTTCTGCCTTTCTGGGAGTAGGCTGCCCAGGCCCCAGGGGGGCCAAAACCTGTCTGAGGGTTGGCAGAAGCGGTAGCTGCAGAGATAACCCCAGAGAGCTAGTTTGGCAGTACCCGGGGTCCATACTGGAGCCCCTGGGATGCATGGGATTGTCACCCCAATACCAGTATGGTATTGGGGCGACAATTCCATGATCTTAGACATGTTACATGGCCATGTTCGGAGTTAACATTATGGAGCTACACATAGGTATTGATCTACATGTAGTTCACATGTGTAATGGTGTCCCCCCACTCACAAAGTCCGGGGAAATTGTCCTGAGCAATGTGGGGGCACCTTAGCTAGTTGCAGGGTGCCCTCACACTTAGTAACTTTGCACCCTATCTTCACTAAGTGAGGGTTAGACTTATAGGTGACTTATAAGTTACTTAAGTGCAGTGTAAAATGGCTGTGAAATAACATGGACGTTATTTCACTCAGGCTGCAGTGGCAGTCCTGTGTAAGAATTGTCTGAGCTCCCTATGGGTGGCAAAAGAAATGCTGCAGGCCATAGGTATCTCCTGGAACCCCAATACCCTGGGTACCTAGGTACCATATTCTAGGGGATTATAAGGGTGTTCCAGTGTGCCAATCAGAATTGGTAAAATTATTCACTAGCCTGCAGTGACAATTTTAAAAGGAGAGAGAGCATAAACACTGAGGTTCTGGTTAGCAGAGCCTCAGTGATACAATTAGGCACCACACAGGGAACACATACAGGGCACAACTTATGATCACTGGGGTCCTGGATAGCAGGATCCCAGTGACAGAGGCAAAAACAAACATACATATAAGTAAAAAATGGGGGTAACATGCCAGGCAAGATGGTACTTTCCTACACAGCCCCCCCCACCAAACTAGGGACGTTAAGGCCCAGATGAGTCTTCAGTGTCTAAGTGGAAATATCTGGAGAGTCTATCTGCATTGGAGTGGGTACTCCCAGGTCTGTGTTCCACTGTATAGTCCATTCCCTGTAGGGAGATGGACCACCTCAACAATTTAGGGTTTTCACCATTCATTTGTTTTAGCCAAAGTAGAGGTTTGTGGTCTGTCTGAACAATAAAGTGAGTACCAAACAGGTATGGTCTCAAAGTTTTCAGTGCCCAGACCACAGCAAAGACCTCCCTCTCTATGGCAGACCAACACTTTTCTGTAGGGGTCAACCTCCTGCTGATAAAAGCAACAGGTTGATCCCAGCCCTCAGTATTAAGCTGTGATAGCACTGCCCCAACCCCCAATTCATAAGCATCAGTCTGGACTATGAACGTTTTGGAGTACCAACGGCTTTTTAGGACAGGTGCAGAGCACATAGCCTGTTTGAGCTCATCAAAAGCTTTTTGACAGCTAGCTGTCCACAATACCTTTTTAGGCATCTTCTTACTAGTGAGGTCATTAAGAGGAGCTGCTATGGAGCCATAATTCTTAATGAACCTTCTATAGTACCCTGTGAGGACTAAAACTGCTTTAACCTGGTTTTGAGTTGTAGGAGGAGCCCATTCCATAATGGTCTGGATCTTCCCCTGTAGTGGTGCAATCTGTTCCCCAACTAACAGGTGGCCCAGATAAACCAGTTTCCCCTGCCCTATCTGCCACTTTGAGGCCTTGATAGTGAGGCCTGCCTTTTGCAGGGCCTCCAAAACTTTCCACAGGTGGACCAGGTTTTCATCCCAGGTGGAGCTAAAGACAGCTATATCATCCAGATATGCTGCACTAAAAGCTTCCAACCCTTGCAGGACTGTGTTCACCAACCTTTGTAAAGTGGCAGGTGCATTTTTCAGACCAAAGGGCATCACAGTGAATTGATAGTGCCCTCCAATGGTTGAAAATGCAGCCTTGGGTTTAGCATCTTCTGATAATTTAATCTGCCAATACCCTGCAGTTAAATCAAAAGTGATTAGATATTTGGCTGAAGCCAGTGTATCTATCAGCTCATCTACCCTGGGTATAGGGTGAGCATCTGTCTTAGTTACTTAGTTGAGCCCTCTATAGTCAACACAAAATCTCATCTCTCTTTTACCATCCTTACTGTGAGGTTTTGGGTCAAGCACCACTGGGCTAGCCCATGGGCTTTCTGAAGGCTCAATCACTCCTAAGTCTAACATTTTCTGAACCTCTTGTTTAATGCAGTCCCTGACATGGTCATGCTGCCTATAAATCTTACTTTTGACAGGTAAACTGTCTCCAGTATTGATTGTATGCTCATACCATGTAGTGGTACTTGGTATCAGTGAGAAGAGTTCAGAAAACGGACTTAAAAGATTTACACAGTTATCTTTCTGCTCAGCAGTAAGACAATCTGCTAGTACTGCTCCCTCCACTAAGCCATCAGCTTCTGTGATGGAGAAGAGATCAGGGAGAGGGTCACTCTCTTCTTCCTGTCCCTTATCAGTTGCCATGAGCAGGGTGAGATCAGCTCTGTCATAGTAGGATTTTAGGCGGTTGACATTAAGCACCCTAAGGGGACTCCTGGCAGTGCCCAGGTCTACCAAGTAGGTAACCTCACCCTTTTTCTCAACAATTAGATGGGGTCCACTCCATTTGTCCTGGAGTGTTCTTGGGGTCACAGGCTCCAATACCCACACCTTCTGTCCTGGGTTTTAGTGGGTCAGGTCAGCCTTCTGGTCATGTCATTGCTTTTGCAGATCCTGGCTGGCCTGAAGGTTTTTACTTGCCTTTTTCATGTACTCAGCCATTCTTGATCATAGGCCAAGTACATAATCCACAATGACCTGTTTAGGAGCTTTTAAAGGTTGTTCCCAGCCCTCCTTAACAAGTGCAAGGGGACCTCTTACAGGGTGCCCAAAGAGGAGTCCAAATGGGCTGGCCGCACTCCTTTTCGGGGTACCTCCCTGTAAGCAAAAAGGAGGCAAGGTAACAGGACATCCCATCTCCTGAGTTTTTCAGGGAGTCCCACTATCATACCTTTGAGAGTTTTATTAAACCTCTCAACCAGACCATTTGTTTGTGGATGATAAGGAGTAGTGAACTTGTATGTCACACCACACTCCTTCCACATTGCTTTGAGGTATGCAGACATGAAGTTACTACCTCTGTCTGACACCACTTCCTTAGGGAAGCCCACCCTGGAAAAGATTCCCAGGAGGGCCTTTGCCACTGCAGGAGCTGTAGTGGTCCTTAAGCGGATAGCTTCAGGATATCTAGTGGCATGGTCCACTACCGCAAGGATAAACCTATTGCCTGAAGCTGTTGGAGGGTCAAGGGGGCCCAACTATGTCAACCCCTACCCTTTCAAAGGGCACCCCAACCACAGGAAGTGGAATTAAGGGGCCCTTTGGAGTGTCACCAGTCTTGCCACTAGCTTGGCAGGTCACACAAGACCAACAAAACTCTTTGGTGTCCTCTGACATGAGGCCAGTGAAACAGGGGAACAAGCCTGTCCCAAGTTTTACTTTGGCCCAAATGCCCAGCCAAAGGAATGTCATGTGCCAAGGTAAGAAGAAACTCTCTTTATTGCAAAGGGATGACCAATCTCCTGGCAGCTCCAGGTTTAGGGTCGCTTGACTCAGTATACAGGAGGTTGTCTGCCCAATACACCTTATGGCTATCACTGGCATCCCCATTCTGCTGTTTGACAGCTTGCTGTCTCAAACCCTCTAGTGTGGGACAGGTCTGCTGTGCCACACTCAGCTCTTCCATAGCAGGCCCCCCTGCACCCAAAAGCTCAGCAGTGTCTGCTGCTAGCTCATCTGGTGTAGGTTTGGCACAGGGAGAGGATTCCTCTTCCTCAAAAGGGGAATCTTCTGGTGAGGGAGGGATAGTGGGCAAGGATTTACTCTTCTTACCCCTAGCTTTTGGGAGTACTTGGTCCATTGTTCCAGGATCTAAGTGTCCCTGTCCTTTTTGCTTATTTGCCTGAGCCCTTGTTAAAGCAAAAATATGCAGAGGAATGCCCAGCATTGCTGCGTGAACCTCCAACTCGACTTCAGCCCAAGCTGATGTCTCCAAATCATTGCCTAGTAAGCAATCTACAGGTAATTCAGTGGCTACCACAACTTTCTTTGGACCAGTAACCTCCCCCCTCCCCCCCCCAGTTGAGATTCACAACAGCCATGGATTGGCTAAGTGTGTTATTGTGAGCATCAGTCACTTGGTACTGCTGACCAAGTAGGTGTTTATCAGGGTGAACTAGTTTCTCTATAACTATAGTCACACTGGCTGCTGTGTCCCTGTAGGCCTCAACCTCAACACCATTAAGTAGGGGTAGTTGCTTGTACTTACCCATATTAAGGGGACACGCAACCAAGGTGGCAAAGTCAATGCCACCATCAGAGACTAAAACAGCCTCTGTGGTCTCCCTACCAAGACCAACCACAACTACACTGCCAATAGTGAGCCCAGCTACACCCTTGGATTGGCTATTTGTATTAGACTTCCCACCACCACTGCTATTACTAGGGGCTCTAGAGGTTGCAGTTGGGGTTGTGGTAGTGGGAGTCTTGATGCTTTTCTTTGGACAAGTGGCATCACTTGCCCAATGGCCCTTTACTTTACATAAATAACACCATGGCTTTTTCTGATTGTGAGAAGAGGATTTGGACCCACCACCCCCAGAGGTTTTTTGTGGGCCTGATGAAGACTCAGAATGTTTTTTATCTTTGTCCCCACCCTTGTCAGAAGACTTACCATCCTTCTTCTTGCCATCCTTGTCACCCCTTGTATGAACTTTTCTGACCCATTTGTCTGCCTTCTTTCCCAATTCTTGGGGAGAGGTCAGATCTGAGTCTACCAAGTACTGGTGCAACAAATCAGACACACAATTGTTCAAAAGTTGCTCTCTCAGGATTAGATTATACAGGCTTTCATAGTCAGTCACCTTACAGCCATGTAACCAACCCTCCAAGGCCTTCCCTGAACAGTCTACAAAGTCTGTCCAGTCTTGAGAGGACTCTTTTCTGGTGTCTCTGAACGTAATCCTGTATTGTTCAGTGGTTAAGCCAAATCTATCCAAGAGTGCATCCTTCAAAACTTTGTAGTTATTAGCTTCACTTTCTCTGACAGTAAGGAGCCTATCCCTACCCTTACCAGTGAAAGATAGCCACAAGATAGCAGCCCGCTGCCTTTGAGGGACCAACTGTACCATACAGGCCCTCTCAAGTTCAGCAAACCACTTGTTAATGTCATCCCCCTCCTTGTAAGGGGGGGACTTTCTTATGCAGGTTTCTGGAATCTTGCTGTCTAACAGAATTACTATCAAAAACACTGGTGCTGCCACCATGGGGAACTAACCCCAACTTCTTCCTTTCCCTTTCCACATCCAGAGATTCCCTGTCTAAGGCCAGCTGCTGCTGTTTAAGCTTCAGCCTGGCCTCTTCCAACCTCAGCTTTCTGAGTTCCCTTTCCATTACGTTATCCTCAGGGTGGGAGGCTTGGGAATTGTGAGACACAGAAGAAATATGGGAATTGGCAGAGTTGGCCCTGTCCCTAACTGGCTGGATCCTAGTAACCTGGCCTTTAGGTGTGAAAGGTGCCCTACTAGTGTGTGACCCCCTCCCACTACCAGTGTCACTAGGTGGGCTATTAGCTGGCAGGTCCTTGGAAGAACCCTCCGCAGCATCCTCAGGGGACTCCTCTGGGTCTGGCTGGGTAACCCACTCCTCTACCGCCTGATCCTGGGATGGGCCAGACTGGTTCTGGTCACTTTATAGGAGAATGCTAAGGAGAAGATATTTGGTAGGCTTCTTACCAATTGCTCAACCTCTTTCAATGCAGAGACCCCTCAAACTTTTAAAGTTTAGGGGCCAGATGTACCAAAGGGTTTTACCCATTCTGTGTCTATAGGAAAATATACTTGTACATATGGCCCTAGATTCCCACATGTTGCCTGGACAACTGTGGGAGTAAGCTCTACTGCAGACATGACATTAAAGGTTTAGGACAGAGAGAGGAAAAACATTTTTAGAACTTTTTAAAGAACAGAGAAAAACTTTTTCAAACTCCTGAAAACCTTTGAAAGTTTTCAGAAACTTTTTAGAAAGTTTTAGAGAAGTAAAGTTAAACTGTTTAGGTTACTGTGTATATTCTGAAGTATTTGGTACATATTTTTGTTATGAAAGCACCAATGACAAAGTGGTAAACCAGTTACAAGTACTTATCCCACTGCTGCACCACCAATGTAAGAGGCTGGCCTAGCTTATAGTGGGTACCTTGTGGTACTTACACCTTGTGCCAGGTCCAGTTATCCCTTATTAGTAGATTAGTAGTGTTCTAGCAGCTTAGGCTGATATAGGTAGCTATAGCAGAGCAGCTTAGGCTGAACGAGGAGACATACAAAGCTCCTACTATACCACATATCATATAGCACTATTTCACAAGAAACACAATGCTCAGAGTTACTAAAAATAAAGGTACTTTATTTTAGTGACAATATGCCACAGTTATCTCAGAGGATATACTCCTTTAGGAGGTAAGTAAAAATACACAACATATACACACAAACCAAAATTAGGTAAAATACTTTGAAATGTAGTGCACACACTGTAGAACACAATAGAATGCAATAGGAGACAATAGGCCTAGGGGCAACACAAACCATATACTCCAAAAGTGGAATGCGAACTATGAATGGACCCCAGGCCTAGTGTAGTGTGTATAGGGTCGCTGGGAGTGTAGGAAAACACTAAGGGTGTCCAAGATACCCCACCCCAAGACCTGAAAAGTAGGAGTAAATTTACCCTACCACCCCATAAAGACAGTGAAGTCGAGATAGGGGATTCTGCAAAGACAACAACTGACTGCAAAGCAATGAAGATGGATTCCTGGACCTGAGGATCTGCAAAGGAAGGGGACCAAGTCCAAGAGTCACGCAAGATGA
This sequence comes from Pleurodeles waltl, assembly GCF_031143425.1. NCBI lineage: Eukaryota > Metazoa > Chordata > Amphibia > Caudata > Salamandridae > Pleurodeles > Pleurodeles waltl. The sequence goes on along the minus strand of NC_090445.1, from coordinate 1,197,971,633 downwards.
AGGTGCAAAAGGGCTGCCTCTGGGTGGAAGAAGCTGAAGATTCTGCAACAACGGAAGGTGCCAGGAACTTCTCCTTTGGTCAGAAGATGTCCCATGGCGTGCTGGAGGATGCAGAGTTGTTTCCACGCAGAAAGACCGCAAACAACCCTTGCTAGCTGCAAGAGTCACGGTTGAAGGTTTTGGGTACTGCCAGCCCCCCAGGAAGGACAAGGAGGTCACCCCTTGGAGGAGGAGACAGAGGGGGCGCTCAGCAACACAGAGAGCCCACACAGAAGTAGGCAGCACCTGCAGAAGCACCTGAACAGGCGTTCAGGAAATCTGAGCACGGCGGTCTTGTCAGCACAACAAAAGAGGGTCCCACGAAGTCGGAGGTCAACTCAGCGAGTTGGGCAATGCAGGACGGAGTGCTGGGGACCTGGGCTGTGCTTGCATGAAGGAAGCCTTGCAAACGTGCACAGAAGCCCTAGCAGCTGCAGCTCACGCAGTACACAGGATTACTGTCTGGCGTGGGGAGACTACGACTTACCTCCACCAAATTTGGACAGAAGGACCACTGGACTGTCTGGGTCACTTGGATCCAGCTCCTGTGTTCCAGAGACCACGCTCGTCAAGATGAGAGGAGACCCAGAGGACTGGTGATGCCGAAGTTTGGTGCCTGCGTTAGCAGCAGAAAGATTCCGTCGACCCACAGGAGATTTCTTCTTGGCTTCCAGTGCAGGGTGAAGGCAGACAGCCCTCAGAGCATGCACCACCAGGAAACAGTCGAGAAAGCCAGCAGGATTAGGCGCTACAATGTTGCTGGTAGTCTTCTTGCTACTTTGTTGCGGTTTTGCAGGTGTCCTGGAGCAGTCAGCTGTCGATCCTTGGCAGAAGTCGAAGAGAGAAGTGCGGAGGAACTCTGGTGAGCTCTTGCATTCGTTATCTGAAGAGAAACCCACAGGAGAGACCCTAAATAGCCTTCAGAGGAGGATTGGCTATTAAGCAGGCAAGAGCCTATCAGGAGGGGTCTCTGACATCACCTGCTGGCACTGGCCACTCAGAGGTCTCCATTGTGCCTTACACCTCTGCATTCAAGATGGCAGAGGTCTGGGACACACTGGAGGAGCTCTGTGCACCACCCCTGGGGTGGTGATGGACAGGGGAGTGGTCACTCCCCCTTCCTTTGTCCAGTTTCGTGCCAGAGCAGGGGCTGGTGGATCCCTGAACCGGTGTAGACTGGTTTATGCAAGGAGGGCACCCTCTGTGCCCTTGAAAGCATTTCCAGAGGCCAGGAGAGGCTACTCCTCTCAGGCCATTAACACCTATTTCCAAAGGGAGAGGGTGTAACACCCTCTCTCAGAGGAAATCCTTTGTTCTGCCTTGCTGGGCTGCCCAGGCCCCAGGGGGGGCAGAAACCTCTCTAAGTGTTGGCAGCAGTGGTAGCTACTGAGAAAACCCCAGAGAGCTAGTTTGACAGTACCCGGGGTCCATGCTAGAGCCCCGGGGATGCATGGGATTGTCACCCCAATACCAGTATGGTATTGGGGGGGACAATTTCATGATTTTAGACATGTTACATGGCCATGTTCGGAGTTACCATTGTGAAGCTACACATAGGTATCGATCTACATGTAGTTCACGCGTGTAATGGTGTCCCCGCACTCACAAAGTCAGGGGAAATCGCCCTGAGCAATGTGGGGGCACCTTGGCTAGTGCCAGGGTGCCTTCACACTTAGTAACTCTGCACCTAACCTTCACTAATTGAGGGTTAGAATTATAGGTGACTGATAAGTTACTTAAGTGCAATGTAAAATGGCTGCGAAATAACGTGGACGTTATTTCACTCAGTCTGCAGTGGCACTCTTGTGTAAGAGTTGTCTGAGCTCCCTATGGGTGGCAAAAGAAATGCTGCAGCCCATAGGGATCTCCTGGAACCTCAATACCCTGGGTACCTAGGTACCATACACTAGGGGATTATAAGGGTGTTCCAGTGTGCCAATCAGAATTGGTAAAATTAGTCACTAGCCTGCAGTGACAATTTTAAAAGCAGAGAGAGCATAAACACTGAGGTTCTGGTTAGCAGAGCCTCAGTGATACAGTTAGACACCACACAGGGAACACATACAGGGCACAACTCATGAGTACTGGGGTCCTGGCTAGCAGGATCCCAGTGGCACAGGCAAAAACAAACATACATATAAGTAAAAAATGGGGGTAACATGCCAGGCAAGATGGTACTTTCCCACACTCTACACCCCCACAGCGACGCCTGCAGAGAGGATCCAGAGGCTCCCCCTGACCACGACTGCCTGACCCCTGGACCAAGCACTGTACCCACAGCCCCCAGGACCGAGAGGAACCACCTACCAGTGCTGGAATAACCAGCAGACAGCCCTCATCATAGCCCAGTTGGTGGCTGGCTCGAGAAGCTTCCTTGTGCCCTGCCTGCATCGCTAAAGTGACCCCTGGGACCCTCCATTGTTTTCAATACAAAACCCGACGCCTACTTTGCCCACTGCGCCCCTTTGCCTCTGAGGATGAGTTTTGTTTGCTTGTCTGTGTCCCCCAACCCCCAGTGCTCTACAAAACCCCCCTGGTCTGCTCCCAGAGGACACACATACTTACCTGCTAACAGACTGAAACCGGAGCACCACTGTTCTCCATAGGCTCCTATGTGTTTTGGGCCCACCTTTGACCTCTGCACCTGAACGGCCCTGTGTTGCTGTGGCTTTGGGGTTGCCTTGAACCCCCAACGGGGGGCTGCCTATGCCCAGGAGACTGACTGTGTAAGTGCTTTACTTACCTGAGAAACAAACAATTACTTACCTGCCCCAGGAACTGTTGATTTTTGCAGTTTCCACTTTTAAAAATAGCTATTTGCCATTTTAACCACAACTGTGTGTACTACAAATCAAGGTTCTATACTTACCTGTGTGAAGTACCTTGCAATTTATGTACTTACCTAAAATTTGAATCTTGTGGTTCTAAAAATAAATTAAGAAAATATATTTTTCTATATAAAAACCTATTCGCCTGGAGTTAAGTCTTTGAGTGTGCGTTCCTCATTTATTGCCAGTGTGTGTACAACATATGCTTAACACTACCCTCTGATAAGTCTACAGCTCGATCACACTATCACAACATAGAGCATTAGTATTATCTAATTTTGCCACTATCAACCTCTAAGTGGAACCTTTGGACTGTTCACACTATCTCTCACTTTGAGACAGTATATACAGAGCCAACTTCATACATTAGTGGATCCGCTGTGGGGTCTAAGATTTTGCATTTGCTGGACTACTCAGCCAATACTTGACCACATGACAAAATTCCAAACATTTTCATTAGAAATAGATTTTTGTAATTTGACTATTTTTCTAATTTTTTAAAAGTCCTGCTAGGGCCTTGTGTAAGTGTCAACACCAGAGCAGTATGCGCTCTATTGGCAACAAAAATACAAAAACCCAGCGCTCTCAAAACAAAGTAATTTATGCATTGTGCTGATATGTTGTGGTTTAACCTTTTGCATTGCAGAGTTCAATCTTGAAAACTTATTTTTAATATGCTTACAAATACTGTTCCTTTGCAATGTATTGCTGCAGGTTTTCAGAGTGTGTTAGGGTGTGGCCCCTTTCCAGGGCCTTCCAGAGACTTTCCCTGCAACATGCCCGGGCGTGGTTCTGGGCTGGGCCAAGAATCTATAAAAGAGAGCCAGCCCAACTCCCAGTGCTCACTATTAAGAGGTCCCGGTGCAGAGCAGCAGCTTCTTCCTGAGCTCCTGTCCCGGCGGCCTATTTGGATTTTCCAGTCTTCTGCCCTTCATCCTTCATTGGTGATCATTGTTCCAGGCGGTAAGACGGTGGTTGGACTGTTCCGACACAGTTATTGAGAATTTTCATATTCTTGGTTTAATTCTTAAATGAGTAACAGATTACTTGCGCTACCATTTCTTGACATTTATATGGTAGTTTACAAATAGGCAAGACGCGCGATTTGTTTCATAAAGGTTTGACTTTGTTGTTCATTGCGCGCTACCATTTCTTGACATTTACATGGTGGCTTAAGAATCGGCAAAAGAAGCACGATTCGTTTCATTGTACTTTGATCGTGTTATTTATTGTTAGCTGCTATTTCTTGACATTTACATCGTGTTTTACGAATCGGCAAGACGCGCGATTCGATTAATGATGATTTGACTTTGATATTCATTGCGTGCTACCATTTCTTGGTATTTTACATGGTGACACTCGAATCGGCAAGACGCACGATTCTCTCCTCGAGTTTATTTCATGTTGTTTATTGTATGCCACTATTCTAAGATGTTTATTATGTAATATTCGAGTTGACAAGTTATGTGATTTGTTTCCTGAATCCATATTGTGTTATTCATGGTGCACAATCCTTTTATGGTGTTCACTATATATATATATATATATATATATCTGCAATATGCGCAATTTGTGTTGAAACATTTTAAGAGTACACAGAAGGCCAGAGTTTCTAGATGCAATATGGTATGGTCCTAGTATACATCCTCAAAACAGGATTTATATGACTGGTTTAAAATTTAGTCAGAATGTTTTTTCTGATTCTCATGTAAAGGAAAGTACTTGAATGAGATTCACTTATAGATATCCGGCCATCTTGAAACTTAGTCATTTTAAACTTAACTCTTAGATTGTTCATGTTTTCAGAGTGACTAGGCTTAGAAGTATAGTCTAGTATTGATTTCAGGAGATATAATTTTCATATTGTGTGTTCTAACCTTTTTCTTACTACAGGTCTCCTTCCCAGCTGTTCCCTTCCTAATCCCCTCTTCCCCTCTTGAACTCTCTGTCTCTGTGATTTATCTATCAGAGTCTTGGAGCTGTTCAGTGGTGGACGTGTTGGGAACGTGCACAGACCACGAGGATCTGGTGACTCTGACAGAATAGTGAGCCCACAAATTATTATCCTCCTGGCTTGTGTATGTTCTCAGCATGGCCACGCTAGACGAGTAAGTCAAGGCTATCACCCAGCTCCAAGCAGAGGTGGTATCATCCAAAGAATTGACAACTAGCTTAGCAGAGAGAGTGAGTCAGTTGCAAGATAAGGTAGAGAAGAAGGAACAAAGTCCCACAGGTGTGTCTTGGCCAGGTACTTCTTCTCAAGCATCTGGAAGTAATCTGATTTCCCTAAATGTTCCTTCTGCAATTCCTTTAGCTCCCCCAGAACGTTTCTCAGGTGACCCTTTGAAAGCGCAATCTTACCTGGTTCAAGTGGAACTACACTTCACCTGCAGACCAAATACTTTCCCCGATGCCCAGTCCAAAGTAGCTTTCTTGTTATCATATCTGTCTGGGGATGCAGCTACTTGGGCATTTCTTCTTGTGCGTAAAAATAGTCCCTTGTTGTACAACTGGAGAAATTTTGTTTGGGAATTTGAGAGAGTTTTTGATCGTAGAACTGTAACACAGTCAGCAGATCGTGAATTATTAGATTTATGCCAAGGGAATCAAGACCTAGTGTCGTATTTAGCCAACTTTAAACGGCTGGTTGCCGAGACATCCTGGCCTGAAGAAAAACAAGCGGTCTTGTTTTACAAGGGACTCAAAGAGGAAATAAAAGATATCTTAGCGCAAATCGACCACAACCTACAGACTGTCAAGAATTAATAATTCTTTTCGTGAGACTTGATCATCGTTTAGCAGAACGTAAAGGAACGAACAAAAAGATTGAAAAATATTCATGGCGCATTCATGATAACAGAGACTCAAGAACTCTGAAAGAAAGCATGCCGGAACCAATGGAAATTGGAACCATCAGAAGACCTTTGACCAAAGATGAAAAGGACCTACGCAGAAAAAATGGACAATGTCTTTATTGTGGGTGAAAATGTCATTTTGGCCAAAGATTGTCCAATCAAACCAAAGAACAAGCAAGGTCCAGTTCAGAAGGTCGCAGCCAAAGCACCAGTCGAGTTGGAAAACTAGAGCACCCAAGATGCAGAGAAGGGTTGCTCTTGGGTGTCACCGTGGACCCTTCACAATCTAGACATCTTAAACTGTAAATAAGAGTTCAGGTCAAGAAAAAGATCTATTTCAAGAAGGCTCTAGTCGATTCTGGGGCTACTGGGAACTTTGTTGATGTCCAATTGGTTTGTGCATGAGGGATTCCATGTATTGAAAAGACGACCCCAGAAATCATCCAGGCAGTCGATGGAAAACTCTTGACTGGATGTCCGGTAACTCTTCAGACTATCCCCTTGTCAATGATTTGTGAAGATAGGAATCAAAGAAAGAAACATAAAGAGAAAATCATCCTTGACGTGATCCATGCTCCCCTACATATGGGATTATCCTCGGCTTGCCATGGTTAACTCATCACAATCCGGAGATCAATTGGGCAGAACGAAAAATCGTGTTCTCATCTGCGCTCTGTAATGAACAATGTCTCCAAAAGATTCAAGTACCAAAAGTTTGCAACTCTTACATAGCTACTGCAGCGGAGAAAAGAATTCAGCTGCCCAAACAGTATTCATCTTACAAAGATGTATTTGATGAGAAAGGAGCAGAGACTCTACCTCCTCATAGATCTTATGACTGTCAAATTGATCTAGCCCTAGGTGCGATACTTCCCAACTGTCGTGTATATGCCCTGTCAGAACATGAAAATCAACATTTACGAAAATACCTAGATCAATTTTTGGAGAATGGCTTCATTCGCCCCTCTAAGTCTCCTTCAGCTTCGCCTTTGTTTTTTGTTGCAAAAGCTAATGGAGAACTTCAACCTTGCATCGACTATAGGGGTTTGAACAAAGTCACCATCAAGAATAAATATCCTTTACCCCTAATTCCGGTCTTATTGGAACAAGTAAAGAGAGCAAAAATCTACATGAAGCTTGACCTTCGAGGTGCTTATCATTTGGTCAGAATGAGAGAGGGTGACGAATGGAAAACATGTTCAAGACAAGATATGGCCTTTTTGAATACACCGTCATGCCTTTTGGTCTGTGTAATGCTCCAGCAGAATTTTAATTTTTCTTGAATGACGTTCTTAGAGAGTACCTCGACATATTTGCCATAGTCTACATCAATGACATTTTGATCTACTCAGACAATGAAAACAAACATGTCCAACATGTCAAGAAAATTCTTGCAGCCCTTTGAAAACACCTATTATATTGTAAACTAACCAAGTGTGAGTTTCATGTTACCACAGTTGAGTTTTTAGGGGTTATTCTTACCCCTCAAGGTAAGGTGATGGCAGAAAAGAAAGTAAAAGCCGTATCTGATTGGCCCATCCCAAAGACTGTTCGTGATGTACAATGTTTCCCCGGGTTTGCAAATTTTTACCGGAGGTTCATAAATCATTTCTCCCAGACAGTGGCTCCAATCACTGAGCTACTAAGAAAGAAAGAAAAGTTTGTATGGTCCCCAGATGCTGATCAAGCCTTCTCGACTTTGAAGGAAGCTTTCTCCACTGCCCCAGTCTTGACTCATCCTGATGCGAATCAATCTTTCATAGTGGAAGCTGATGCTTCAGATGTAGCAATAGGAGCCGTCTTATCACAACGAAATAAAGACACTGGTCAACTTCATCCTGTAGCTTATATGTCTCGGAAGTTGAACGAAGCTGAACAGAACTGTGTCATTGCTGAAAAAGAGCTTCTGGCGATTCGTGACGCCTTTAAAGAATGGAGACATCATTTGTTGGGTGCCAAATACACTGTCACAGTATATATTGATCATCGTAATCTTCAATTCATGAGTTCCGCCAGACTTTTGACCCCTCGGCAATTACGCTGGATGCTTTTTTTTTGCTGAATTTGATTTTGTAGTAACCTTCTGGCCTGATAAAGATAATCGCAAGGCTGACGCCTTGTCCCGTCAAGAGTCTACTACGTTTCCTGCATTTCAAGCCTCCAGAGCTATCATTGCTCCTGACAAGGTTCTAAGTATCATAAAAACTGAAGATTTCTTTGAAGAAATTTGCAACTCTTTCACTGTTGAAAAATGGCAAACATGGGCCCAAGCAGATCCCAAATGGTCAATCAAGCAAGGTTTACCCTTTCATGATGCTCGTTTGTTCGTACCCACTACCAAACTTCGCAAGATAGTGTTTCATTGGTTGCATGTTATACCTACAGCAGGTCACCCAGGTACTCCTAAAACTCTTGAACTGATCCAACGCTATTTTTGGTGGCCTACCCTAACAAAAGATGTAAAAGCAATGGTAAACAACTGTGAAGTTTGTGCTCGCATTAAAACAAGTCATTCAAAACCAAAAGGGTTGTTACATCCACTTCCAACCCCAAGTCGTCCTTGGGAGCACATTTCTTTAGACTTTATTACCGGTCTGCCAGTGGTTCAACAGCATTCAGTAATTCTTGTGGTAGTAGATAGTCTCACGAAATATGGACATTTCATCGCCTGTAAAAAATTGCCCACTTCTAGTGAATTGGCAACTATTTTACTGAACAGAGTGGTTCGTTATCATGGACTGCCAAAGGTTATCCTCTCCGATCGTGGGTCACAATTTTCCTCCAATTTCTGGAAGACATGGTGTAAAACACTCCAAGTGACATCTACGCTATGTACTAGTCACCATCCTCAAACAGACGGTCAAAAGTAGAGACTAAATCAGACTTTGAAACAATACCTATGTGCCTACGCTGAAAAGGCACTTCATTCTTGGACATCTATACTCTGTTTAGCTGAGTTAGCTTACAATAACTCATTCCACACTTCTATTGGCGTTACACCCTTTTTTGGTTTATTTGGCTATCATCCTGACACCTTGCACATCACAATTCCTCCAGAAAGTACTCTTACTCCAGCTGTGTCAGAAACCATTCAGCATTTACATCAAACCCAGAAACTGATTCAACAGCATTTAGAAAAAGCCAAACAAAAATATAAAAGGCATTATGACAAGAAACATTGTGAGGGACCGCAATATCAACCAGGTGACAAAGTGTGGCTTTCCACAAAACATATAGACTTCAAGAAGAAGCACATGTTTAACCCCAAATTCATAGGTCCTTATACTGTCCTTCAGCAAATCAATCCAGTGACCTATAAACTACAATTGCCCAGATCCTTACGGATTCATCCAGTGTTCCACACTTCCCTCTTGAAAAAGGCAGGCCAAAAGGTCCACCCTCATCCAGCTCCTGTTCTAGTACAAGGGGAAGAAGAATACGAAGTCAAGAAAGTGTTGGATTCTAAACTGAGAGGGCGTAATCTATGGTACTTAATCTCATGGAAAGGTTATGGTCCTGAAAGTAACTCATGGGTTTCTGCATCTGATGTTCATGCTCCAGTACTTGTGAGACGCTTTCATCGTCTTAATCCAAGCAAACCAGGCCCTAGAGCGCGTCTGGGAGAGGGTAGTACTGTCAACACCAGAGCAGTACGCGCTCTATTGGCGACAAAAATGCAAAAACCCAGCACTCTCAAAACAAAGTAATTTATGCATTGTGCTGATATGTTGTGGTTTAACCTTTTGCATTGCAGAGTTCAATCCTGAAAACCTATTTTTAATATGCTTACAAATACTGTTCCTTTGCAATGTATTGCTGCAGGTTTTCAGAGTGTGTTAGGGTGTGGCCCCTTTCCAGGGCCTTCCAGAGACTTTCCCTCCAACATGCCTGGGCGTGGTTCTAGGCTGGGCCAAGTCTCTATAAAAGAGAGCCAGCCCAACTCCCAGTGCTCACTATTCAGAGGTCCCGGTGCAGAGCAGCAGCTTCTTCCTGAGCTCCTGCCCCGGCGGCCTATTTGGATCTTCCAGTCTTCTGCCCTTCATCCTTCATTGGTGATTATTGTTCCAGGCGGTAAGACGGTGGTTGGACTGTTCCGACACCATTATTGAGAATTTTCATATTCTTGGTTTAATTCTTAAATGAGTAACAGATTTCTTGCGCGCTACCATTTCTTGACATTTATATGGTAGTTTACAAATAGGCAAGACGCGCGATTTGTTTCATAAAGGTTTGACTTTGTTATTCATTGTGTGCTACCATTTCTTGACATTGGCATGGTGGCTTAAGAATCGGGAAGACGAGAGATTCGTTTTATGGTGTTTAAATATTGTTGTCCATTGCGCGCTACTATTTCTTGACATTTACATGATGTTTTACGAATTGGCAAGACGCGCAACTCGTTTCATGAGGATTTAACTTTGTTGTTCATTGCACGCTACCATTTCTTGACATTTACATGGTGGCTTAAAAATCGGCAAAAGAAGCGCGATTCGTTTCATTGTACTTTGATCTTGTTATTTATTGTGAGCTGTTATTCCTTGACATTTACATCGTGTTTTATGAATCGGCAAGACGCGCGATTCGATTGATGATGATTTGACTTTGATATTCATTGCGTGCTACCATTTCTTGGTATTTTACATGGTGACACTCGAATCGGTAAGACGCACGATTCTCTCCTCGAGTTTATTTCATGTTGTTTAATGTATGCCACTATTCTAAGATATTTATTATGTAATATTCGAGTTGACAAGTTATGTGATTTGTTTCCTGAATCCATATTGTGTTATTCATGGTGCACAATCCTTTTATGGTGTTTACTATATATATATATATATATACAGTATATCTACAATATGCGCAATTTGTGTTGAAACATTTTAAGAGTACACAGAAGACCAGAGTTTCTAGATGCAATATTGTATGGTCCTAGTATACATTCTCAAAACAGGATTTATATGACTGGTTTAAAATTTAGTCAGAATGTTTTTTCTGATTCTCATGTAAAGGAAAGTACTTGAATAAGATTCCCTTACAGGTGTCCGGCCATCTTGAAACTTAGTCATTTTAAACTTAACTCTTAGATTGTTCATGTTTTCAGAGTGACTAGGCTTAGAATCATAGTCTAGTATTGATTTCAGGAGATATAATTTTCATGTTGTTTGTTCTAACCTTTTTCTTACTACAGGTCTCCTTCCCAGCTGTTCCCTTCCTAATCCCCTCCTGAACTTTCTCAGTCTCTGTGATTTATCTATCAGAGTCTTGGAGCTGTTCAGTAGTGGACGTGTTGGGAACGTGCACAGACCCCGAGGATCTGGTGACTCTGACAGTAAGTTCCTGTTAGCATTTCTTTTGAAGTTTAAAAAGTTGTAAAAGTTAGGATTTAAGTTCTAGAAGTAGTTTTTACATTCCCAACTTTTAGAGTTATAATGAGTCAAACAGTTGAGACAGTGATGGAACTCAACCTCAAACCTTACCTGCATCTAGGGATTGCATAGTTAAGGTCTCTCTGTAAAATAAAAAAGATAAAGACTGGGTCCGACCCTACCAAGGCAAAGCTCCAGGAGCTCTTAGCAGAGTTCACAAGGTAACTGATTTGGAGGATGCTTCTTCAGATAGGGAAATTAGTGACCAGGAGGAAGAACCCACCTCTCCTGTCCTAACCAGGGAGAACAGGGTTCCTCAAACCCTGACTCCACAAATCATAGTCAGAGAGTCTGGTTCTTCCACAGGGGAGACCAGTGCCTCAATGAAGAGGACATCCTGTTAGCCAGGATGGTCAAGAGATTGGCTTTGGGGAAGCAGCTCCTAGCCATAGAAAGGGAACAAAAATAAATGGGTTTAAGTCCCAGAAATTATGACAGCAACATAAATAGGGCCAGAGAGAATACTGACATCCTAAAAATCCCCAAAGGGATTGTAACTAAATATGAAGAAGGTGATGACATCACCAAGTGGTTCACAGCTTTTGAGAGGGCTTGTGCAATCAGAAAAATAAGCATCTTGCTGGGGAGCTTCCCTTTGGGAAATGTTCACTGCAAAGTGTAGGGATAGACTCCTCACACTATCTGGTAAAGGTGAAGAATCGTATGACCTCATGAAGGCTACCCTGAGTGAGGGCTTTGGATTCTCAACTGAGGAGTACAGTATTAGGTTCAGGGGGCTCACAAATACCCGTGCTAGACCAAGGTTGATTTTGTTGACTTCTCAGTCTAAACAGTAGATGGTTGGACAACTAGCAGTTGTGTAAGTGATTATGATGGGCTCTATAATTTATGAAAGATCATCTGTTAAGTAATTGCTTCAATGACAAACTGCATCAATATCTGGTAGACCTAGGTCCAATTTCTCCCCAAGAATTGGGAAAGAATGCAGAACACTGAGTCAAGACTAGGGTGACCAAGACTTTCACAGGGGGTGACCAAAAGAAAGGGATCACAAAGCCTCCCCAGGGCAACAGTGGTGAGATATCCAAGGACAAAAGTAAAGAATCTTCTACAGGGCCCCAAAAACCTGCTCAGGAGGGTAGAATCCAAGCCTCTTCACAGTCCACAAATGTGTATAAGGGTAAAAACTTTGATCCCAAGATGGCCTGGTGTCACAACTGTAGACAGCATGGCCACCAAACTGGAGACAAGGCCTGTCCAAAGAAAAGTACCACAACAACAACTACTCCAGTTAGTACTAGAATAACCAGTATCAAGGTGGGATCAACAGTGTGCCCAGAACAAATCAGGGTCCACACTGAAGCTACTTTAGTCTCGGAAGGTGGGGTGGATTTATCCACACTTGCTGCCTGGCTGCCTAACATGCAAAAATACAGGCAGCAGCTCTTGATAAATGGGAATAGAGTAGAAGCCCTGAGGGATACAGGTGCCAGTGTCACTATGGTGGAAGACAAACTGGTTTCTCTAGGACAGTCCTGGCTGGGCAGACATATCCAGTCACAAATGCTGACAATCAAACTAAAGTCCATCCCATGGCAATGGTAACTTTAGATTGGTTAGGGGTCACTGGCCTGAAACAGGTGGTAGTCTCCTCTGCAATTCCAGTAGAATGTCTGCTAGGGGATGGTCTGGAGTCCTCAGCATGGGCTGAGGTGGCGCTCAATACCCATGCAGCCATGCTGGCCATCCCTGAACTGGTGTGTGGCAAGACAAGCGCACAAAGCAGAGCCCATGGTGAAAAAGAAGTGTTGGAGTCTGGAATAAAGGCCCAACCTTCCAAGAGGAAAGGAAAGAAGACTGGGGACCCAACTTCTGCACAGCAAAAGAAACAGCACCTCTCTACTCAGGAAGATGTTCTATCCTCTGAGGGAACTGAGTCCATGGAGCTGGAGCCTTACCAGGTTGAGCCCTTGGGCCCAGTGGGACCCTCAAGGGAACAGCTATGTAAGGGACAAACAAGTTGTCCCACTCTTGAAGGCCTAAGACAGCAAGCAGCTGAGCAAGAAAAAGGCAATGTCAGTGGAACCCGCAGGGTCTATTGGGAAGATGGACTCCTTTACACTGAGGCAAGAGATCCCAAACCTGGTGCATAGGTATTTTTACCAGAGTGGGATTTCCTAAGGAGTTGGTTTCTGGCAGAGGTACCAACTTCATGTCAGTTTACCTAAAACATATGTGGAATGAGTGTGGGGTGACTTAAAAGTTCACCACACCATGCCATCCACAAACCATTGGTCTTATAGAAAGGTTTAACAAGACATTGAAGGGCATGATCATGGGGCTCCCTGAAAAACTCAAAAGGAGATGGGATGTCCTCTTGCCATGCCTGCTTTTCTCTTACAGAGAGGTGCCACAGAAGGGAGAAGGGTTTTCAGCCTTTGTGATTGTTTGCCCATCCTGTAAGGGGACCACTGGCACTTGTAAAAGAAGGCTGGGAGAGACCTCTCCATGAGCCTAAACAAGATTTAGTGGACTATGTACTAGGCCTCCGCTCTAGGATGGCAGAGTACATGGAAAAGGCCAGCAAAAACCTTGAGGCCAGCCAAGAACTCCAGAGGTTGTGGCATGGCCAAAGGGCTGCTTTGGTTGAGTTTCAGCCAGGGCTGAAAGTCTGGGTTCTGGAGCCAGTGGTTCCCAGGGCACTTCAAGACAGATGGAGTGGCCCTTATCCAGTGCTATAAAAGAAGTGTCAGGTCACCTACTTGGTGGATCTGGACACTAGCAGGACCCCCAAGAGGGTGATCCATGTTAACTGCCTTAAGCTCTATCGTGACAGGGCAGATGTAAACATGTTAATGGTTACAGCGGAGGACCAGGAAGCAGAGAGTGAACCTCTCCCTGACCTCCTCTCCACTGACCTTAAAGATGGCTCAGTAGATGGAGTTGTCTACTCAGACACCCTCTCTGGCCAACAACAAGCTGATTGCAGGAAGGTCCTCCAGCAGTTTACTGATCTCTTTTCCTTGACCCCTGGTCAGACACATCTGTGTACCCATGATGTAGACACAGGAGACAGTTTACCTGTTAAGAATACAATATTCAGACAGTCTGACCAAGTCAAAGAAAGCATCAAAGTGTAAGTCCACAAGACGCTGGAGTTGGGAGGCATAGAGCACTTTAACAGTCCCTTGGCTAAGCCAGTGGTCTTGGTCTCCAAACCTTACACCAAAGATGGGACGAGAGAGATGAGGTTTTGGGTGGACTACAGAGGGCTCAACTCTGTCACCAAGACAGATACTCACCCCATTCCAAGGGCAGATGAATTAATAGACAAATTAGGTGCTGCCAAATACTTAAGTACCTTTGACTTAGCAGGGTACTGGCAAATAAGAATGGCACCAGGAGCAAAAGAAAAAACAGCATTCTCTACACCTGATGGGCACTACCAGTTTACTGTGATGCCCTTTGGCTTAAAGAATGCCCCTGCCACCTTCCAAAGGTTGGTGAATCAAGTCCTTGCTGACTTGGAGTCCTTTAGTAAGCATATCCAGATGATATTGCTGTCTTTAGCTCCAACTGGCAGGATCACCAGGTCCACCTGAAGAAGGTTTATGCAGGCCCTGCAAGCAACAGGCCTCTCTATCAAGGTATCTAAATGTCAGATAGTGCAGGGTACTGCGGTTTACTTGGGACACCTTGCTGGTGGAGGCCAAGTTCAGCCACTCCAACCCAAGATCCAGGCAATTCTGGACTGGGAAGCTCCAAAAACCCAAACCCAAGTCAGGGCATTCCTTGGCTTGACTGGGTACTACAGGAGTTTGTGAAGGGATATGGATCCATAGTGACACCCCTCACAGAACTCACCTCCAAGAAAATGCCCAGAAAGGTTAACTGGACCTTGGACTGTCAAAAGGCCTTTGACACCCTGAAATAAGCTGTGTTCAGCACCAGTTTTGAAAGCTCCAGATTATACAAAGCAGTTCATTGTACAGACTGATGCCTCGGAGCATGGGATAGGAGCAGTTCTATCCCAAACAAATGATGATGGCCTTGACCAGCCTGTTGCTTTATTAGCAGGAGGTTACTCCCCAGGGAGCAGAGTTGGAGTGCCATTGAGAGGGAGGCCTTTGCTGTGGTTTGGTCCTTGAAGACATTGAGACCATACCTGTTTGGTACTCACTTGACACTTCAAACTGATCACAGACCTCTCAGATGGCTAATGCATATGAAAGGAGAGAACCCTAAACTGTTGAGGTGGTCCATATCCCTACAGGGCATGGGTTTTGTAGTGGAACACAGACCTGGGACTGCCCATGCCATTGCTGATGCCTTTCCAGGTTCTTCCACTTACAAAATGAAGACTCTTGGGAAAGGTTAGTCTCATCCTCTTTCATTTGGGGGGGGTGTAGGGAAATGCCTCCCTTGGCATGGTTACCCCCTAATGTTTTTCCTTTTGTTGATGCTGGTTATGATTGAAAGTGTGCCGCAGCACCAGTGTTCTTTCCCTAAACTGTACCTTTGTTCCCACAATTGGCACTGCCCTGGCACCCAGCTAAGTCCCTTATAACTGGTACTCCTGGTACCAAGGGACCTGTGGCCATGGAAGGTCTCTAAGGGCTGCAGCATGTATTTTGCCACCCTGGGGACCCCTCACTCAGCACATGAACACTGCCTCACAGCTTGTGTGTGCTGGATGGGAGAAAATGACTAACTGACGTGGCACTCCCCTCAGAGTGCTATGCCCTCAACCCACTGCCTATGGTAGGTAAGTCACCGCTCTAGCAGGCCTTACAGCCCTAAGGCAGGATGCACTATACCACAGGTGAGGGCATAGTTACATGAGCACTATGCCCCAACAGTGTCTAAGCCAAACCTTGGACATTGTAAGTGCAGGGTAGCCATGAAGAGTATATGGTCTGGAAGTCTGTCAATTACGAACTCCACAGTTCCATAATGGCTACACTGAAATCTGGGAAGTTTGGTATCAAGCTTCTCAGCATAATAAATCTACACAGAGTCCAAGGGTTCCCCTTAGAGGTTGATAGTGGCAAATTTAGATAATACCAATGCTCTATTTTGTGGTAGTTTGGTTGAGCAGCAGGCTTATCAGAGGGTAGTGTTCAGCATTTGTTTTACACACACACGCAACAAATGAGAACACACACTCAAAGACTTAACTCCAGGCCAATAGGCGTTTAGATAGAAAAATATATTTTCTTAATTTTTTTTTAGAACCACAAGATTAAAATTGTAGCTAAGCACATAAGTTATAAGGTACTTCACTCAGGTAAGTAAAGAACTTTGATTTAAAACAGTAGTGCACACAGTTTTGGCAAAAATGACAATAAGCTATTTTAAAAGTGGAAACAGTGCAAAAATCAACAGTTCCTGGGGAGGTAAGTATTGGTTAGTTTCTCAGGTAATTAAAGCACTTACAAGTTCAGTCTCCTCGGCATAGGCAGCCCACTGTTGTGGGTTCAGGGCAACGCCAAAGCCACCGCAGCAGCAACATAGGGCCGGTCAGGTGCAGGGTTCAAAGAGGGGCCCAAATACCATAGGTGTCTATGGAGAACAGGGGTGCTCCGGTTCTAGTTTGCTAGCAGGTAAGTACCTGCGTCCTCTGGGTGCAGACCAGGGGGGTTTGTAGAGCACTGGGGGGGACACACACAAGCACACAAAACACACCCTCAGTGGCACAGGGACGGCTGGGTTTACTGTGCAAAGCAGGCGTCAGGTTTGTCGTTGAAAACAATGGAGAGACCAGGGGGTCACTCTAGCGATGCAGGCAGGACATAGGGGGGCTTCCCGGGCCAGCCACTGACTGGGCTAGGATGAGGGCTGTCTGCTGGTCACTCCTGCACTGGTAGGTGCTTCCTCTCGGTCCTGGGGGCTGCTGGTGCAGTGCTTGGTCCAGGCGTCGGGTTCCTTTGTTACCAGGCAGTTGCGGTTAGGGGGAGCCTCTAGATCCTCACTGCAGGCGTCGCTGTGGGGGTGCAGGGAGGTCGACTCAGGGTGTCCATGTTGTTGGAATCGCCTGGTAGTCCTCTCTGAAGTGTTGGTTCTCCTGAACTTGAGCCGGGGGCGTTGAGTGCAGAGTGTGAAAACTCACGCTTCAGGCGGGAAGTTGGAGTCTCTATAAAGTTGCTTTCTTTGTTGTTGTTTCTGGACAGAGCCGCTGTCCTCGGGAGGTTCTTGGTCCTTCAAGTGTGGGTCGGTCCTCTGAGTCCTCAGAGGTCGCTGGTCCTGCTGGATTAGTCGCTGTGCAGGTTCTTTGAGTCTGGAGACAGGCCGGTAGGGCTGGGGCCAAGTCAATTGTTGTCTCCGTCGTCTCTGTGGGGCATTCAGGTTAGCAATCCTTCTTTCTTCAGGTTGCAGGAATCTGGTTGCCTGGGTTCAGGGTCGCCCCAAAATACTTAATTTAGGGGTGTGTCGAGGTCTGGGGGACAGTAGCTAATGGCTACTGTCCTTGAAGGTGGCCACACCCTCTGTGTGCCTCCTCCCTGTGGGGAGGGGGGCACATGCCTAATCCTATTGGGGGGAATCCTCCAAAACAAGATGTAGGATTTCCTAAGGCAGGGGTCACCTCAGCTCAGGACACCTTAGGGTCTGCCTTGATTGGAGGGTGACTCCTCCTTGTATTTCTCATTATCTCCTCTGGACTTGCCGCCAAAAGTGGGGACTGTGTCCCGGGGGCGGGAATCTCCACTAGCTGGAGTGCCCTGGGGTATTGTAACACGAAGCCCTAGCCTTTGAGGCTCACTGCTAGGTGTTAAAGCCTGCACTGGGTGGAGGTGCCTCACACCTCCCCCTTACAGGAACTGTTTTTCTGGCCCCAGAGAGCAGAAAGGCTCTCACCGCATGGGGTCAGAAACTCGTCTCAGTGGCAGGCTGGCACAGACCAGTCAGTCCTGCACTGAAGGATTGGGTAAAATACAGGGGGCATCTCTTAGATGATACCAAACTTCCCAGTATTGAGTGTGGCCATTATGGAACTGTGGAGTTCGTTTTGGTTACAATGACTACGAATGGACTTAGACACTGAAGGGGCATATTGCTCATGCAGCTATGCCCTCACCTGTGAAATAGTGCACCCTGCCTTAGGGCTTTAAGGCCTGCTAGTGAGGTGACTTACCTATGTCACAGGCAGTATTTTGTGTGCATGGCATCCTGAGGGGGATGCCATGTTGACTTTGCCTTTTTCTCCCCACCAACACACAATCTGCCATGGTAGTGTGCATGTGTTAGGTGAGGGGTCACTTAGGGTGGCACAAGACATGCTGCAGCCCTTAGGGACCTTTCCTGGTCACAGGGCCCTTGGTACCACTGGTACCTTTTACAAGGGACTCATCCGTGTGCCAGGGGCGTGCCAATTGTGGAAACAATGGTACATTTTTAGTGAAAGAACACTAGCAGGGTCCCAGCACACTTCTTAGTCAAGTCACCATCAATATCAGACAAACAATGGGGGGTAACTGCAACAGGGAGCCATTTTCCTACGTTAAGGAAGAGGAGAGACTCCACTGCCTGGACCCAAAAAGAGCATAGGCGTTCTACCTCAATTGTACTAAGAGTTCCAGGTGGATGATCTTTGTGGGCTATGTGGGTGCAAAGAACGTTCGGGCAGTGCAGAAGAGAATCATCTCGAGATGGGTTATTCTCTGCCCTAAAATGTGCTACGCTTTGGCTAAGAAGCAACCCCCTGTAGTGGGTTCTGGTTCTATATGCGTTCTGGGATTGAAAAGACCCTGGAGATTCTTAGATTGGTGATACCTTCCGTTTATTTGTGATATGGTATAGGGTAATGTTCTTTCTATATGTTGTCTCTCCTTGGGTATTTTCTCTGGTGTTCCCGTTCTACTTTATTTCCAGTAATGATATTTTATGGTTCTTGGTATCTAGGCGCTCTCTTGGCCTGCCGTGATCCCGTCTGGACGGCCGTCCGGTTCTTCTCCTCAGGAAAGATGACGGTGCCCCAAAGAAAATGGAAAGAAATCAGGTAAGTGGGGATGTTGGGACCTTATGTTATGTAAAGGTTAGTAGGGTTGTGAGGAAAGGGGTGGAGGGATGTGATAGGAGCACTTTCTTTAAGTGAATCACCCTTCTCTGTCAATACCAAGATTCTTTCTCTTTTATGTGTTATTATGGAAGAGGGTAGTTAATTTCACTACCACCTCTTGTGCTGTTAAGAAAATCATCTAATAGTGGTCTTTTCCTTCAATTCCCTCCTCCTTATCCCTTCCCTGTTCTTTGTTCGCTCTCCCCCTCTCCTTTCTCTCTCGCATCCACTCGGGTAATAGATTTACCCTAAGGTACGCCCGTACCTATGTGAGCCCGCCCCTCCAGGGACATGGCGGCGTTGCTCATGGATCCCTCGGATTTCCTCGTCCTCCTGGCCTTCTTCCTCCTTCTCCAAGCGCGTTTGTCCTTCGGGTGCCGGTTCGGTTTTCTCCTCGTCCGCATCTTCCTCCATCCCTCCAGCAGCGCACCGCTCCTCTGGGCTCCCATCCTCTTCAACCCTTGGCATTGTGACCCGATTATCCGCATACGATATCACTTCCGGGTGGGCGTGGCCCCAGTGAGTGCCCCCCGGGTACGGTTCTGCTGGCTCAGGGCTACAGTTCGTAACCGCGGCGACAGACACCTGGTTACATGTCCCTTACCGCGGTTGGGGCTGTTAGAGTCCCAAAGAAACTGGATAATGGGACAAGTAGTCAGCTTGGCCCATTATGTCCCCTGGAAGGTGGCATACCTGAAAGGAAAAATGTTAGAGTTCCATGAACCATTTGAGTATGCGGTCGTTGGTATCTTTATGTCTTGATAGCCATGTAAGAGGAGCGTGAGCCGTATATAGCACAAACGGGCGCCCCAGAAGATAGTATTGTAGGCTTTCTATTGCCCACTTAATGTCCAAACATTCACGTTCTATGATGGGGTAATCTGTTCCCTGGGTAGGAGCTTACGGCTGATGAAAACAATGGAGTAACTTGTGTCATCATCACCCTTTTGAAATAAAACCGCCCCCAGGCCTGCATCCGATGCATTGGTTTGTAAATGGAAGGGTCAGCCGAAGTCAGGACAGTGCAGAATTGGTTTGGTTGTCAAATAATTTTGCAGACTTCTATAACTATGGTGTTGAGATGGGGTCAATCTTACTATTTTTGTGGGCTGTCCCTTTTTTAAGAGGTCATTGAAGGGAGCAGCCAGAGTGGAATAGTGGGGTATGAATCTTCAATAGTAGCCTATCAGCCTCAGAAAGGAGCGTACTTCCTTTTTGGTAGTAGGGGGTTTTATACGAGTAATGGCATCTATTTGTCCATCTGTGGTTTTATTACCCCACCTCCTATGTGGTATCCTAAGTAGGAGATATCAGTAAAAGCTAAGCAGCTCTCAGTGGGATTAGCCGTAAATCCCGCCTGGTGTAGGACAGAAAAGATGTTATGTAAATGACTCAGATGATCCTTCCAAGTTTCGCTATATATCACAATATCATCCAGATAAGCGGCTACATATCTGGCGTATGGTCTTAACAGGGAGTCCATAAGACGTTGGAAGGTGGCGGGGTGCGCCATGTAACCCAAAAGGGAGGACGTTAAAATGATAAAGCCCTGAAGATGTTGAGAAGGCTGTCTTTTCTTTGTATGTTGCTGCTAATGGAATTTGCCAATAGCCCTTTGTTAAATCAAGGGTGGACATATATTTGGCTTTTCCAAGACTTTCTAGGAGGTCGTCTACCCTTGGAAGGGGATATGTGTCAAAATGGGATATGGCGTTGACTTGTCGAAAGTCAATGCAGAAATGGATTGACCCATCAGATTTAGGGACTAATACCACCGGGGAGCACCAGGGACTCGTAGATGGTTCTATGATTCCCATAATTAGCATTTTCTCTATTTCTTCCTCTACCAAGACTTTTCGGGCTTCAGGTATGCAATATGGTCACAGTCGTATTATTTTTCCAGGTTGTGTTTTAATATGGTGTTGTACTAAGAAGGTTTTCCCGGGTTGAGTAGAGAATAATTTGTCGTGGTGGTAGAGTAGTTGGGTTAACTGTTCTTGTTGTTTTGGTAAGAGATGTGTATTCCTGTGTGGTGCTTCTGGGTTTGTGTTTATATCAGTGGGACACCATCCAATCTCAAGTTCCTTTACAGTGTTAACCAGGTGTCCGACTGCCTGGGTCCTTATTGGTTCAGGCGGTTCTTCCCATTTCTTTAACAGGTTTATGTGAAATATTTGGGTTCTTCTTGGGGTCTCTGTCATTTCAAGGATGTAGGTAACGGGGGTTATGGTTCCTAGAACCTTATAGGGCCCTTGCCATCTAGCCAGGAGTTTATTCTCGGAACTGGGTAAGAGAACAAGAACTTTGTCACCCTTATTCAAGGTACGCATCTGGGTATTGCGGTCATAATATTCTTTTTGTTTACTTTGGGCTTTCTCCAGATTTTCCCTGACGTTTTCCCATACTGATTGGAGTTGAGATTTTAGGTCACTAGTGTATTCCAAAAGGGATTTCTCACCTCCTTCCTCCTCCTCCCACATTTCAGCCACCATGTCTAGCAGTGTTCGAGGTTGCCGCCCAAACACTAATTCAAATGGACTATGTCCAGTAGACGCTTGTTCATGCATCCTAATGGCATAGAGAACTGAAGGAAGTCTCCTATCCCAGTCCTTACCGTATTCGGACACCGTTTAAAAATAAATAGAGGTTTTAGGGTACGGTTGTATCTTTCTACTAAACCGTCGGTTTGTGGATGATAAACCGCGGTTTGAAGGTGTTTGATTCCTATTAGCTGACATATCTGGGCCATTAGGTTTGACATAAACAGCGTTCCTTGGTCAGTTAGTATTTCTTTAGGAAAGCCTACTCGGGTAAAGAACCCTATCATGGCGTTAGCTACGCTTTTGGTATTGATGCTGGAAAGGGGAATGGCTTCGGGATATGTGGTGGCGTAGTTCACTAATACCAGTACATATCTATAACCTTTTGAGGAGGTATGAGGGGTCCTATTATATCCATTCCTACTCTGGGAAAAAGGTACTTCGATAATAGGCAAGGGTTGTAAGGGAACCTTTCTTTTGGGTCCAGGATCTATATACTGACACTTAGGACACTGGTGGCAAAACGTCCTGATCTGGGAAAACACTCCTGGCCAATAAAACCTTCTTGACAGGTACTTTTCGGCTTTCTCTCTACTGTAGTGGCCCCCACCCGGCTGACTTTGTTCTAAATGTAATACCTGGAGCCTATATGGTTCGGGAACGAGTAATTGTTTCTTTTCCTGGTTGCCGGGACTGGTAATCCTATATAGTAGATTTTTAATTATGGAAAAAGAGGGGCCCTTATCACCAGTTGTAGGTTGTGCGGTTCTCCAAGCATTAAGGAGGGTGGGATCCTCCCTCTGACAGTAGCAAAACGGCGGAAGACTATTTAAGGTATCGACTCGTGTAATTACCCCAATGGACTCCTTATCCTTAGGTCCGTACAATTTTGTTTTCTCTTTTTTAATGCCTACTCATTTTACACCGTGTTACCTCGGGTGGTATTACTTCATTAGAAAAAGGTGCTTCTTTTCACCATGAATCGGTTTCTTCGGTTTTTCTTGTACTTTCTAATAGAGTAGCAAAGTCTATATAGTCGGTTCCAATTATCGCTGCTTCTACCAGGCGTTTCACTACTCCCATCCGGATTTGTGTTTCTTTTCCCTCCCAAATCAGTGAGACCCATGTCAGGGGATACTCTCGGGATTCTCCGTGGATACAACAGATCATTACTGTGACCCCTGGGTTGAGATTTCGACTGTCCATCAAATCGGCTCTGATGACTGACTGGCTGCAGCCAGAGTCAATAAGTGCCAGAGTCTTTCGTCCGTTGAGAAGCAACTCTTTTTTGTATTGTTTATCTTTGCTTCCTGTATAATAGACGGGACCGCGGGTGATGCCTATTTCCATGGGCTCTGGTTTGTCGGTTTTGAGGGCACATACACAGGCTATATGGCCCCACTCACCACAACTATAACACTGAGGTTGTTGGGCAAAAGGCCTCTCCAATACCCGGGCCTTCACAGTGTCATCAAGGGTCTTCTCCCTAAAGTGGGGGCCTGCCCAAGGGTCTGACGGGATGGAGTAGGGGTTCCCCTATGTGGTGTTTTTTTTAATTCTATAGAACGATGATAAGCACATGCTAATTCAATGGTTGTAGTAATATCGGGATAAGGGTGTTGTTTAATCCAGTTACGGGTGGAGACAGGTAGAGCTTCCAAATATTGTTCCAACAATATTACTTCTATAATGTCCTCGCGGTTGGTTCCGATCGGCACCAACCATTTGAGACCCAAGTCCTTTATCCGGAAATACAAGGCTCTGGGGTTTTCTGACTGCCCCCATTTAGTCTTCCTGAACCATATTCTATAATGTTCTGTGTCGATCCCTATTCGTTCTAGTATACTCTTCTTAATATCCTGGTAGGATGTGGTACCACCAGGGTTCACGGCTTGATAAGCTGCCTGGAGGGTCCCTGTCAATAGGTGGGCTATGTACTGTCCCCAACGATGTTGGGTCCAAGTGGCTGAAGTGGCAACTCTTTCAAAGTTTGTGAAAAAGGCATCCGGGTCTTCGCCTACTTGGTATGTTTGTAACACTGAACTAGGCACATTGGGATGAACCCGGGTAGCCGCAATGGTATCCGTCAGAGTCTTTAAGGCGTTCTCATGGACCAACTGGTAGTTGGCCATGATAGTCGCCTAACTTTCTAGGGCATTTTGAAGGCCCTCCCATTCTACTTTGGCTTCTTTCTGTTGCTCCTCCCACACAATCTGAAGGTGCCTCTGTCCTTCAGCTAATTGTTGCATCATATCGGTGATGGTGGGGGAGCCCTCCATCTTGGAAACGTTCTGTGTCCTGGTGTTTTAATATCCCACTTCTGACACCACTGTAGTGGGTTCTGGTTCTATAAGCGTTCTGGGATTGAAAAGACTCTGGAGACCCTTAGATTGGTGATACCTTCTGTTTATTTGTGATATGGTTAAGTCTAATGTTCTTTTTATATGTTGTCTCTCCTTGGGTATTTTCTCTGGTGTTCCCGTTCTACTTTATTTCCAGTAACAATATTTTATGGTTCTTGGTATCTAGGCGCTCCTTTGGCCCGCCGTGATCCTGTCTGGACAGCCGTCCGGTTTGTGTCCTCATGGAAGATGACGGTGCCCCAAAGAAAATGGAAAGAAATCAGGTAAGTGGGGATGTTGGGACCTTATGTTATGTAAAGGTTAGTAGGGTTGTGAGGAAAGGGGGTGGAGGGATGTGATAGGAGTACTTTCTTTAATTGAATCACCCTTCTCTGTGAAAACCGCGATTCTTTCTCTTTTATGTGTTATTATGGAAGAGGGTAGTTAATTTCACTACTCCCTGTTGTGCTGTTAGGAAAATCGTCTAATAGTGGTCTTTTCCTTCAATTCCCTCCTCCCGATCCCTTCCCTGTTCTCTGTTCGCTCTCCCCCTCTCCTTTCTCTCTCGCATCCACTCGGGTAATAGATTTACCCTAAGGTATGCCCGTACCTGTGTGAGCCACACCCCTCCAGGGACGTGGCAGCATTGCTCATGGATCTCTCGGATTTCCTCATCCTCCCGGCCTTCTTCCTCCTTCTCTGAGCGTGTTTCTCCTTTGGGTCCCGGTTTGGTTTTCTCCTCGTCCGCGTCTTCCTCCGTCTCTCCAGCAGCGCACCGCTCCTCTGGGCTCTCGTCCTCTTCAACGCTTGGCGTCGTGACCCAGATATCCGTGTCCGATATCACTTCCGGGGCTACAGTTCGTAACCGCGGCGACAGACGCCCGGTTACACCCCCTGAGAGTTTGCATGCTTACTCTACCAGAGCAACAGCTGCAACCACTGCATTAGCACACGAGTTCCAGTCCTGGATATCTGCCTGGCCGCAGCGCGAGTGTCCTTGCACGCGTTCACTAAACACTTCTGCCTGGGCAGTCAGGTTCGCGGGGATGGCTACTTGGCCGCTCGGTCCTGCAGGACTTCCTAGTATGATCTTGGTTCGCAGACCTACCTCCAGGGCTGGTATTGCTTTGGTATGTATCATAAGGTAAGGAATCTGCACCTAGAAGTCTCTTTCAGATGAACACGTTACTTACCTTCGGTAACAATTTATCTGGTAGAGATATATTCTAGTTGCAGACTCTTGACCAACCCACCTACCCTCCCTGCTCTTCAAACTGATTTCTAGGGACAGGGACTTCCCTGTTAGGGCCTTATTTCTGGAGAAATAGTATTGGTGTTCTTCATGGTTCCACACTTCTGATGTGGACAGTCATGGAAACTGATGTCAGCGCACGGGGGGGCAACCTATATATGACCTGCAATTACATATTAGGTTACCACGATGCCAACGACGGATGCACAGTTGACCAACACCACCTGACAGCATGCAGGGGAACTGATTGAAGAAAAAAATCTCCGGATCCAGACTGACGCTTGGGGAAATTTTAAGGTAAGGAATCTGCAACTAGAATATGTCTCTACCAGATAAATTGTTACCAAATGTAAGTAACTTGTTATTTCCTCCTCCTGTTTCATCCCATTTTGTGCATTTAAATGAAATGTGCACAGTTTAGAAGCATGTTCTAGGTCTGATCTAATTATTTTATACACTGTAGAGAATCTGGGGCTATTACAAAGTATTTGTTCTTATGGTAGTGTTTAATTCTTTTTCTGATTGGTGACATGGCTTTCTCACAAGAATCTTGGGCAGTATGTAATATCACATTTACCCACAGGCACATAATAGGCAACAACCCTTTCATACATCATTCCCCTTTTCTTATATTAGTACTGATAGCAGGTAAACTGCCAAACAACCCAAACTTTAAATATTCTGAAAGACACTTCTAACCACAGATACCTTACCTTATCAACACCCCCCAGGAGACATACTGTATCTGAAGATTTGGCAATAGCAATTCCCTCACACATCAGCGGGTGATGGTGTGCAGCTCTGTGTTGGACCCATTGGATCTAACGTCTGGGCCACTATATCTGTACCACCTCTACATGCTCACATCAATTAATTTCTTACCACGCTGGGATCCGGATCTCCATCTGTCCTGTCATTTTGACAGAATTATTTACCCCTCAAGATTTTAAACAGTGTGCAAGGGATTGTCATTGTCAGATCTCGGTGACTCCCACAATGTGTGTCTTGGGTCCAAGCAGGGCTTGGTGTCGTGCGACCCCTTCTTGAAGATGAACCAAATGGCCATCTACAACGGCAAAGTCAAACTTGCCATTGTGGAAATCAAAACGAAGTTGAAAAAACCTGGTTGAGGGTGTGGATGGGTTCGTGCTCCCAAGGTTGAACCTCTAATCGATAGTCATAGAACTCCGGAAGCTCAAGTCCAAAAAAATACAAAAAACATAAGAAGTCTAAAAACAACTCTCCTTAGTCCTGCCACTCCTACTGTTTGGAGTTGTGCGACACCCCGAGCACCTACAGGCTACGGAGGCGTTCATCAACTTTGGAACCTATCCAAACCTTGCTGCCAATGTGTCTTGATTTCCTTAGACCATCGGTGACACCACACCAGCTACTGGAGCTGAGATTGGCCATAGGCCAAATCTTTAGTACCCCTCTGAATACCTTTGAGTGCATTTGGCCCCTAAGGATTTGTGGTGGTAACCAGTCGTTACTGTGATCCACCTAACCTGTCCTTGGAAAAGGAATGGCTCCACCATATACAGCCTAAGTGGCCCTCAGTTTGAACATCAATCGAGCCAGCAACTGATGGTTAGATCAACTTTTGTGGGCTTCTCTGAAGCCAAAAAAGAAAATGCAGTACTAAAAAGAACTATGTATTGTATTATGCATCAAAATCCATTATGAACTAGCCAAGAAACAGCCCCCAAAGGCTTGCATTTCATTCCCCTAGAGCAAAGGTTGCTACTCCGCTTGTGCAAGGTGTGCTGGTCTTGGACACCTGCCAGGTGGCTACTTCCATGCACAGTCACAAAGCACTATTGTTGGGACTGCCAGGTCTGGCTTGATGGCTACTTCGCCAGATCTGTTTTACAGGATTTCTTGGTCTGAGTCATTCCACAGTCCTACCAGCAGGAGAGCACTGCTTTGGTATCCATTCATAATGTGAGGAATCTGTGGTCTATCCGAAGAACAAGTGACTTACATTTGGTAATGCCCTTTCAGGTAGAGACACTATCAAGCTTCAGATTCCTCACTGGCCTACCCACCCACATCGCCGTTGTGTGGAATGGACTTATACTGTCCAAATCTAAAGAACTGCACACTGGCAAATTCCTTCATTCATATGGAGTGGGAAGAGATCAGAAAAAAACTGATGGATGCGTGTGGGGAGAGGGATGTTATAGATATAGTGGCCACAACGTCACAACCAGGGTGGAAGCAGAGCCACACAACACCACATACTAATGCATGGGGGACTTGCCATTTAAAAATCTCTGGATCCGGTCTGGTACCTGGGGAAATTCATAAGGTGAGCATTCTGTAGTTAGCCTTTACCAGAGAATATGTTACCTAAAGTAATTAACTTGTTCGTTCAAGTCAAGGTACATGTGAAAAGAGTATCTGATAGAAACCCCTTGTTGCAGATTCCTTACCTTTGATTTTTCCCAGACGGCAGAATGGAGAATTTTTCTTCGAGCAGTACCCCTGCACGCCGTTAGGTGGCATCAGTCGACTCCGCGGGCGTAGTTGGCGTCGTGGTCGTATATAGGTACCACCCTGGCTCACTGACGTCAGTTCTTTTCTTTCTGCCCCAGCCTACGTGCAGATCCGGAAAAGGCTACCATCATTCTTCTTCGTTCAAATCATCTGGACATTCGGGTAAGAAGAAGGTGGCGAAACGTTTTCGAATTTGCCGCGTCGCTTGCAGGACGCAACGCGGGAATATCATTGACGCTCTAGGTCTTGGGAGCCTCAGTCTGGGACCGCTCCGCACCTCCCCGAATTTCCAGGAGCCGGGGCTACCCCTGCCCAACTAAAGGAGTTCTATGAGGCCATTCGCCTCATATTTGGGCAGCCCGAGCCATCCTCAGCACCTTCAAGCCCAGGGGAGTCGGCGACTTCAGTCTGACTCCAGAGGGCATCTCAGGATCCTTTTCTCGAGCAGCCCTGATGACGGTCATGCCAACGTGACCTTCCCTGGCGTCGGGTCAGACGTTGACGCTTCCGGCGCCGATTGGGCCCACAATCCACGTTGACTCATTCCCAACAACCCGGAGCCAGAACAACGTCGCTCGATGCTGATTCCGTTTTCCATGAGCTCAGCTGTGCCTAGGGTTGATCCTGAACACTATTACTATGGGTATGGATACTGAGATAGTGTAGAGGGGTCGCTGGACCCTTTAGAAGACCAGCTTGAGCCTGAACTGGACTGAGTACAGGATTTGGGTGATGCCAGTGGTTTGGACACCTACCCTAACACTGGCATGTTTTCTCCTCGTACCGTGGCCACGGAGGATGGAGCGTATTATTCAATGGTGGTGAGATGGGCGGCTGAGGTTTTGAACCTCGATCTTCCTTCTGTGGAGGTCAGGCCTAACCTCCTGACCGAAGTGCTTCAGCCTGGGGCCTCCAACTCGGAACCACTTCTTCCCTTCAACAAAGCACTTAAGAATGTCCTACTGGGGACCTGGTGCAAACCCAGCACAGGGGCTCCTGTGAATAGGACAATTGCCCAGTGCCATGAGCCTGCACCGAATTACCCAAATTGCCTTACCCAACACCCTATGCCTGAGAGCCTTGTTATCCAGGCTTCTTCATCCTCTGGTGCATTCTCTACTGCACCCCGGACAGGGAATCAAAAAGACTGGACAACTTAGAGAAGAAGATGTTTTCTTCTCCCAGTCTAGCAGTTTAATCTGTGAACACCGCATGCCTTTTGGGCTGCTATACCCATATTCTCTGGGATACGGTCGCGCAGGTGCTGCCCCAAGTTCCTGAAGAGGCCCGAAATGTTCTCTCCCAAGCCATGACAGGTGGGAGAGACGCAGCCAAGTTCATGCTCTGTTGTGGACTGGATACGACCGACTCACTAGGCAAATCGGTTGCATTGACGATGGCACTTTGAAGCCATACCTGGTTGAGGACGTCTGGCTTTTCGGGGGGGGGGGGGGGGGGGGGGTCCAGCAATCTTTGATGGACATGCCCTTTGTCGGCACTCGTCTTTCGGAGACCAGATGGATTCAGTGCTCTAGCGCTTTAAGGATTCCTAGGCTACGGCTCAGTCCCTTGGCCTCGCATCCGCTCCTCACCCCCCTCAGTCCACCTCTCGCTCCTTTTGTGGCTACGGAAGGGGCACCCAACTGCATTATCCACTGGTCCACCGACCCGCGCATGCTGCACAGCCCCTGCACGGACGGGGGATCCACCGAGCTCGTGGGAGTCAGCGGGCCACCCAGTCCCCCCCCTTCCCCATCCTCGGCCTCAAAACCTTCCTAGTCCATTGGGACATCCGGGACCAGTTGGCGGCAGAATTCACCATCATCTGCCCCACTGGGAATCTATTACCAGGGACAGGTGGGTTTTACAGATCATCCGAACAGGCTACTCCCTCCCCTTCGAGACTTCTCCTCCAGCCATGCCACCATCATACGATCACCTGTCAGAGGATCATTTAGCAGTTCTCAGCAAGGAAGTTAAGGCTCTCCTGGCCAAGGTAGCCATAGAGAGGGTCCCTGCGCCAGAAGTAGATCGTGGTTGATATTCCCGCTACTTTCTGGTGCCCAAAAAGGACAAGGGTCTTTGCCCTATTCTAGACCTCCGGTCCCTCAATCTCTTCCTCAAGAAGAAGGAGTTCAGGATGTTAACCTTGGCTTGGGTCCTATCTGCCCTGGATCCTGGAGACTGGATGGTTGCATTGTACTTGTAGGACACCTATTTCCGTATTCCCGTCCTGCTGGCCCACAGACGTTACCTACGATTCGTGGTAGGTCACAAGCATTTTCAGTTCACCGTGCTCCACTTTGGCCTTACCAGTGCCCCGTGGGTGTTCACAAAAGTGATGGTAGTGGTTGCAGCTCATCTGCGCAGGTCTTCCCCTACCTCGACGACTGGCTGTTGAAGGCGGACACGCCCCATTCG
Source organism: Pleurodeles waltl (assembly GCF_031143425.1). Lineage (NCBI taxonomy): Eukaryota > Metazoa > Chordata > Amphibia > Caudata > Salamandridae > Pleurodeles > Pleurodeles waltl. The sequence continues at coordinate 1,197,941,414 of NC_090445.1, read as the reverse complement.
CTGGGGTTCACTATCAACATGACAAAGTCATACCTGACTCCCTCTCAGACGCTCCCTTTCATCAGAGCTGTTCTGGACACAGTGCTTATCCTCCCAAAAAGCTAGTCCAGGATATTCAGGCTGATATTGATGTTTCAGCCTCTATCCTGGATTTCGGTGAGAATGACTCTGAGGCTGCTGGGCCTTATGGCCTTCTGCATCCTGCTGGTCCAACATGCCAGATGGCATATGCGGACTCTGCAGTGGGACCTGAAGTTCCAGTGGGCGAGGCATCAGGGGAATCTCTCTGACATGGTTCGGATCTCAGAGAGATCTGCAAAAGACCTGCATTGGTGTTTGTCGAATCCAGACTGAGTCAGTGGCAGATCCCTCGCCCTTCCCCAACCAGATCCCACAATAGTGACAAATGCATTACTCCTGGGATTGGGCAGCCACATGGGAGAGGTGGAGATCAGAGGCCTCTGGCCTCTGGTGGAGTACGGGCTCACATCAACCTTTTAGAGCTCCGGGTGATCCGACTTGCATTGAAAGCATTCCTTCCCTCTCTCAAAGGGAAAGTTGTGCAGGTGTTCACCGACAACACCGCCACCATGTGGTATTGCAGCAAACAGGGCGCAGTGGGGTTGTGGACCCTTTGTCAAGAGGATCTTTGCTTCTGGACATGGCTGGAATGCCAGGGCATTTCCCTGGTGGTTCAACATCTGGTGTGCTCTCTGAACGCTAGTGCAGACGAACTCAGCCATCGATGCATAGTCGATCACGAATGGCGTCTACATCCGGAGGTAGTGCAAGGTCTCTTTCAGCAGTGGGGAGAGCCTTGGTTAGTTCTGTTTGCCGCCGCAGAGAACGCACAATGTCAGCTGTTTTGTGCATTGGAGTTTCCAAGGCGGCACTCGCTCGGAAAAGCTTTTTGTCACAAGTGGAACTCAGGCCTCCTGTATGCCTTCCCGCCAATACCAATTTTTCCTCAGAATTCTGAAGAAGATCAGGCAAGACCAGGCCCAAGTAATCTTGGTGGCTCCGGACTGGGCACGAAGAGTCTGGTATCCCAACCTCTTGAGCTTGGCCATTGATCCTCTGACGGTTATCCACCTGAACCTGTCCCGTCTCCGCCTCCTTGCACCACTGGCTTGACAGGTGGCACAGGAGGCACAAAACTCCTTGACTTTCTGGGACATGTTGGGCCAATAGAAATGGTTGACTAACCTCTCCCATGTCTCCCATGTCTTGGTTTGTCCCAAATGCCCAGCAAGTGGAATATCATGGGCTAAGGTCAGAATGAACTCCCTAAACTCACGAGGCACTACCACTCTTCTAGTGGCACCAAGTTTGGGATCTCTTGCCTCAGTGTAAAGGACTCCATCTTCCCAATAGACCCTGTGGGTTCCACTGACTTTCCCTTTTGTTTCCTCAGCAGCTTGCTGCCTAAGGCATTTAAGAGAGAGACAGGTTTCTAGCCCCTTGTGGGTCCCCCTGGGCCTAAGAGTTCAACCTGATAAGGTTCCAACTCCATAGGCTCGGTTCCCTCAGAGGGTAGAACTTCTTCCTGGGAAGAGAGGTTCTTTTTCTTTTGCTGTGTTGAAGCTGGTTCCCCATTCTTCTTTCCTTTTCTCTTGGAGGGTTGGGCCATTATTCCAGACTCCAACACCTCTTTTTCACACTGAGCCTTGCACTGTGCCCTTGTCTTGACACACACCAGTTCAGGGATACCCAGCATGGCTGCATGGGTTTTGAGTTCTACCTCAACCCATGCTGAGGACTCCAGGTCATTTCCAAGCAAACAGTGTACTGGGATAGCAGAGGAGACTACCACCTGTTTCAGGCCAGTGACCCCTCCCAATTCTAAACTTACCATAGCCATGGGATGTACTTTAGTCTGATTGTCAGTGTTGGTGACTGGATAAGTTTGTCCAGTCAGGTATTGTCCTGCGGAAAGTGTAAAGGACTCCATCTTCCCAATAGAACCTGTGGGTTCCACTGACTTTCCCTTTTGTTTCCTCAGCAGCTTGCTGCCTAAGGCATGTAAGAGAGAGACAGGTTTCTAGCCCCTTGTGGGTCCCCCTGGGCCTAAGAGTTCAACCTGATAAGGTTCCAACTCCATAGGCCCGGTTCCCTCAGAGGGTAGAACTTCTTCCTGGGAAGAGAGGTTCTTTTTCTTTTGCTGTGTTGAAGCTGGTTCCCCAGTCTTCTTTCCTTTTCTCTTGGAGGGTTGGGCCATTATTCCAGACTCCAACACCTCTTTTTCACCCTGAGCCTTGCACTGTGCCCTTGTCTTGACACACACCAGTTCAGGGATACCCAGCATGGCTGCATGGGTTTTGAGTTCTACCTCAGCCCATGCTGAAGACTCCAGGTCATTTCTAAGCAAACAGTCTACTGGGATAGCAGAGGAGACTACCACCTGTTTCAGGCCAGTGACCCCTCCCCATTCTAAACTTACCATAGCCATGGGATGTACTTTAGTCTGATTGTCAGTGTTGGTGACTGGATAAGTTTGTCCAGTCAGGTATTGTCCTGCGGAAACCAGTTTGTCTGTCACCACTGTGACACTGGCACCTGTATCCCGCAGGGCTTCTACACTAGTCCCATTAATAAAGAGTTGCTGCCTGTATTTTTGCATATTAGGGGGGCAGGCAGCTAGTGTGGCTAAGTCCACCCACCCTCAGAGACTAATGTAGCTTCAGCGTGGACCATGATTTGCTCTGGGCACACTGTTGATCCCACCTTGAGACTGGCTATTCCAGTGCTAACTGGAGTAGTAGTAGAAGTGGAACCTTTCTTGGGACAGGCCTTGTCTCCAGTTTGGTGTCCCTGCTGATTACAGCTACGACACCAGGCCTTTTTGGGATCAAAGTGTTTACCCTTGTACCCAAATGAGGATTGTGAAGAGGCTTTGGACCCTCCCTCTTGAGCAGGTTTTTGGGGCCCTTTAGAAGACTCTTTACTTTTTCCCTTGGATGTCTCAACACTCTTCCCCTGGGGAGTCTTTGTGACCCCTTTCTTTTGGTCACCCCCTGTGGAGGTCTTGGTCACCCTAGTCTTGACCCAATGGTCTGCCTTCTTTCCCAATTCTTGGGGAGAAATTGGACCTAGGTCCACCAGATGTTGATGCAGTTTATCATTGAAACAATTACTTAAAAGGTGTTCTTTCATAAACAGATTGTACAGCCCTTCATAATAATTTACACCACTGCCATTAATCCAACCATCCAGTGTTTTGAATGATAAGTCAACAAAATTAACCCAGGTCTGGCTCGAGGAATTTCAAAGCCCTCTGAACCTAATCCTGTACTCCTCAGTTGAGAATCCAAAGCCCTCAATCAGGGTAGCCTTCATGAGGTCATATGATTCTGCATCTTTTCCAGAGAGTGTGAGGAGTCTATCCCTACACTTTCCAGTGAACATTTCCCAAAGGAGAGCTCCCCAGTGAGATCTGTTTACTTTTCTGGTTGCACAAGCCCTCTCAAAAGCTGTGAACCATTTGGTGATGTCATCACCATCTTCATATTTTGTTACAATCCCTTTGGGGATTTTTAGCATGTCAGTAGTATCTCTGACCCTATTTAGGTTGCTTCCACCTTTGATGGGAGCTAAGCCCATCTCTTGTCTTTCCCTTTCTATGGCTAGGAGCTGTTTCTCCAAAGCCAATCTTTTGGCCATCCTTGCTAAGAGGAGGTCATCTTCATTGAGGCTGCTCTCAATGCTTGCAGAGCTGTTGGACTCCTCTGTGGGAGAAGCAGCACCTCTATCACTTGTGGAGTCAGGGTTGGAGGAACCCTGGTCTCCCTAACTAGGAGTGGAGGGGGGAAATTGTCCTCCACTTCACTAGCTTCCTCCTCTGTAAGGTTATCTTCAGAGGGATTGTCTCTAGCAAACTCTGCCAAGAGCTCCTGGAGCTGTCCTTTGGTAGGGTTTGATCCAGTTTTTATCTTTTTAATTTTACAGTGAGTCCTTAACTCTGACATCCTAAGATGCAGGTAAGGGGTGAGGTTGAGCTCCAGCACCATCTCTTCTGTAGTAGACATCATTTCTTAAAAAGTTGGGATACTTTTTAAGAATGTAAAACTATCTCTAGAACTTAATCCAAACTTTTACAAAACTTTTAAACTCTAAAAGAAATGCTAACAGGTACTAACACAAGGCCCTACGGGACTTTTTAAAAATTTACAAAAATAGCTCAAATTTAAAAAATCAGTTTCTAATGACAATTTTTGGAATTTAGTTGTATGATTAGGTATTGGCTGAGTAGTCCAGCAAATGCAAAGTCTTGTACCCCACCGCTGATCCACCAATGTAGGAAGTTGGCTCTGTATATACTATTTCAAAGTAAGAAATAGTGTGCACGGAGTCCAAGGGTTCCCCTTAGAGGTAAGATAGTGGCAAAAAGAGATAATTCTAATGCTCTATTTTGTGGTAGTGTGGTCGAGCAGTAGGCTTATCAGAGGGTAGTGTTAAGCATTTGTTGTACACACACAGGCAATAAATGAGGAACACACACTCAAAGACTTACTCCAGGCCAATAGGTTTTTATATAGAAAAATATATTTTCTTCAAGATTTACAAGTAATACTTCAAATGAAAGGTATTTTACTCAGGTTTTTTTGAAAGCTTTGAATAATCACAATAGCATGTACAGTTTTGACAAAAATGGCAATAACCTATTTTAAAAGTGGAAACAGTGCAAAAATCAACAGTTCCTGGGGGAGGTAAGTAATTGTTAAGTTCACAGGTAAGTAAAACACTTACAGGGTTCAAAGTTGGGTCCAAGGTAGCCCACCGTCGGGGGGTTCAAGGCAACCCCAAAGTTACCACACCAGCAGCTCAGGGCCGGTCAGGTGCAGAGGTCAAAGAGGTGCCCAAAACACATAAGCTTCAATGGAAACAGGGGTGCCCCGGTTCCAGTCTGCCAGCAGGTAAGTACCCGCGTCCTCGGAGGGCAGACCAGGGGGGTTTTGTAGGGCACCGGTGGGGACACAAGCAGGCACAGAAAGTACACCCTCAGCAGCACAGGGGCGACCGGGTGCAGAGTGCAAACAGGCGTCTGGTTTTGTGTAGAAAGCAATGGAGAGACCCGGGGGTCACTTCAATGATGCAGGCAGTCACAGGGGGGGGCTCCTTAGGGTAGCCACCACCTGGGCTAGGCAGAGGCTCGCCTGGGGGTGCTCCTGCACTGGAGTTTGGTTCCTTCAGGTCCTGGGGGCTGCGGGTGCAGTGTTGGTTTCAGGCGTCGGGTCCCTTGTTACAGGCAGTCCCTGTCAAGGGGAAGCCTCTGGATTTCCTCTGCAGGCATCGCTGTGGGGCTCAGGGGAATCAACTCTGGTTACTCACGGGCTCGCAGTCGCTGGGGTGTCCACCCTGAGGGGTTTGTTTTCCGCAGGTCGAGCCGTGTGCGTCGGGTGCAGAGTGGAATGTCCCACGCTTCCAGCAGGAAATTTGGAGTCTTCAAAGTTGCTTCTTAGTTGCAGAAAGTTGCAGTTTGTTGAACAGGGCCGCTGTTCTCGGGAGCTTCTTGGTCCTTAAGATGCAGGGCAGTCCTTTGACGCTTCAGAGGTCGCTGGTCCCTGTTGGATGCGTCGCTGTTGTAGTTGGAGACAGGCCGGTGGGGCTTTGTCCAAATCAGTTGTCGTCTCCATCTTCACTGCATGGCTTTAGGTCAGCAGTCTTTCTTCTTCTTTAGGTTGCAGGAATCTATCTTCCTCTGTTCTGGGGGCCCCTAAATACTGGATTTAGGGGTGTGTTTAGGTCTGGGAAGGCAGTAGCCAATGGCTACTGTCCTTGAGGGTGGTTACACCCTCTTTGTGCCTCCTCCCTTTGGGGAGGGGGGCACTTCCCTAATCCTATTTGGGGAATCCTCCTTCTACAAGATGGAGGATTTCTAAAAGTAAGAGTCACCTCAGCTCAGGACACCTTAGGGGCTGTCCTGACTGGGGGGGGTGACTCCTCCTTGTTTTTCTCATTATCTCCTCCAGCCTTGCCACCAAAAGTGGGGGCAGTGACATGAGGGGCAGGCATCTCCACTAGCTGGGCTGCCCTGTGGTGCTGTAACAAAGGGGGTGAGCCTTTGTGGCTCACTGCCAGGTGCTACAGTTCCTGCAGGGGGAGGTGAGAAGCACCTCCACCCAGTACAGGCTTTGTTCCTGGCCACAGAGTGACAAAGGCACTCTCCCCATGTGGCCAGCAACATGTCTGGTGTATGGCAGGCTGTCAAAAACTAGTCAGCCCACACTGGAAGTCGGGTATGTTTTTAGGGGGCATCTCTAAGATGCCCTCTGGTTGTATTTTACAATAAAGTACACACTGGCATCTGAGTGCTTTCTGGGCCTCGCGCAGCCAGGGACCAGAACAGACTACAGTTCCTCTCGCGGACAGCGTCACTAAGTGCTGTCCACCACTTTTCATCTTGGTCATGCTTGGCTTTGCGTATGGCTGACTTGTAGGACTTTCTAGCTAGGCGGATGGCAGTGGCATCCTTGGATTTAATAGCTTGGATTAAGCGCTTATTTAGGGACCGACACATTTTATTGAACCAGCGGTGGCTACCTATGGGTCTCTTGCCATCATGGGCTGGGGATACTAAGAAGTGGGCTGCGATATCCCTGAAGCATGAGGTGTGGCTTAAACTTATTTCCTTATAGGGGATTGCGGGACTCACCTCTAGGTTCATTAATGTAGTCTTTAGGGTGTTATTGGCTGCGTTGATGAGTGCAGGCTGAGCCACAATCTTGTCCCACTTTAGGTGTCGTTTGTCGTTAGCCAGGCTGATACCCTCTGGTGCTGCTACTGAGGAGTTAATCATGGGCGAGAGGTCGCCCAAAGCTAACGTGTGAACAGAGAGAGGATTATGATCACTTTCAGTTCTTTCAACAATCGTCATATCGATGACTAGGGGCCATAATCCTATGTTGAATAGACATTCTGCTGGTGTGGTTGGTCTTCTTGAATGTGTGATGGCCTTTGATGTCTGATTTGGTTCTGCCATTTAACGCCCTGAACCCAAATTCCATGGTCAGTGACTTAACTTGGACAGCAACCTGCGTCCATCTCTTGATGGGTGGAATGGACATGGCGGGGATAGACCAAGCTCGATCCTCCTCGTCTCTCGACCTGAGATCATCCCAGTCTAGAGGTTCGAATGTGACATTAAAGTCATCTGCCACAATGGTTTTATGATGGCGGGGCAGTTTTGCAAAAGGGCTGCCAGGTCACAAAAGGTTTTGGAGACTTGACCCCCCCGACCCCTCGGGTGTAGATATTGAAAATGTTCACAACAGTGTCAGGCCCAAATGATAAACGAAGACCTAACAGGTCGGGAGAGTCAGTGGGTAGCTGTAATATATGACAGTTAAGTGATGATCTGATCCAAACGGTCAAGCCCCCTGAAGGCCTGCCTCTAGTACTAGGCACGACAGGGATATGGAAGTTTGAATAGCCTGTTCGAAAAAGTGGATCGGTTGACCATGTCTCTTGAAGAAGACATATGTCATGTTCATCAATAAAAGAGGTCAAGGATGGAAGAGGGAGGATAGATTTCAAACCTGCCGTGTTCCATGAGACAAGTCGTATCCCAGTGAGCGGTTGAGCTATCCTGTCTAGATGCCTGGTATTTGCATGATTAGCAGTATCATATTTGGCCACCACGGTACTAACGCCAACCAGGGTGCACTCTCCCAGAGGCCCCCACCTCCAGGTTGCCTATAAGTGCAGCGTGAGAGGAACAGTCAATGGGCCTTTCCAGAATATCCGATAATATAGTAAAAATGGAAGACCAATACTTTGCAATAATCAGGCAGGCCCATATCATGCGAAAGAAGTAGCTATCAGCACATGTTCATCTAGCACATGCAGAGGTGGGAAGCATGCCTGTTCTCCATAGTAGCTGTGGGGTAAATTATGAAGCATGCAGGTATCCCATTTGAATCAGCTGTAGATGAGAGGGGATAACCAACTCAGCCATTCTGCCATTTCTCCAGTTACTCTTGTCTAGTGCACCAGTCCAACTTTCCCATTTAGCCCAAAGGATTCTGGAGAATTTATGGCCAGAGATTGGTATAGCTGTGAAAGGCCACCCTGGCCTAACAATGCTGACAGGACCTGAGCTTTGGGAGGGCTATACTCTGGTCTTGGAACTGTGGTTAATACACTGCCAATGCATGACTCAGTTACAGATGTTTGCAGAACTGGGACTTGTGGATGTAGAACTATTCCTGGAGAGCCTCAAAGGTCTTCAGCTGTGAGCCCTTCCAATATCCAAGATGTGGGAAATGCCTGCAAGGTCCCATCTGTCAAACCCATTCTGAATAGAAACTTGAAATATGCATCTACCCTGCCACAAGACAATTGACTGTGTGAATCTTCGTCCAAGCTAATCCAGTGGAGGGCCTGCCGCCAGCACAGGAGAGGGGCCTTCATAGCCTCAGGCAGATAATCAGAAATTGGTTTGCCAAGAAAATACAAATATAAATATATAAAAAACCCAGAATATGTTGTTGGCCTACAAGTGATATTTTTAAGCAGAAGGCGGAGTTGTCTGAGTCACCGAACATCCAGTCATTAATGGTTTGGAGCTTCAAGACCCAATAGGACAAACTAATGTCTTCCATTCCCATTCTGCCATTATAGGATGATTGGACACATCTGTGGAGGGCTATCTTCAGAATCTTGTTCGTCCATAGGAAGGAACATACTTCCCTGAGTAAATCGGCAAACCAGGATTGGGGAACAAAAAAATGAAATTCTGCAGTGTGTGAACAGCTGCAGGGGATGAAGGGAGATCATTTTGAAGAGTGCAACACAGCCCAGGACGTTGAGGGGGATGGCAGACTATCAGGCCAAGTCCTAATTAGTCCAGTACAGCAGAGGAACCTCATTAAGGCTCTGGGTTAATTCGGGCTCCAAGGCAGTGACCACCCATGTATAGGGAAAGCTCAGTCTCCATTTGATGACCTCATGACCACCCATACTGGGAAAAGAGTGATTTGGCCCAATTGACCATCAGTGTCGATGTGTCTCGACACAACTGAAGCATCTGGAGGAGCTGGGGTATGGTAATATATGGTTAGCAGGAAAAGAGTAATATGTCATCTGCATATAATGTAATCCAGTATTCTGGGCAGTTCAGCCACTGGAAGCCCCAAATTTGGGCATTGCTGTGAACCCAGCCTGCGAAGGGCTCAATGACAAGTACAAAAAGCAGTGGAGAGAGAGGACACCCCCTACCTTATGCTCTTATGGATTGAGAAAGGAAGGAATGTATGTTGCTAACTGTAAGCTGCACTTGGGGACGAGCATAGAACAATTTTACAAAGGACAGAAGCGTAAGTGCAGTAGGGGTTCCAAAGGGCCAGCAGTGATCCAGACCAATGTGCACTCGACAAATGCAGTACCGGGTGCTGCAAAAAGACCTGACACCACATTGACCCTGATGGACAAGGAAGGACAACAACGGTGGAGGCAGGTTGCAAAGACACTAGAAAAGATTTTTATTTCTGCATTTATAAGGGAGATCAGACGGCATGATGGACGGGCTTCAGTGGTCCGTCCTAGTTTGTGGAGAACCACAATTTTGGCAAGGTCAAGTTCAGAATGGAAGTGGATCTTGTCCACAACCTCCATGTACAAATGAAGGCTATGATGGGAAAGTAATGATAGGAATTTATTGTATTATTCGATCTGTAAGCCGCCTGTCCGTGGTGTCTTACCCAACTGAAGGCTGCCAACAGCGTCTGCAAATTCTTCCATAGTTAGGGCTTATTCAAGAGCTACCCTGTCCTGTGCTGTCAAAGTTGCCAGCGGAAGGCCAGATATCAGAGGGCGAGTGTGCTTATGTTCGAGTGGTGGCGGCAACTATAAAGGGAGCCATAATAAGTTGGGAATGTGTCAGAGATGTCCAAAGAAGAGGTGAGACTTTGTCCCATTTGTAGGGAGTCAGTCTAGAAGGGGTGCTGTCAGCGAAAATAGGAGCTTCCCGGATTTGTAACCCACATTCATAAACATGTCTAGTAAAGGCCGTCCAACATTGTTTGGTCTCCCTCAGGTGCAGCTGGTGAAGAGGTCCTGCAAGTTTTTAACTGTCGCAGGATGTTGGCAACACTAAGCTGCTGATAACAGCACTCAAGGATTACGATTTCTCTTTCTACCTCCAAAACACGCTGAAGACGGGCACACGCTTATCCCTGAAAAAATGCTTTTGCCCCTGCTGTGTATGACTGCCTTTCCAGCCAACCACAAGCTCATTTTGGAGTCAACTAACCCTGTATTAAGACTGACGTATGCATGGCACCCCTGAGATAGGTGGGCAGTATATTGCCCATTTACCAGGCACCAAGCGTTGAAGTATCATAGAGGCCTACTGCCTCCTGCGTGTTGGCTGTATTGCAGCATGACTGGAATGTAGTTGGAGATTCCTCGAGGCAGGATGTATGTGGCTCCTACGTTAGGGACCCCTGTGGCTAGAAGAAAGTAAAAGTAAATTCTGGGTAAACTACCATGGGCCACAGAAAGATGGGTATGTTCGGTCAACCCCGGGTGTCACGTCCTCCAGGCGTCACAGAGGACTGGGTGTGTCATCCACTGTGCCAGGGGAAAGGAGGATTGTGAATATGTTGCCCTCACCCACCCTTGTTGTGTCGTGGTTGGGGTCTACCACAGTGTTAAAATCTCCACCCATAAGGGTAGAACCTGGTGGGAGGTCCAGAATGAGATCTCCAATGCTTTCCATGGACGCCCAAGCTCGGTGTGGTGGAATGTACATGTTAAGGAAGTTGTAGTGCTTGCCCTCCAGGAGACCCTCCAACCAGACATACATCCCTCCAGCATCTGATATTGAATGAGTGACAGGAATGGGGAAGAATTTGTGGAAGAGTATCACGACTACTGGTGTGGCCTCCATGGTAGACCCTGTTGTACCCACACCGGGCAAGAATCGGGCAATGGGTTTCAAGGAAGTGCATCTTTTGAAGAAAAAAGAAATCAGCACGGAGCGGGCGTGGTGCTTTGCAAAGCGAAGGACCGCGTTTCAGACTGTTGATGTTCCAAGTCATAACAGTAAACAATGCCATTGATCTATTATGGCTAATAAGGGACAGAGATGAAGAGGATAGAAAAGGGGTAGGCTCCTCGGATACCAGTGAAGGAGGTCGAAGAAGACATGTCTGTGGCGCAGCAGATAAATTGGGAGTGTGTACTTTGTAGTCGAGAGAAACAAGGAAAAAACAATACAACAAAACTGTGCAGTCAAACTCTCAAAAACGCCCAAACATCCCCCACTCTGCACTTCAACCCCAGAAGCATCTGTTTCTTAAACTCCCACATAGAACCAAACAATGAAGGGTGTATAGGCTGTCTTTCTCAGCTCCCACCCTATAAGATAAAATGATATGGTGCTTCTGGCCAGACATGCATAAGGCAAAAGGCAATAGCAGAGTGCATGTTGTTGTAATTACACTAGGGGCTTGAGTCAATGAGGTGGGGCCCATCCACAAGGACTCAGTCTACGGCCTGTGAGTCTGATCTCACCTGGCCCAGAGGGGCCTGGGCGTTCCGCTGGAGGGGACATGATCCCCGGCCAGCGCCTTCACAGAGATCACTCTCGCTATTGGATGGGCTCGGCCTGCCCGCAATGATCTCTCATCATTGTCTTGAGCGCCATCGTCCTTGCCCCTTGCCTCAGGGGATGTCCGTACCAGGCCTGACTGACTGTGTGGTGTCTGACTCCTGTGTGTGTGTGTGGGGGGGGGATCTAGTGTGGTGTTGAGGGGGGGGAGTTACGTGTGAGACCTGAGGTCCATGCAATCCATGGCCCAATCCCACACCAGTTCTGAAGAGTCATAGAAGAATGAGCAGGATTTATGGAGGACCTTCAGTTTGGCAGGGAACATATACATATATTATAAGTTCATAGCACAAAGCTAACTGAGTCAAAGGTCTTACGTTGCTTCTGAACCAGGTGAGTGTTGTCTGGAAAAATGAGGATACGGCTCGCTTGTAAGGTTATGGGCTCAATCGGTCTTGCCCCTAAGGACAGCATCTCTGTCTTTGTAATTAAGGATGTTGTCCACGGTGGGTCTGGGGGATGCCCCAGGTGGAGGTTGCTGCGCCAGTGATATGTGAGCATGTTCCAGCACAAAGCAGGAGAATAAGTGGTCAGATGGGAGTGAGGATTTAGTCCAGTCTTCTAGGAGTTTTTTGGGCATTGATCCCTCCTCTCTTCTGGGAAGCCAGTGAAACAAAGATTCCCGCGAGTACAGTTTTCTGTGTCTTCCGCACACTCCTCCAGGAGAAGATGTAGACAAACGGTGGACAGTGGATTTGAGCTCCGAGATGTGACCTTGGGCATCAGATCCTGTCCACTACATTGCGCAAGTCCTGGTGCAAAAGAACAACATCTACCCTCACCTTGCTGACCTTGGGAAGCTTGTGTAGCTTGTATGATAAACTTCATACCAGTAGCGTCTGAGGGTGCTGAGGCCAACCAGTGATCCACAGCAGGCTCAGAGGCATCAGCTGAATAAATGGTGTATTTGTCCATTTTCATTTGTGGCTCAGAGGAGGACAAGCGATCCTTGCCCATGGCAAGTTTTCAAATATTGACTCAAGACTGCAGGAAAACAGATGGGAGACCGCATGTCTACATGGGCAGCACAAGCAGCCAATCTGCTCCATGGAAGTGTCCCTCAAATCGCACAGGAGATCAGGGAGCCATTGATCCCAGTGCCCAGCCGAGGGCCAATGGGCACTGAAGTAGGCCCTGTTCACCAGCAGACCCAGAGAGAGTTCAAAGAAGGGGGAGGGGTGGGGTCTCTATGCAGCCACTGCTCTGTGATTAGGGGGTTTCCTCCAGCAATTCCAGGGCATGGGGGCAGCCTTGAGAAGTCTAGGGACCCGCTAAGCCCAAACTAAGAGCCAGAAGCAGGATAGGTGCTGATGCAAGGGGTCCACTGTGCAAGCTTATTAGAGCACATCTGTCATCTTGGTTGGTCAGACCATGCCCCAGCAGTGGAACTTTGAAAAGGTGAGTGAGCCTGTAGGCCTCACTCCAGTGATGTTAGTTAAAAAGGACCTGTTCACACCAACTGATCACTACTTGGTATGCTGCCACCAGTGTGCTCGTGCTGCTTAAATCTTGGTGAAGGCAGTAGCCTTCCACCACTATGAGGGTAGAGCTTTGGACACCTCTCACAGTCCAGCAAGACTACAATCCATTAGGCAGGCCTATGTCATGACTCACATGGGTTATCTGTGTTTGCCACTAACAACACAAATCAGCATTAGGTATCCAGATAACAGTATAGTTGGGCACTCAAGGAAGGGGTACAAGTCAATTGCCATGCAGAGGACTTTTCCATCCCCACAAGCAGCAACAACTTGATGTAGTCTGACAAATTTTGCAGAAAAGCAGTGATGAGCATGCTTAACCCATCAAGTTTCAGATGCCTTGGAATGCTGTACAACAAATGAATTTGGTGTAATACAACATTTTAAATGTTTCACAGAGGATTTGCTATTGGCAGGGTTGATCAATGCATACAGTGTTATAATAGTCAGTAAGGTGAAAGACCACAACTGTGACCAGGAGTGTGCTTGTTAAAATATTTGAAAATAGTATTCTTACTTTTTTACTCCATTGAAAGTCCTGGAAACCAGACAGAGGACTGACAGATTGAGCGATGAGGAGTAATGAGATGTGAGCGTGTGTGAGCAATACACAGACTTTCTATGCTTAAAACACAATAATATAGGTCCATTTGATATACTACTTTTACACTGAATTACTTCTCATTTAAGTACGTGCTTCACAAAACATGTTTTGTAAACAATGAATAACACAGTATTTGTCTGTTTTTGGGGCTAGACACCTGATAAATACTAAGGGGGCTATTACAACTTTGGAGGAGGTGTTAATCCGTCCCAAAAGTGACGGTAAAGTGACGGATATACCACCAGCCGTATTACGAGTCCCATAGGATATAATGGACTCGTAATACGGCTGGTGGTATATCCGTCACTTTACCGTCACTTTTGGGATGGATTAACACCTCCTCCAAAGTTGTAATAACCCCCTAAGTATTGATTTCAAAATGTTCGAAAACATTGCTAAAACATCACTGAAATCCACAGAAATAAGCTCTGAATACAAGCTATCCTACCAACATCCTACAAAAATGAGAAAGAGAAGTGCCATAAACTCGATCCTAAGTGAGCATCATGCTTTTACATTGACAGAGGGAAAGAATTGAGAGTGAACAGTCAGCTGTTCATCAGCTGCCCAGGCAAGATGAAGAGCAAAACAGTGCACAAGAAAAAACTGCTGATGTGGTTCTGCTTCAAGGGACTTTCATTAATCATAAAAAGTCAATAGACCCACCCACATGCAGGGGCTCAGAGCACTTTTTCCAAAGTCACATTTTGTGTAGTATCTTTGCCTTTTTCTGGGAATTCCAAGAGGTACATGTGACACAAATGTATAATTTACAACCTAAACAAACTATATTGCTAAATACATTAATTTACTTTGAAAGATGGAAGAAAAATACATCAAGCCATAAAAGGTTCATTAAAGGAAATTGACATTTTAAAAACATTCTCCACAAAATCTTTTTGCTTCCTTTTAAATTGAATGACAGCGAAGGGTAAGGCAATGTAACGATAGGCTGCAGCAATGACAATGGAACATTGCTTCCTTTAAGGGCACCCTCTTCTCCAGTGTCCCATCATGCTCTATAGGTGGCAGTTGACTGAGTTCTTTTGTCTGGTTCCTTCCAACAGGATCCTGGAGCACTAATATTGGGCCTTTGTAAGGATTTTTGCATCTGAAAATCTCTTCAGACCCTTTTTAAAAGTGGTTCACTCATTGTTGTGTAAGGCTGAGATTATTTTTTGTATTTTCCTGACTGGGAATATTTTTCATTTTGTGCAAAATTCCATCTATTTTTGTGAACTGTCCAGGTTGTGGCAGAAATGGTCACAATAGACCCTCATTGGATCTGTAACCTGTGTTTGTCAGATTCTCAGGATACCAGAAGACGCTGTCACAGCAGCTCCCTCTCTAGGCGCACCCTGGGAGAGTGTGAGAAGATTTGTCTACATGGCCCAGAACAAAGGTGATCCCTAGCTGGAGATATATCTGAGATGCAAGACATGGCTGCTTCATTTAGCATTGGCCCTGTCTCACTCTGAGGACTCTTGAAAGGGAAGATGCAAAAAGAGAAGGCAAAGTGAGAAACAATGTTCCTATTGAACGTAAAGAACATCAACAACACTAACATGCTTGCTGCTGGTGGGCTGAGTTGGCGTTAAGGAGGAGTCCATCTATGTTGAGTTTTATTGATATTGATACATAGTTTAACGTTCAGACACACATTTGCTGCATAAAGAAGTGGCACTTTTTTAAAATGCACAGGCTTCATCTCAGACTTTGAGTACTGCAGGGCTTACTCGCCTTCTAGACTGGCATCTCCAGTCATCCTACTGGTTTTGCCTTTTATGCCACATTTAGCATCACCTCCCCAGCCACCTATAAACTCTCCTCCTCCACCACCACTGGTAATTCCTACATAAATTCTTCCAGCTATCCCTACTAGGTGTCTGCAACCACCTGCTCCAAGGCATTCTAGATCTCGTAAGTGACATACCAGACCTTGCCACATGTTTTTGTCAAAGTCTCACTGTCACCGATATTGTTCAAGTTCCCACAGTCTTTTTCAAGATGTAGACTGGATTCTGCATCCCGATCAAGGTCGTCAAGGTCCTACCACATGACCATGTCCTCTGGTTTTGACTTACCTACTCTTTAAGACACTACTCCAGTGAGGATATCTTCTCTAGATGACATCAAAACCTTCCAAGAGGTCATTATAAGGGGTGCCAATAAGCTGAATATCCCTCCTCCACCAACTACAGCATCAACAACTGTAATTTTGGACACATTGCACTAGTGCTCCTTCTCAGGACTTTTACTCTCTCTGGTCCTAGGTCTCATTCAACCTGCAGTAGACCTCTGTCTGACTCCGGCTCGTACAGACAGCATGACTCAGATCCCCACTCAACTGTGATTGTCTCAGCTGCTCGCAAGTTTCACACCGCTGCTCCTTCTTCTACTGTTCCTCCAGATAAAGAGTACAAAAAACTGGATTTGGTTGGGTGGAATGTATGTTGCACATCAGCTACTACCATAAAGTCAGCTGGTGTTTCTACTCTTCTGGGACTCTCTAAAGCAGTTCATAAACAACCTGCTAAGAGACAGATGTGAAAGAGCCTAAATGTAGATACAGTGGTATTCAATCAAGTCATCACTGCTACTGCGAAATCATCCATCCAAGCAGCCCATGCATACTGTCTCAGTTTGACCTTGCTTTGTTCCTTATGGCTTAGACTCACAGGACTGAACCTTGAAGCACACAGCACACGATTTTTAACCTCGTCTTATCAGGGTACACATGCTGAGGATGAAATATTCTGCATGAAACTGAATTGAGTATTCTGTCGGGCGGTCAGATTGGATAAAAGAAAGGAATATGGGAATGAATCCTACAAAGCTACAAAAACTATCTCCTCCAGCCACAGAAATCTTCTACCTGTCTAAAATAATGAGTTTCGACGCTCCTCTTTCTCAGTACTCACTCTGATGAAGGGAAGCATCAAATATTATTGGGAAGAGTGGAAAAGAATGACTAGCAATACATAGGCTCTGAGTATCGTATATTGAGCAGAATAGATACTGTCTCATATTCAGTTATCATTCCCTTTTCACTGGGAACAACTTCAGCAAGAAATCTCCATCTTCTTGTAAAAACAAGCTGTGGAAAGGGTCTCAAGTAGCCGTCGTAGAAATACTTTATTCGGCTAATTAAAGCCATAAAAGTGCAAAAGCAACCAACAATATAAAATTAATAAAAACTTACAATATCACAGTTTATCCAGCAGCATAAAACCCTGCCAATAATACAATAAAATTGATTATGCTGTATAGATCTACAAGGAATTTTCATATACCAATAGCCAAAATACATTGCAATTCCTGAGGTGTACAGTGAGAATATAAGCAATTACAATGTACCTCCATTCAGTCCCAAGTCTGCACCTAGGTGGTTTTCAAAATGCATGGCAGTCGTTGAGGCATACGCACGGCAACTGGAATTATGTGTTTGTGCAGCCGTGGCGATTTTCGCAAAATTACAGATTTGCTACATAATCTATCATCTACTGCAGAATCTACAGTTTTCAGCGAAAAAATAGTTTCTAGCTCAAACGGTTCAAAAGTTATTAATAACGCAGTTACCCGTGTTGCTGAGGCCCGTTGCAAAGCTGGACTAGTCACCTTTCTGTTGCTCATTATTATACTTTGGCAATGAACCGGTACTAATGTTGTGCAACCAATGCCCGTTGTTAACATGTCTAAATATGATGAAAAATGAAGTAATACTGTTTCAAAATGTGCTGCATAATTTGGCTTTTCTTGCTGCATAATATACTGTACACTGCCACATAATTTGGTCCTATCCTACAGCATAATTCCAGTGGCCCTGAGCATACCTTGGGAAGTTGAGGATGTTAGTCTACTCCCATCTGAGCGATTGGCTTATCAGAGCTTCAATGTATCTGCTGGCATGCCACCATTTCCAAATTGTCATTATTACCCTCAACCGATTAGCACTGCTTGTAAATCACAAACATTCCATTTCCATCCCAGTACAATCCCTGAATTACCTAGGAGAAGTTTTGGATACAACAAACACAAGTGTTTCCTTCAGAAGCAAGACGATTATCCTTCAGAAATGTTGCAGTCTGAAGAAAACATCTTATCCAACAGTGAGGCAAAAATGGAATCCTGCATCTTTTTGGTACCAAACACATCTGAACCTGACATCTCCAAAATAGTGTCTGAAGCATCAGTGGAACCAGCGCCTCAGCAAATAGAAAGACAAAGGCCCTCATTACAACCCTGGCGGTAAATCCCGCTTACCGCCATACAGAGACCGCCAACATACGGCTGCGGCCATGGAATTCCGCTACAGCTATTACGACCCACATCTTGGAATCTGCCATAATACAGACACCCACACAAGTCCGCCACACCAAAGGTCAGTGATAAACTGGTGATAACAAAACTGACACTGTCACGCCAACAGGAATACGCCCACACTATCACGATCCACCAATCAACGCGGCGGTCTTTCAACCGCGGTATCCCATTGGCGGTACACACTGCCGTGCTAAAAAAACACACACATTTACAAAACACAACCACATTGGACAAATTGAAATACACACACCTGATACACATACACACACCACACCCACAATCCAATATAAAACACACACCCACATCACCCACAAACCCTTACTACCAGAATTCTGAAACCATGCCAGAGAGATACACCAACATAAACAACACCTGCATCCACACACACACAACACCATCACATATACAACATCCACATACCTCAAACAACACACACCAACACATCCCCTCACACATCACAACACACACCACCTTACACATCACCCACACCACTTCATGGCACCTAAACAACACCCCAGATTCTCTGAGGAGGAGCTCAGGGTCATGGTGGAGGAAATCGTCCGGGTAGAGCCACAGCTATTCGGATCACAGGTGAAGCACACATCCATTGCAAGGAAGATGGAGCTATGGCGAAGAATTGTCAACAGGGTCAACGCAGTGGGACTGCACCCAATAACTAGGCGTGACATCAGGAAGAGTTGGAACGACCTCCGGGGGAAGGTGCGTTCCTTGGTCTCCAGACACCAGATTGCTGTACAGAGGACTGGCGGTGGACCCCCACCTCATCCCCCACAGCTAACAACATGGGAGGAGCAGGTCTTGGCAATACTGCATCCTGAGGGCCTAGCAGGAGGACTGGACTCTGGTAAGTCAACTCTTTACTACCTTATCCCCCCCTCTCTACCTGCATGCCATCACATACTCCCACCCTCACCCCCATCACTCCAACACCTCACATATGCCTCACTATCACAACCCACCCATCCCAATACCAAGCCCTGCATGCAACACCAAAGCATGGACACCCATCGCCAAAGCATGTCCACTACAGATACCCACACAGACCCCAAACCAAATATCACACAAGGACCAAACCCAGAATGCAAGCACTGGAGTACAGGGTCACTCACCCATCGCACACAATGGCACACACAGATGCAATAATCATACCTTTACACCCCTGCAGGACCCCTACCCAACATCACCGGACAGGAGGTACCAGACATATCCAGTCCCCCCACAGAAAAGACCCACAGTGATGACAGCAGCTCTGCACAACTGGATCAAGATGACCAGCCCGGCCCATCAGGGACCTCGGGACAGTTGGTTCCCCTGACATTGGCACAAGCCACCACAGAGCCTCCCCCCTCAGGAAACACTACCACAGCACCCACCCAGCGGACCCATCCCTCTGTCCCCAGGACACGTCAATCACTACAGGGAACCCAGGCAAACCCACCAACCCAAGAAAATCAGGGACCTGGGGGCAGAGGCAGTGGGCATACGGTTCAGGGGACAGAGGCACAGGATAACAGGGAAGCTGGGAGGACTGCTGTGTGACGGGGAGGACAGGCCCAGGGAACCCACTCTCCCCGAGGCAATCTCCAACAACATGGGAGCTTACCATCATTCCCAGGAGACGATAGCAACAGTACTGCCCAAGTTTCAGGAGACCCAGCTGCTGCAGGAGAAACACTATCTGGGGATCAGGGAGGACCTGAAGTCCATTAACAACACCCTGGTCACCATTGCCGCAAGACCTTGTCAACACCAGGAGGGACACTGTGGCACAACAAGGGGCCCCTGACACTAACCTGGACGATGAACAGCCCTCCACCTCAGCCGGTGCTAGTGGACAGGAGGCACTGCCACTGGAACATGACACCAGCACCCCACCCCCTGCAGGTAGAGAACCACCCAGCTAATGGTCCCTGAGATCCAGGAACAAGACAGAGAACATTGCCAAGACCCACGCCAGGAAATGAGACCCCCCTGAATGTCACCCTTCTGTCCCACTTTGTCAACCTGTCCATCCTTCAACTGCCATTGCTCCACTTCCTATGCCCCTTTGGACAATGCACCTGTGAAACAAATAGACTGGACTCTGCCATGGACTTTCCTCCACCATCCCCCTTGCCCATTTTACAACTCCCTCCACTTATTTGCACAGAAATAAACACACTTCAATCACAAAACAATCTGGAGTCAGTCTGTCCTTTCACAAACGTGTAATTGCAATAGCCATGGAATATAGCAATGTAAATTTACTTGTGCACATACCGATGTAACACAGCTGTAGGCCTGGAGAAAATATAGCAGAGGGCACAAAGTGGGACCCACATCTGTGAAATGGAAAGCCAAAGTGACACGTCAGGGTCCATAGACTGAGTGTAAAAGTCAGACTTATGCTAGCTCCAATAATAGTATGAAATATGGGAGGCAGTGACATCTTCTTACCTGTGTCTCACTGGAAGTATTGCATGATTATGTTGTTTCTGTTGTTGATATCCTCTTCTTCTTCCTCCTCTTCTTCACTGTCCACAGGCTCCACAGCTGCCACAAGCCCACCATCTGGCCCATTCTCCTGCAGAAAAGGCACCTGGCGTCGTAAAGACAGGTTGTGCAGCATACACATAAATAGCCGGAAGACCGACGGGAGGCACGCAATTCCCTCCGTCTTTGCTGTAAACCAGCTCTTTTTGAAGATAAACGCGGCATTTAATAATGCCTGACGAGGGGCTCGCATTGATTTTTGGAAAAGAAAAAAAAGCCGGAAGACTGAAAGGAGACACATATTTCCCTCTACGTTTTTGCCGAGATTTATTAGCAAACGGGATTGGGAAGTAAATAAAAGAACAGAACGAGGGGTGGATAGTTGACTCATCAATAGATGAAACTAGCAATGCCCAGTATTTAAATTGATTACGAAGAAGGAAAAGATGTGATTGACTGTGGTTTTGAAACAGAGTGTGGTAGATGTGATATGAGCATATCGGACATAGAAATGAGCAAAGCCTTGAAGAAGTCCAGTCAGGACGAAACACGTGTCGGCTGATGGCTATTCATTCGTTTTCTATATGTTTTGTATATATATGTATATATTTATGTATATAAGAAGTTATATTCCTTTTGTATTAAAATTTCTACTTGCATGGATATACTCTTCCCTTGGTTAGTTTCACATTTGTGTTTATTATTTTCTGGCCAGATTTGTGATTGTTTACTTTGTTTAAGGAAGAGAGAGGACCAAACAAGCATTCTAGTGGAATTTATTATGATACGTCATTTTGGCTCATCAAGATATTATATTATCTCTAAAGGATAGATATTGTTTTGTTGGTGTGCCCCACTGGTTTGTCTCCTTTGTGCAGCATACAGCAGGCCACGATGATCTGGCACACCTTCTTTGGTGAGTAGTAGAGGGAACCACCTGTCATATGGAGGCACCGGAATCTGGCCTTCAGGAGGCCGAAGGTTCGTTCAATCACCCTCCTAGTTTGCCCATGTGCCTCATTGTAGCGTTCCTCTGCCCTTGTCCTGGGATTCCTCACTGGGGTCAGTAGCCATGAGAGGTTGGGGTAACCAGAGTCACCTGCAAATATCGAGAGACAACTGTTAGACACACACTAACCCTTAGTGACAACCCCATACCCAGACACCTATTCACACTGTATAGGGTCCTTGTCCTCACCTATAAGCCACACACAGTGCCTCTGGAGTTGCCCCATCACATAAGGGATGCTGCTATTTCTCAAAATGTAAGCGTCATGCATTGAGCCAGGAAACTTGGCATTCACATGGGAGATGTACTAGGCTGCCAAACACACCATCTGCACATTCATAGAATGGTAGCTCTTCCGGTTTCTGTACACCTGTTCACTCCTGCATGGGGGTACCAATGCCACATGTGTCCCTTCAATGGCACCAATGATGTTGGGGATATGTCCCAGGACATAGAAGTCAGCTTTCACGGTCGGCAAATCCTCCACCTGAGGGAACATAATGTAACTGAGCATGTGTTTCAGCAGGGCAGACAACACTCTGGACAACAGGTTAGAGTACATTGGCTGGGACATCCCTGATGCAATGGCCACTGTTGTTTGAAAGGAACCACTTGCCAGGAAATGGAGTACAGACAGGACCTGCACTAGAGGGGGTATCCCTGTGGGATGGCGGATAGCTGACATCAGGTCTGGCTCCAACTGGGCACACAGTTCCTGGATTGTTGCACTATCAAGTCTGTAGTTGACTATGATGTGTCTCTCTTCCATTGTCGACAGGTCCACCACTGGAGGATGCCGCCATCTCATCACCTGTCCCAGCAGACATGTCTTATGGAGGAGAACAGCGAGCAGAGAGTCAGCCAACACTGAGGAATCACAAAATGTAATTTGCACACATTTATTAATCCGCTATGTGCCTGTAACTGTGTGTATTCAAGGCCTACATTGGTGTGACGCAGTTATTATAAATGTCATGTGGCCCCCTGAAATGGCGGCTGCCTGACTTGGAAGGTAGGACAAGGGGATATGAGGTACTGGGCTGGCGTTGTACACCGTTGCGGTGGGCGGTCGAAGACCGCAGCACAATTCTGCATTGGTTAACATTGGACCCTATGGATCCGAGGAGCGAATGACGATGTACGCCGGCGGTGACGGTACGCACCGCCGCGGACGTGACCGCCATTTTCTGTCTGTTCACTCACTTGCTACCTGACCTTCAACAGGAGAGGACCTACACTGCAAGTGCTGCTGTGACCTGTGTCTGGAAGCAACAATGGCTCATGTGTCTGGGGAAAGGGCCCCTGCCTTCACTTCGGAGGAGTTGGAGAAATTAGTGGATGGGGTCATCCCCAGTACACACAACTGTACGGTCCTCCAGACATACAGGTGAGTACACTGTGAGCATGCTGCATGGGCAATGCCTGTTTGGAGTGGTGTGGATGGAAGATACATGTGGGTGGGGGCTGAGGCCTGCATGTGCGGACGGTGAGTACATGTGCGTCAGGGCAAGGGTGGGAACTGGGGCCAATGAGTATGACGGTCCGGACAGGTAAAGAATTTCCTTTCCCCCTGTACCATTCCTCTAGGTCAGCACCCACCAGAAGAAGGCTATTTGGCATGCAATCGCCAAGGACGTCCGGACAATGGGGGTCCACCACAGACGGAGCACCCACTGCCGTAAAAGATGGGAGGACCTGTGCCGCTGGAGGAAGAAGACGGCGGAGGCCCAGCTGGGGATGGCCTCCCAACGTGGGAGGGGTGCCCGTCGCACCATGACCCGCCTGATGTTCCGGATCCTGGCGGTGGCGTAACCGGAGTTGGATGGGCGCTTGAGGGCATCACAGCAGCCACAAGGGGGTGAGTACACTCTCATTCAGCTGACTCTGTGTGCATTACGAGGTGTCTGGGTGGGGGAGGTGGGCAGTGGTTTCCCCTAGGCCAGGGCGAGCTTGGTAGACAAGGTCCCTTGTGTGGCAGGCTATGTGGCACCCCAACCCCACTAGTGGTTAGTGCCATCTACACCTAGTCAGTGTCCTGTGACTTCCAGGTGTGCAGCAATCGGGCTTACGCCTTGTACCCCATGGACATGTGTAAGGAAATGTCTGCTTGGCATGGTTACCCCCTGACATTTTGCCTTTGCCCATGCTAAGTTATGACTTGAAAGTGTGCTGGGACCCTGCTAACCAGGCCCCAGCACCAGTGTTCTTTCCCTAAACTGTACCTTTATCTCCACAATTGGCACAACCCTGGCACTCAGGTAAGTCCCTTGTAACTGGTACCCCTGGTACCAAGGGCCCTTATGCCACAGAAGGTCTCTAAGGGATGTAGCATGTCTTATGCCACCCTGGGGACCCTGCTTCACAGCTTGTGTGTGCTGATGGGGAGAAAATGACTAAGTCGACATGGCTCTCCCCTCAGAGTGCCATGCCAACCTCACACTGCCTGTGGCATAGGTAAGTCACCCCTCTAACAGGCCTTATAGACCTAAGGCAGGGTGCACTATACCACAGGTGAGGGCATATGTGTATGAGCACTATGCCCCTACAGTGTCTAAGCAAAACCTTAGACATTGTAAGTGCAGGGTAGCCATAAGAGTATATGGTCTGGGGCTTTGTCAAACACAAACTCCACAGTTCCATAATGGCTACACTGAAAACTGGGAAGTTTGGTATCAAACTTCTCAGCACAATAAATGCACACTGTTGCCAGTGTGCAATTTATTGTAAAATACACCCTGAGGGCATCTTAGAGATGCCCCCTGAAATCATACCCGACTTTCAGTGTAGGCTGACTAGTTTCTGCCAGCCTGCCACACACCAGACATGTTGCTGGCCACATGGGGAGAGTGCCTTTGCCACTCTGTGGCCAGGAACAAAGCCTGAACTGGGTGGAAGTGCTTCTCAGCTCCCCCTGCAGGAACTATAACACCTGGCGGTGAGACTCAAAGACTCACTCCTTTTGTTACAGCACCACACGGCATCCCAGCTAGTGGAGATGCCCGCCCTCCGGCCACTGCCCCCACATTTGGCGGCAAGGCTGGAGGAGATAATTAGAAAAACAAGGAGGAGTCACCCACCAGTCAGGACATCCCTTAAGGTGTCCTGAGCTGAGGTAACCCTTACTTTTAGTAACCCTCCATCTTGTGAGTGGAGGATTCCCCCAAAAGAATTAGGGATGTGCCCCCCTCCCCACAGGGAGGAGGCACAAAGAGGGTGTAGCAACCCTCAAGGACAGTAGCCATTGGCTACTGCCCTCCCAGACCTAAACACACCCCTAAATTCAGTATTTAGGGGCTCCACAGAACCTAGGAAACTAGATTCCTGCAACCTTAACAAGAAGAAGGACTGCTGACCTGAAGCCCTGCAGTGAAGTCGAAGATGACAACTGCTTTGGCCCCAGCCCTACCGGCCTGTCTCCCAACTTCGAAGAAAACTGCAACAGCGACGCATCCAAGCGACCTCTGAAGCCTCAGAGGACTGCCCTGCAACCAAGGACCAAGAAACTCCCATGAACAGCGGCCCTGTTCAAAAACTTGCACTTTCTTGCAACAAAGAAACAACTTTAAAGACTTCACGTTTCCCGCCGGAAGCGTGAGACTTTCCACTCTGCACCCGACGCCCCCTGCTCGACCTGCGGAAAACCAACACTTCAGGGAGGACTCTCCGGCAACTGCGAGCCCGTGAGTAACCAGAGACGACCCCCTTGAGCCCCCACAGCGACGCCTGCAGAGGAAATCCAGAGGCTCCCCCTGACCGCGACTGCCTGTAACAAGGGACCCTACGCCTGGAAACAACACTGCACCCGCAGCCCCCAGGACCTAAAGGAACAAAACTCCAGTGCAGGAGCGACCCCCCAAGCAACCCTCTGCCTAGCCCAAGTGGTGGCTACCCCGAGGAGCCCCCCCCTGTGCCTGCCTGCATCGTTGAAGAGACCCCTGGGTCTCCCCATTACTTCCTATCTAAAACCTGACGCCTGTTTGCACTCTGCACCCGGCCGCCCCTGTGCCGCTGATGGTGTACTTTCTGTGCCTGCTTGTGTCCCCCCCAGTGCCCTAGAAAACCCCCCTGGTCTGCCCCCGAGGACGCGGGTACTTACCTGCTGGCAGACTGGAACCGGGGCACCCGTATTTCCATTGAAGCCTATGTGTTTTGGGCACCTCTTTGACCTCTGCACCTGACCGGCCCTGAGCTGCTGGTGTGGTAACTTTGGGGTTGCCTTGAACCCCCAACGGTGGGCTACCTTGGACCCAACTTTGAGACTTGTAAGTGTTTTACTTACCTGCAAACTTAACTTTTACTTACCTCCCCCAGGAACTGTAGATTTTTGCAGTGTCCACTTTTAAAATAGCTTAGTGCCGTTTTTACAAAGACTGTACGTGCTATTGTGATTATTCAAAATTCCTAGAGTACCTAAGTGAAATACCTTTCATTGGAAGTATTACTTGTAAATCTTGAACCTGTGGTTCTTAAAATAAACTAAGAAAATATATTTTTTCTATATAAAAACCTATTGGCCTGAAGTAAGTCTTCGAGTGTGTGTCCCTCATTTATTGCACGTGTGTGTACAACAAATGCTTAACACTACCCTCTGATAAGCCTACTGCTCGACCACACTACCACAAAATAGAGCATTAGAATTATCTCTTTTTGCCACTATCTTACCTCTAAGGGGAACCCTTGGACTCTGTGCACACTATTTCCTACTTTGAAATAGTATATACAGATCCAACTTCCTACAGCATGTGATTATTCTAGGAACTATAAGTGCATAGCGTAGTGCAGAGGGCTGCTGTGTCTGTTGTGTCCGCCAACGGTAGTGGTGTTGCATACACTGAACATGTCTTTCTCCTGTCTCCCCTCCTCCCCCGTTTTTGTGGTCGCCCTGTTCTTGTGTGCAATAGCATCATCAGGCGGAGGAACATTGGCACCGGAGCAGGAGGGAGCTGCATCCTGTAGGAGGCTGGCCTGGCTTATAGTGGGTACCTTGTGGTACTTACACCTCGTGCACGGTCCAGTTATCCCTTATTAGTAGAATAGAGGTGTTTCTAGCAGCTTAGGCTGTTAGAGGTAGCTATGGCAAAGCGGCTTCGACTGAACTAGGAGGCATGCAAAGCTCCTACTATACCACTTATATCATATAGACAATATCATAAGAAAACACAATACTCAGAGTTTCTGAAAATAAAGGTACTTTATTTTAGTGACAATATGCCAAAAGTATCTCAGAGAATACCCTCATTTAGGAGGTAAGTAATATGCACAAGTTATATGTACACAAACCCAAAACAGGTAAGTAACAGTGCGAAAAGTAGTGCAAACAATGTAGAATCACAATAGGATGCAATAGGTAGACATAGGTCTATGGGCAACACAAACCATATACTCCAAAAGTGGAATGCGATTCACAAATGGACCCCAGACCTATGGAAGATTGTAGAGGGTCGCTGGGACTGTGAGAAAACAGTAAGGGTGTCCAAAATACCCCACCCCAAGACCCAGAAAATTAGGAATAAAGTTACCCTACTATCCCAGAAAGAGAGAATAGTTGTGATAGGAGATTCGGCAAGAACCACAAGCACCAGCAAAACACTGAAGATGGGTTCCTGGACCTGAGGACCTGAAAAGGAAGGGGACCAAGTCCAAGAGTCGCAATAGTATCCAGGGGGGGCAGGAGCCCAGGAAACCCTGGATGAAAGTGCAAAAGGGCTGCCTCTGGGTGGAAGAAGCCAAAGATTCTGCAACAATGAAAAGGGCTAGGAACTTCTCCTTTGGATGGAAGATGTCCCATGGCGTGCTGGATGTTGCAGAGGTGTTTCCAGGCAGAATTACCATAAACAAGACTTGCTAGCTGCAAGGGTCACGGTGGAGATTTTACGGTGCTGCTGGGGACCAGGAAGGACCAGGATGTCGCCCCTTGGAGGAGGAGACAGAGGGGGCCTTCAGCAACTCAGAGAGCCCCTGCAGAAGCATGCAGAACCCGCAGAAGTACTGGAACAGGCACTTAGAAGATCTGTGAACTCAGAGTCACAAAAGGAGGGTCCCATGACGTCGGAGTCCAACTCAGCGGGTTGAGCACTGCATGTCGGAGTGCTGGGGACCCAGGCTAGGCTGTGCACAAAGGATTCCTTGGAGAAGTGCACAACAGCCGGAGCAGCTGCAGATCACGCAGTACACAGGTTTGCTGTCTGGCGTGGGGAGGCAAGGACTTACCTCCACCAAATTTGGACAGAAGGGCCACTGAACTGTGGGAGACACTTGGACCCAGTTCCCGTGTTCCAGGGACCACGCTCGTCAGGATGAGAGGGGGCCCAGAGGACCGGTGTTACAGAAGTTTGGTGCCTGCGTTGGCAGGGGGAAGATTCCGTCGACCCACGGGAGATTTCTTCTTGTCTTCCAGTGCCAGGGTGAAGGCAGACAGCCCTCAGAACATGCACCACCAGGAAACAGTCGAGAAAGCCGGCAGGATGAGGCGCTACAATGTTATTGGTAGTCGTCTTGCTACTTTGTTGAGGTTTTGCAGGTGTCCTGGAGCAGTCAGCGGTCGATCCTTGGCAGAAGTCAAAGAGGGAAGTGCAGAGGAACTCTGGTGAGCTCTTGCATTCGTTATCTGAGGAATAGCCCAGATGAGAGACCCTAAAAAGCCAGAAAAGGAGGTTTGGCTACCAAGAAAGGAGGTTTGGCTACCAAGGGAGGAAAGCACCTATCAGGAGGCTTCTCTGACGTCACCTGCTGTCACTGGCCACTCAGAGCAGTCCATTGTTCCCCAACACCTCTGAATCCAAGATGGCAGAGATCTGGGACACACTGGAGGATCTCTGGGCACCTACCTTGGTAGGTACTGGTCAGGGGAGTGGTCACTCCCCTTTCCTTTGTCCAGTTTCGAGCCAGAGCAGGGCTGGAGGATCCCTGAACCGGTGTAGACTGGCTTATGCAGAGACGGGTACCAACTGTGCCCATCAAAGCATTTACAGAGGCTGGGGGAGGCTACTCCTCCCCAGCCGTTCACACCTATTTCCAAAGGGAGAGGGTGTAACACCCTCTCTCAGAGGAAATCCTTTGTTCTGCCTTCCTGGGCCTGGGCTGCCCCGACCCCAGGGGGGGCAGAAACCTGTCTGAGGGGTTGGTAGCAGCAGCAGCTGCAGTGGAAACCCCGGAAAGGCAGTTTGGCAGTACCGGGTTCTGTGCTAGAGACCCGGGGGATCATGGAATTGTCCCCCCAATACCAGAATGGTATTGAGGTGACAATTCCATGATCTTAGACATGTTACATGGCCATGTTCGGAGTTACCATTGTGACGCTACACATAGGTAGTGACCTATGTGTAGTGTGCGTGTATAATGGTGTCCCCGCACTCACAAAGTCTGGGGAATTTACCCTGAACGATGTGGGGGCACCTTGGCTAGTGCCAGGGTGCCCACACACTAAGTAACTTGGCACCTAACCTTCACCAAGTGAGGGTTAGACATATAGGTGACTTATAAGTTACTTATGAGCAGTGAAAAATGGCTGTGAAATAATGTGGACGTTATTTCACTCAGGCTGCAGCGGCAGTCCTGTGTAAGAATTGTCTGAGCTCCCTATGGGTGGCAAAAGAAATGCTGCAGCCCATATGGATCTCCTGGAACCACAATACCCTGGGTACCTAGGTACCATATACAAGGCAATTATATGGGTGTTCCAGTGTGCCAATGAGAATTGGTAAAATTAGTCACTAGCCTGCAGTGACAATTTTAGAAAGCAGAGAGAGCATAAACACCGAGGTTCTGGTTAGCAGAGCCTCGGTGATACAGTTAGGCACCACACAGTGAACACATATAGGGCATACATTATGAGCACTAGGGTCCTGCCAAGCAGGATCCCAGTGACACATGGGCAAAAACAAACATACATACAGTAAAAATGGGGGTAACATGCCAGGCAAGATGGTACTTCTCTATACATCCCACCCCAAACGAAGGACAATAAGGCTAACCTTGCCCAGATGAGTCTTCATTGTCCAAGTGGAAATATCTGGAGAGTCCATCTGCATTGGAGTGGGTACTCCAAGGTCTATATTCCACTGTATAGTCCATTCCCTGAAGGGATATGGACCACCTCAACAATTTAGGGTTTGCACCTTTCATTTGTTTTAGCCAAAGTAGAGGTTTGTGGTCTGTCTGAACAATAAAGTGAGTACCAAACAGGTATTGTCTCAACTTTTTCAGTGCCCAGACCACAGCAAAGGCCTCCCTCTCTATGGCAGACCAACGCTTTTCTCTAGGGGTCAACCTTTAGCTGATAAAATCAACTGGTTGATCCTGGCCCTCAGACTTCAGTTGTGATAGTACTGCCCCTACCCCTAATTCAGATGCATCAGTTTGAACAATGAATTTATTGGAGTAACCAGGGCTTTTTAGGACAGGTGCAGAGCACATGGCCTGTTTGAGCTCCTCAAAAGCTTTCTGACAGCTGGCTGTCCACAATACATTCTTAGGCATTTTCTTGCTAGTGAGATCATTAAGAGGGGCTGCTATGGAGCCATAATTCTTTATAAATCTCCTATAGTATCCCTGTGAGGCCTAAAAAGACTCTCACCTGGGTCTGAGTTGCAGGGGGAACCCAATCTATGATAGTTTGGATTTTCCCCTGTAGTGGTGCAATCTGTTCTCCACCAACCAGGTGGCCCAGATACACCACTTTCCCCTGCCCTATCTGGCACTTTGAGGCCTTGATAGTGAAACTTTCCATAGGTGGACCAGGTGATCATCCCAGGTTGAGCTAAAGACAGCAATATCATCTAGATATGCTGCACTGAAAGCTTCCAACCCTTGCAGGACTGTGTTCACCAACCTCTGAAAAGTGGCAGGTGCATTTTTCAAACCATAGGGCATTACTGTGAATTGGGAGTGCCCTCCAATGGTAGAAAATGCAGTCTTGGGTTTAGCATCTTCTGATAGTCTAATCTGCCAATTTCCTGCAGTTAGATCAAAAGTGCTAAGATACTTGGCAGAAGCCAGTGTATCAATGAGCTCATGTGCCCTGGGTATAGGGTGAGCATATGTCTTGGTTACCTGATTGAGCCCTCTATAATCTGCACAAACCCTCATCTCTCTCTTTCCATCTTTGATGTGAGGTTTTGTTACAGGCAAAACTGGGCTAGCCCAGGGGCTTTTAGATGGCTCAATCACCCCTAAGTCCAACATTTTCTGCACCTCTTACCCTTTCTACCCTTAGTGTTTGGGAACACTTGGTCCATTGTTCCAGGATCCAAGTTTCCCTGTCCTTTTTGCTTCTTGGCCTGAGTCCTTGTCAAAGCAAAAATATGCCCAGGAATGCCCAGCATTGCTGCATGAGCCTCCAACTCCACTTCTGCCCAAGCTGATGTTTCCAAATCGTTCCCTAGTAGGCAATCTACAGGTAATTTAGTGGCTACCACAACTTTCTTTGGACCAGTAACCCCCTGTCGTAGTTTGGACTCTTGCTCTGAGCAAATCGCTGGTCTCAGGATGACAGTACTTTAGTTTGTAGGTGACTAAGGGGGTGATTCTCACCCTGGCGGGCGGCGGAGGCCGCCCGCCAGAGTTCCCCCCTCCAAAATACCGCTCCGCGGTCGAAAGACCGCTGAGGGTATTTTGGGTTTTGCACTGGGCTGGCGGGCGACCGCCAAAAGGCCGCCCGCCAGCCCAGTGCAAAACAGCCTTCCCACGAGGACGCCGGCTCAGAATTGAGCCGGCGGAGTGGGAAGGTGCGACGGGTGCAGTGGCACCCGTCGCGTATTTCAGTGTCTGCAAAGCAGACACTGAAATACAAAGTGGGGCCCTCTTACGGGGGCCCCTCGACACCCCATACCGCCATCCTGTGGCGGTATGGGGTGTCAGAATCCCCATGGCGGCGCAGCGAGCTGCGCCGCCATGGAGGATTCTACAGGGCAGCGGAAAACCGTCGGGAGACCGCCGGTTTTCCCTTTCTGGCTGCGGCTGAACCGCCGCCGTCAGAATACCCTGTGGAGCACCGCCAGCCTGTTGGCGGTGCTCCCTCCAACCCTGGCCCCGGCGGTCCATGACCGCCGGGGTCAGAATGACCCCCTAAGTCTCTTCCTACAACTAGTTGTAACTGTTGTCCAAACCTTACCGGCTCTCTAGCAGTACCTCACCAGAAACACAATAGTAAAAGGTGATTTGTAGCAGTCGCTTACGCATGGACTCAAAGTAAGATATCTCAGGGTTGTCGTGGTTAAACGGAAATTACCCTTTTCTCACAGATGTATTATGTCTCATACAAACAAAGGCAATAACACAGATGCAGTGAAGTTATAATAGTTTTTATTCAACATAACTGCAATTTGCGATAAGTTGCATGAACTGCAATGATTAGGATAATGAATATACCAAGCAACAGTATTGTGAAGAAGAGTCATGGTTATAAAGACCCCCACCATTTTTGCAATATATGAAAAAAAATATATATATATGTATGAGATGGAATATGCCCTAATACCCTTATGAGAATAGGCCTAACCTCCTACCTAAAGGAGAGCTGGGTTTGCTAAACCTAATCTGCCAAAGCCATGTCCATGAGAGGAGCCCCCAACCCTCGTTACCTTGGAATGAAGTCTCTATCTCAGACTCCGTAGGGACACGAAGACTGGGTCAGCGTGAAGACGACTGCAGCATCGGTATCCGCGATGGTGGCGATGCCCTCTGGTCGGAATCCCTCTGATTATCTGTCTGAAGTGTGATGTATTTATACAGATCTACAAGGTCCCCTGACGTAGGTGTATTTCAAAACAATAGATAACAGGCTTGCTTGGGACGGCAATTAATATCAACAATCCCTCGAAAG
Organism: Pleurodeles waltl; assembly: GCF_031143425.1. Classification (NCBI taxonomy): domain Eukaryota; kingdom Metazoa; phylum Chordata; class Amphibia; order Caudata; family Salamandridae; genus Pleurodeles; species Pleurodeles waltl. The sequence goes on along the minus strand of NC_090445.1, from coordinate 1,197,909,071 downwards.
TATAGAGAGGGAAAATCCCTAAGTGTGAACACCTACTGTTTGTTTGTCTTTTGTGCTTGATCTTGACGCCTTGGCGCAGTGACACTGATAATAAAACTCATAACAAGTGGCCTAACTATAAACAAGGCAGCCATCTTAGAGGAAATAAATAATTAAATGAGCTAAAGACAGAGCAAGCTAAGTAGGTTAAAAGTCACTAGGTGACGGGGGCACAAGTTTACAAGCCTACGGCTAAGCTAACTCCTGTTATTCCATTAAAACAAACTAGGATTCACTGCACCCTCCCCATTGCCGTAACAGGTATGATGAAGGTACAGGAACCCAAACGCTAAAAAAGCTGCTTCTGAACTAAAAAGCCAAAGGCAAAAAAACAGCTAATAAAAAGCTAATAATAAAAAATCGTTGTGGGTGAAAACACATTAAAACAAATCTGTCCAAAAACACATACAGAGATGTTAATATCAACCATGACAAGTACAGCAAACGTCTACTATAATTGCATAATTTGGAATCAGGAATGGTAAGCAAATTCATCAAATTATGTGTTATAAGCAGGATCTTGAAGAATGTCATCGAAGTCACCAGTCAAGGACCTCAAAAATGAGTCAACATCGTCCGAAGTGAAGTCTAGTGCTGGGCGGACAAACGGATCCACAGAGCAGAAGTGAGCCATATTCATCAGTGCATCGATACTTGCTTCAGTGTCCTCATCCATGTTAGATCTTATAACGGAAGGCTCATAGGTGGCCTCGCGAGCAGCCTCAGTCTCAAGGGGCATGACCGTGAATAAACCCTCATCGGGGACATCAGCAGTTCATGGTCCACAGGAGATGTCGGTGCAACAGCAAGACAGACCATAGGCAGATGCTCAGAGACACCATAAGCAGCGGAAGACCGGTTGAACACACCAGAGAAGTGGCCGGAATGACAACGAACAGTCAAGCTCCAGTTCCACCAGCAAAGGTGTACCGAAGACCCGAACCATGCGCTCACGGCACAGTGGAGTTGGCGGGAGCGGCTCCATTGCTCTGTGTTGCTGGAAAGAAACAACCACCGCGAATCAGAAGAAATAGCAGTAGTAGTCCGCCAATCAAAGCCAAAATAATTGGAAAGCCACCAAACACACTTGAAAAGAGAGAATGGATGGCTGATGGGATGACTCCAAAGACAGTCTGGAAGATGGACACAAAACCAGACCCGACAGCCTTAAAGAAATGAACAATCCCAGTGGTGCTTGAAGCATTGAATATTCTGGATACCAACTCTCCAAAGTGTTTGGGGAAATCGGTATTTAAAAGGGATTGTATCTCGGCTGATGATCTCGCAATCTGGAGAGCATACGTCTCTTTTGCGGATGTCAAGGCGACCTGTTTCTGAAACAATAGCGCCTTTAGTCTACTCAACTTGTCATAGTTCATATTAATAGTATCTATGTGGGGCCACATTTCAGATACTTGTATCTGAAATGTGGGGGGAAACAAAACATGTCCACAACACGTAACGACCTTCGTGACTGAGATTGCGTAGGCAATTCCAGGTCGCAAGCCTCAACAGCTTTCATCGTTCAGTAGAACATAACTTCCATTGGAAAGTACATGAAACACTGGACGAATCAAGGGGACGGGAGTACCCTTCAGAAAACAGGCCAAGTTTGCGACCCCCTCATTGCAAAGACCGTGAAGAGACACCTGTTTGCATATCATAGAATGACGAACAGCAGTCTCACATTCACTTCCGCTAAGAAAGACCTCCTGTTCACTGTTCAGACATTTATAGTCAAAGGGCAACTCCCTCTCTTCCTTAATAAAGCTATCTCCTAGCTGCTCATATCGTCCCACCGCAAGATGTTTCAGGCAGCTCGAGAAACGAAAGGTTGAAATTGGTAAATTAATAATGCCGTGCAAGAGCCAGATAGTTGAAGGACTCTCTGCTACCGTGAAGGGCAACTTATCTAATTTCTCTACTTGAAGCAGGGTGAAACGAGCCTCCCTTTTAGCCATTGTCTTTTGTTCCCTGGAAAAATTAAAAGCAGTGAATAGTTCACTCCCATTAATGTACTTCCATGGAATGTGGCCACTTTTCAGTGTCTGTAATGTCCAACCCAGCTGCATGATGGAACGTAGCTGTGTTTGCCCATGATATAACTGGGACAAGTCAGTCTGAGTGATATCAATAGCAGACGACACTATATTTGATAGTGAATAAATCCTGTTGGACGGCGTGTTCATGCCATTGTCGACAACAGCTAATGTTTTTTCCAAATTCTCCTTATCTAGTTGCCTTAAACGTGCAGCAGCCTCAATCTGGGAAAGTTTCCAAATTTCATTATACATAGCATATAAAAACCGTTTTGAGCGTTGTTTCCTGGGACCTAACAGGAAATCCTGTAAGTCTATACTGTCAGAAAGAGTGTTCAGGTGTTGCTTAACCGCTGTTAACGTGTTTGTCTGCACCCATTACTGGCACAGCTTACCCACACTGTGTGTTGTAATTATACCTGTATGTTGACCTGAAAGAAAGCAAGGGTCAGGCCTGTGAATGGAAAAAAACCCTGAATAGCTTAAGATACGCTTTTGACACTCATCAGTGTCGGAGGGCCAAACCAACCACCCGCCGGGACGGGAAAGTGAAGAATTATAGGCACCAGCCTTAACCATTGCATCTAGCCTGTCTTCTGAGACATTAAGAAAGTGGTGCCAATCTCTAAATTTTGTCGGAGTAGGGATACTGGGCGTGTTCAGGTCTTTAATTTTTGCTAACCCCAGACAGGATGTCTGCTCAATAGTGTCATTTAAGAAAATAATTTGCACAGGAATCAGGCAAGCTCGAAACAAAGCCTCCCTACCCTGTATCTGCCAATCTTGTGTCCCCCATACACTTTTCAAATCAATAGTATCTTTCCAATATTCGTAACCCTCAATCGAGAGCCGGGAAAAAAGGGATCTGAATAAATCAGTTTCGTATCTGTTAGCAAAAGTTTTCTAATTTGTGCCGGAGGTATTTTAAAATAATACGACTGCTTTTTTTGTATCATGCCCAGAAAAGTATGTAATTTTTTTACTGTAATACTTTGGACTCCCCACCTGTGGTGTCGAACAGTGTTCCCATTGTGTATAGTTCAAGAGAGGCCTATATCTAGTTGCACGGTGTAGGTAGTGATGTCCCTAATTGTTATAGCAGGACATTTCCCCATAATTCATTGTATAATCATATACATCATCACTTCCAAAAGTGGAATAGTCCTTCATTTCCGCTAGCATTGAATCAACTGTTTGGACATCCCAATCATCAGAAACAACATTAGGTGTAATAACATCAGACATTGAAATTTTGAACACGTATGGTATTTGAATTATCTCTGTAGGCCCGTATATATCGAATGGAACTTTGTCACACACAATCCCATCAGTAATTGGTATAGCTGTAATATTTACAGGGGACAAATCTCGTTGGACCTTATGGGAAGAATCATGTGGCGTTAAAATTTCATCAACAGGCTTCACAGAGGAGCGATCAGGAATATAGTGACCATTAATCAGCAAAAAGAAAACAGTCACAAAACCAATCCATAAAAATAATGCAATAAATGTCAAACAGAACCATAGATAGTTCCATGGGTAGATCAAATATTTCTTTTCAAGCCATTTATACAGCTTCCTACTCTTTGAAAGTTCGTTAGCCACAGTTGAGGATGAATCCGAAGACAAATCATCAATGTCTACAAAATAGCCAGAGGAAGTCTCTGCAAACACAGGACCCGCTGAATTCTGATCCTCTGCTCTTGGAGGTTCTTGATAGACAACGTCATTAGTCGTGGAAGTGTTCAAGTAAAATACAGCCAAATCTTGAAGCGGGGTGGTCACCGAAGATGTGACTGGAACCAACAAAAGTTCATTTTCCGCCTTCCCCATGGTCGAGGAAGTGTCTGGAACAGCAGTTGACATAGTTGCATAGTCAGTAGCAATGATGTTCATCCTACTATGTAGATGGATGTCCTGTTGGGTAGTGAGAGGGGATCGGGAACCACCCAAGGGACCTCTTGGTCTACTGTGAAGAATCGGCCACATTGTGTAATTTGATGTCATCAATGGAGATGAATCTATTCGATCTAGAACCAGACAATGGTGGAAGGATGACAGTCCTGGTTCCTTTTATTCCCAAGACCGGTACAGGTGCTCTGTATGATGGACCGTACTCTTTTTTCACAGCGATCTTCTCACGAACCAGATCCCCAAGGTTAGGAATCCAGCCAGTCGAAGTTTTCGCCAATTCCCTTATTCCTAAGGTGGCAGCACTTGCAGATGATTTATCATCACAAAATTGTTGAAGCTCCTGTAAAACAGTGAGACGTTCTTTTATGTCAAATGGTGTTTGTGCTGCCACCATACCAGGGGCATCAAGATCAGGGACATACATAGGTATCCCAAAGAGAACCTCATATGGAGACTTTCCCCCCAAGGACCGTCTTGGCAGATTATTCAGTGCTCTCTGGACCCCATATAGGGGATGTAACCAAATGCGGCCTGAACCTAATACTAAAGCTGTTAAGGACTGCTTTAGATCACGATTCCGCCTCTCCACAACAAATTTCTCTCGGGATGGCATGGTGAGGAGTAATGGAGTTCAACACCCATCGTTCTCATTCTGTCCCTGAAAGCTTTAGAGGCAAATGCAGGGCCCTGGTCCGAATGGAATGCTGCAACCGCATATGTACCGATAAAGATCAGCAAATCTTTTATAACAGTCCGGGCGTCAGCCGACCGCTGTGGCCATACCCACTGGAATCCACAGCCACTAAAATGTATTTGTATGCACCATCAGGCTGTAAGGGACCACAATGGTCCAGGTACACACATTGGAGTGGCTTGTTTGACACTAAGAGGGATGTCTGCGGAGGGAGTTTGATATTTGAGCCCTTAATCTGCTGACAAATGTCACAGCAAAGGACATACTGTTTAGTCCGTCTGCATAGACTAGGCCACCAGTATCGTTGTTGTAAAATTGTTATACTGGCCTGTATACCAGCATGTGCAGAAGCGACACCCTCATGTGCGACTGTAATCAGCTCTAATCTCTGGTCTTCATTGGGGATTACTCGATCACCAACTCCAGGAATCGTTGCATAAGCAACATTCTGTGCACTGATATGGTAAGTATAGTTCGTAGGGTATCCTTTCGGAAGGGTCTTGCCTGCAGCCGAAGCTTTAACGGCAACCAGTATTTCATTATCCAACCTCATCCAAGAACGAGTCACTGCAGCCACAGAAGCCGTAGATACTGACGCTTTGGCTGCTTCATCAGCCAATGTATTGCCGGCAACGTGTATTCCTATACGTTGGTGTCCTAATGTATGAACTACATGGACACATGGTAGCTTATCCTTAAGATCAGCCACCCTTCCCCACAACATTTTGTGTTTAATGGTGTTCTCTTTAGAATCTCTAAACTCGTTCAGTTTCCAATGATTGAGATATTCATTGTATGACTGGACGCAGTAATATGAATCACAGACGATCAAAGTCTGTGTTCCTGGCTCAGTATGTTCGAGCGCTAGAAGAAGAGCCTTAAGCTCGGCCAACTGGGCTGTGCAGTCCCCTAAGGTCTGAGTGTAGGTATTGTGAGGATGGAAAACTCCGTCTTACATTATCCAGCACACGGCTGCGCAAGCTGGCGAGTATTGATGTTTAGTACCTACAGCCGGTTGTGCCGATCCGTCAGTATAAATGATAGTATTATAACTGTCCAGTGGCACGATATGTAGAGGAGCAGGGTACTCCTGTTCATACTGGAGAAATTCTTGTGTCTGAAGCCTGGGGTCAAACACATAATCAACATCAGTGGCGGTCAGAGACGTTGCCCATTGAATCCAGTTTGGATGTAATGCCTTAGCGTTTGGAACACTCGCTTTAGTGACAGCCTCTAAGGCCGACACCGGGGAGACAACAATAATGCGTTTCCCCTGGGCAAGTGGCCTCTCCTTTATGACGGCCATCTGAACTGCTGTCAGAATCTTTTCTGTAGGTGCAAAACGTTTTTCAGCATTTGAGTATAAATGTGATTTATATGCTATTGGCACAGTGTCACCCTCATTAAAGGTGACATAAGTAAATCCAAGGGCACCAGCAATTATTCTGATGACCAAATTTGTTTTATTGTCACGTGTGTATAAGTGTCTAGTTTCTAGCATGTCCCGTTGTATGTCCCTAAGGATGTGTGTGTGTTCAATCGTCCATCGTCTGCTAGAAAAGTTGGGCTGAATTAAGTCATAAAGAGGTTTGATGCGTTCTGCATAATCTGGAATGTATGTTCTGCCAAAATTAAAGAAACCCAGTAATGACTGTAATTTCTTAAGTGTGTTCGGAGGCTGTAGTTGAGCACATTTTTCTAGGAAGTGCGGGGCCAGGCTCTTTCCCTCATTTGATAGCTCATATCCCAGGAACAATACACTAAGAAAGGCTATCTTGCTTTTCTTAAAATTAAATTTATAACCGAGGTCTGCAAATCCCAAAATGATCCGATTGACCCTCGCAAGATGAATGTCGAGGGCGTCGTCAGTGAGATAGATATCATCCACATAGGACAATGCATCGGAATCAAGCTCGTGCAAAATTGATGTCACACGGGCTGAAAACAGTCCTGGGCTATTTTTATAGCCTTGAGGTAAACGACAAAAGCGTTTCTGAGAGCCAAATGAAAATGCACTTAGGTCCCTACTTTCATGTGCTAAATTCTGGCAGAAAAACCCATTCGATATATCCAATGTAGTTTTATATTTTTTCGCACTATATTGTTTATCAGTGCTGTGCTGTGTGAATTTTGTATAGCATATATGCGTGTATGACTATTTAAGTGTCTATAATCAACCACTATTCTATATGAATGATCTGGTTTTGCAACGGGAAATAATGGATTATTCATTGCCGATGTACAGGGCTCAATCACTCCCTGGTACTCAAGTTGTGACAGTATCTCCGTCACAGGAGCTTTTGCTTCATGCTTAACAGGGTATTGTGGCTGCGGGTGGGGTGTAGACCTAACAGGAATAACATGACAAGGAGAGTCCTTGTCCCACCCTACATGATTACGGTATAGTGCAGGTGCCTGCGCTAAAGCCCATTCAGCAGCATAGGCTTTTTTGTCTGCCTCTGGAACAAGATTGGAAAAAGAAGGCAAAATGACATCTTCCCCATGTGGGAGCTTGCCGACATGTTCAGGTGGCCAGTCTCTCTCGGCCAACAGGATATCACTAGTAAGTTCATCCCAAAATATCACACTAAAAAGGCGTTCCACGTCTCCCTCTATCTGAATTGTTAAATCATAAACCCGATCGGGTGGGAGAACGCGGCCAATCCGCTGTCTCAACCGCGATGTAATCGCTAGTTGCTGTCGCATCCAGATGATCTTTCAGACTCTGGCGACATATCGTGACCTCTGCCGCGCTGTCCAACAGAGTCACGGCCCACTTCTTGTTCCTCAACAGTGTTCTCAATACTACTGGCATTTTTAACTGTCAGTGCTGCCACTTTCTTCTTTTTAAATTGTGGCTTTTGGTGAGGAGTCTTTTCTTCTTTTTTAATGGTAGACTGTGGCGAGTCTTTTTTTTCTTTCACGTATTCCGGACGTCGATCTTGACGGCCCCCTCTCTCGCTATGTTTATCCGGTGCGTCCTGAAAGGAACGAGAAGGACGTGAATCAGTATATCTGTCTGGAGTTCTAATGTTATCCCTATTTCTGAGATTATACCTCCTTTTGGGGTACTCCGGATGTGGAGAATCAGCTCTTTTATTTCTCCTGTCTTTGAAATCTTTTTGTTTGTCCCAGCGCTTTTTAGAGCCCTCTTGTGCCTGCTTTGTACCTTCCTTATGGGTGATACTTGGTAATTCCAATTTTTTAGGTTTGGCTCCCAAACTATCCCGTCCTATACTAGTATAGGTATCGGAAATTATTTTCGGTAGCTGTCATTCTTGTTCCATATTTGGAGTTTCCCGGAGACGCTGACGTATTGCCAGTGCCACCGCTTCCCCTTTAATATTATTTAGTATGATTAAGGAGACGGCGTCAAAGTTACTATAAGATACGAAGCATACCAGTATCATGAAATATCGCTCACATATCAAGAGCATGGTTTAAAGGCGCCCTACCACATGTACTAAGACGGGTGAGGCTAGGTCCCTCATTACCTAAAGGACCTAGCCTCACCCGTCTTAGTACATGTGGTAGGGCGCCTTCAAACCATGCTCTTGATATGTGAGCGATATTTCATGATACTGGTATGCTTCGTATCTTATAGGTACGTTCGCAATTTCATATGTGTGAAATGTATGTGTTCTTTGGTCAGCCTCAGGAAAGGTGACCCAACTGTAAAAAGTCTCTGTTTGGTATGCTTCAGTCGCTCCTATAATCAAAGTAACATCCCCGCCCTCTTCTGTAAGGCCATGCGCTAATAAATGTTGTGTAAGTACATGTCTAGCATTCGCAGGAATGTCTATGGTATCACCCATAGTTGTTTAGAGAAATGGAACACCAAAATAGGGGAAGTTTTCTTTTTTCCTTTTTTATGAGTTCGAGCTCGAACAACCTACAGCTTAATTAGGTGTTACCTGTTCAGCTGAGGAGGATTCTCCCAAAGACCACGGACGTCTCCGTATAATGGTACTTAGGGTACCTGTTGTCTGTGTGACAGTGATAGTCAGGGTATCCGTACATTAGTGCCTAAACACCATCGTTGGTGGCGCCATGTCGTAGTTTGGACTCTTGCTCTGAGCAAGACTGCTGGTCTCAGGATGACAGTACTTTAGTTTGTAGGTGACTAAGGGGGTCATTCTGACCTTGGCGGTAAAAGGCCGATACCGCCGGTCAGAACTCCGCCATACTACGGCCGCGGTAAACCGCCACGGTCATTCTGACCACCAACTGTGAATCCGCCAAAAACCCGACATCCAAGGAAGGCCGCCTCATCAGCGGGCCGCGGAAAACTGGAGATGACCAAACCTCCACCGCCACGCCAACACAAACACGCCCATGCCATTCTGACCCACGAATCCACGCGGCGGTCTTTCAACCGCGGTATTCCATTGGCGGTACACACCGCCGCGCTCAAAATACACACACAGCTCCAAAACACTGCCACATTGGACAATTTGAAATACACACACCTGACACACATACCAACAACACTCCCACACATCCATACAACTATAAAACACACACCCACATCACCCACAAACCCCTACGACCGAAGATCAGAGACGAAGGAGAGAGAGACACATCACAGAATAGAGAGCTACATCACACAGAGGCACACTACACCATCACACACACCACATAGAAGCACAAAGCACCACACACCAACACACTCATCACCATATACACCACCCCACACCTCATCCACACCACCCCATGGCACCCCAAAGGCACCCACGCTTTTCGGACCAAGAACTCCGGGTCATGGTTGAGGAAATCATAAGAGTTGAACCCCAGCTCTTCGGCTCACAGGTGCAGCACACCACTATAGCCAGGAAGGCGGAGCTATGGCAGCGGATCGTGGACAGGGTCAACGCGGTGGGACAGCATCCCAGAAATCGAGACGACATCCGCAAACGCTGGAACGACTTAAGGGGAAAGGTGCGCTCGATGGTCTCGCGAAACAACATCGCAGTGCAGAAGACTGGCGGGGGACCCCCACCCACTCCACCCGAATTCACAGCATGGGAGCAAGAGGTACTAAACATCCTGCATCCTGATGGCCTCGCTGGAGTACACGGAGGAATGGACTCTGGTAAGTGCAATCTCAACTACTTCACCCCCCCAGCATGCTAACCCCCACCACCACCCTCACCCCCAACCCCCCTCATCACACATCCTCCCTGAGAATGTCTCTCCAGCACAACCCACCCAACACCAACCCCTGCATGCCACCACAAACTATGGACACCCATCACCTAAGCATGACCACTGCACATACCCCCCCCCCCCCCCAAAACACCCCCACAACACCTCCCCCAAGGGAATGACAGCACTGGGGGACAACGGCACCCATAAATGGCACGCAATAGCACACACAGAAACAATAACCATACTCTCTTACCCCATGCAGGACCCGAATGCCAACACACCGGCCAGGAGGGTCCAGAAATGTCCATTCCCCCCCCGGAAGAGGCCCCCAGTGATGACAGCAGCTCTGTCGACCTGGAACCTGATGACCAGCCCGGACCATCAGGGACCTCTGGACAGTCGGTTCCCCACACACAGGCCACAGCAGACCCAACCCCCTCTGGGACCAACAGCACAGCTCCAACCCAGCGGGCCCATGCCTCTGTCTCTAGGACAGGTCAATCAGCGGTGTGTCTGCCACTACAGGGCACCCAGACTAACCCACCACCCCAACAACAACAGGGACCTGGGGGCAGTGGTAGTGGGCACACCGTCCAGGGGACAGAGGCCGGGGGAAACAGGGCAACTCGGAGGGCTGCTGTGCGACAGGGGGGGGAGGAGAGGCCCAGGGAACCCACTCTCCAAGAGGCCCTCACCACCATCATGGCAGCCTACCACCACTCCCAAGAGACGATGGCGACGGTACTGGCCAGGTTCCAGGAGATCCAGGCACAGCAGGAGGAACGCTACATGGGGTTCACCAATCAACTCACCAACATCTCTACCGCTATGGGGAGCATAGTCCAGGCCCTCAACCGGATAGAAGACACGTTGCAGGACCATGTGGCACCACACAGGGCCCCTGTCACTAGCCCGGACCAGGAACAGCCTACCACCTCCGCCGGCGCTAGTGGACAGGAGGCCCCACCACAACGACAGGCCACCAGAACCCCACCTCCTGCTGAAGAACAACCACCCCGCAAGAGGAGCCTGAGATCAAAAAAATCGACAGAGTAGGATGTCAAGACCCCCGCCAGCATGAGATACCCCCTGAAGTCATCCCACTGTCCCACATTGCCACCCTGTCCAACCTTGAACTTCCCCTGCTCCATCCTTCCACAGGCATATGGACAATGCACCTGTGAGACTGAGAACTGGACTCTGCCATGGCCATTACTCCACCCCCACCCATCACCGTGTTTATATCATGTACCATTATCTAGCACAAAAAATAAATCACTCAATGCACTGAAATCAAACAGGAGTCAGGCTGTATTATTTACAAATGTATAACACATTACCGATCAATTATGTTCTGTTAACTTTGTGCTGAACACATACCGAGATCAATAAGCATTAGTCCATGGGCTAACCAAGCAGAAGTCACGCAGTGGGTCATACAGCACTGAAAAGGGAAGGGAAAATCAAACATCAGTTTAAAAGAACTGGGGGGTCATAGACAAAGTTGAGAAGCAGGAGGCTTTCAGGAAAAGTAAAATGGCGTGGGTGATTCTTACCTGTGTGCTACTGAAAATACTGTTGGATAACTCTGTCCCTGTTGTCTGTGTCGTCCTCTTCGTCTTCCTCCTCTTCACTCTCCGCAGGCTCCACAGCTGCTTCAACACCACCATCTGGACCATCCTCCTGCAGGAAAGGCACCTGACGTCGCAATGCCAGATTGTGAAGCATACAGCAGGCCACGATGATCTGGCACACCTTCTTTGGTGAGTACATCAGGGATCCCCCTGTCATATGCAGGCACCTAAACCTGGCCTTCAGGAGGCCAAAGGTCCTTTCTATGATCCTCCTAGTTCGCCCATGGGCCTCATTGTACCGTTCCTCAGCCCTGGTCCGGGGATTCCTCACTGGGGTCAATATCCAAGGCAGGTTGGGGTAACCAGAGTCACTTATTAGCCACACACGTTGTCTCTGTAGCTGTTCCATCACATAAGGGATGCTGCTATTACGCATCACATACGCGTCATGCACTGACCCAGGGAACATGGCATTCACATGGGAGATGTACTGGTCAGCCAAACAGACCACCTGGACGTTCATAGAATGGTAACTTTTCCTGTTTCTGTACACCTGCTCATCGTCTTTTGGGGGGACTAAGGCTACATGGGTCCCATCAATGGCACCAATGATGTTGGGAATATGTCCAAGGGCATAAAAATCACCCTTCACAGTGGCCAAATCAACCTCCTCAGGGAATATAATGTAACTCTGCATGTGTTTCGTCAGGGCAGACAACACTCTAGACAAAACTTTTGAAAACATAGGCTGAGACATTCCAGATGACATGGCCACTGTTGTCTGGAATGAGCCACTTGCAAGAAAATGGAGGACTGACAGAACCTGCACCAGAGGGGGAATTCCTGTGGATTGGCGGATGGGGGACATCAGGGCTGGCTCCAGCTGGGCACACAGTTCATGGATAGTGGCACGGTCAAGTCGGTATCGTAGTATGATGTGGCGTTCTTCCATTGTCGACAGGTCCATCAGCGGTCGGTACACGCGCGAGGATTCATCCTTCTCCTCGCAAGTCCCAGCGGACGGTGCCTAGGAATGACAACATGGAGCAAAGAGTCAAGCTAATCACTGGTACGTTCACCACAGCTTGCATAGCACACGGTTATCTATGTTTTGAAAGGCGTGTATGTGTGGCAATGCAAGGCCTAGGCCTGTGTGTCGCAGTAGAAATTATGCCATGTGGGCCCTTGAAATGGCGGCTGCCTGACCTGTGAAGTGGGACAATGGGATGTGAGGTCAATGCGCTGGCGGAGCACACCGTGGCGGTAGGCGGTCGAAGACCGCTACACTGAGCCGCATTGGTTAACATTGAAGCCAATGGGTTTCAGGAGCCAATGACGAGGTGCGCCGGCGGTAGCGGTACGCACCGCCGCGGTACGCACCGCCGCGGGCGTGACCGCCATTTTCTATCTGCCTAATCACTCGAGACCTGATCATCCACAGGAGAGGACCTATACTGCAAGTGCTGCTGTGACCTCGGTCTGGAAGTGACAATGGCTGCTGCGACTGGGGAAAGGGCCCCTGCCTTCACGTCTGAAGAGTTGGAGAAGCTCGTGGATGGGGTCCTCCCCCAGTATGCGTTACTCTACGGTCCTCCAGACCAACAGGTAAGTACACCGGGTGCACATGGAATGGGCGATGCCTGTGTGGAGTGGGGTGGATGTAAGTTGGTGGGGTGGGGGGCGAATGAGGAGTGCAACGCACGACAGATGAGAGCATGTGCCATATGGCAAGGTTGGGGAGGGGGGGCCAATCACATCTAACATGCAGTAAGTTGATGAATGTTTCCTTCCCACCCTGTACATGTCACATAGGTCAGCGCCCATCAGAAAGTCGAGATTTGGCGTGCCATCGCCAAGGAAGTCCGGGCCCTGGGGGTCCACGTCAGACGGGGCACCCACTGACTCAAGAGGTGGGAGGACATCCGCCGCGGAACCAGGAAGACCACCGAGTCACTGCTGGGGATGGCCTCCCAACCTAGGAGGGGTGCCAGTCGTACCCTGACCCCCCTGATGTCCCGGATCCTGGCGGTGGCCTACCCTGATTTGGATGGGCGCTTGAGAGCATCACAGCAGACACAAGGGGGTGAGTATCAGCACATTCTGCTATCTTTCTGCGCAGTGGAGGCGTCTAGGTGGGGAAGGAGGGTTGTGGGTGACATTAGGCCAGGGCGCTTTCTGTAGTGTAGTCCTCTCCCTTAGGCATGGCCCTGTGCTCCCGGCCCCCACCTCTGTAGGGTGACAAGTACAGCTATTGATGGTCCAGCCTCACACATGTGCGCGTTTGTCGTCTCTTGACCTGTTGTCTTAGTCAGAAGTACTGAGTAGTGTACCCCGAATGCGCGGCTTAGTGCATGAGGCTCCTGTATCTGTCCTCTCCGCCAACGGTGTTGACATTGCATGCACTCAACCTGGTCTTCTTTTTTCTCCCCCCACCCTTCTTCTTCTTCTTCTTGTGCATGTGTGCATTAGCATCATCAGGCGGAGGAGATTTGGCATTGGAGCACGAGGGAGCTGCAAGTCACAAGGCCCCGGTGGGCCCAGGAACAGACACCGAGGGCACCAGTGATCCGGAGGGCGAGGGGAGCACCACAACGGGGACCGGTGGTGAGAGCAGCGACACAGACACGTCTTCGGATGGGTGCTCCCTAGCGGTGGCGGCAACATCCGGGCCCCCCGCCTCTACAGGTACAGCCGCCACCCAGCGCACCAGCCCCGCCCTCCCTGCAGCCCCTCAGCCTACGCTCCGTGCCCGCTCGCCCAGGAAGGCGGGCGTCTCCTTCGCCCCAGGCACCTCAGCCCCTGCCCCTGTCACCCCTGCTGCCCTCAGTGCGGAGCTCATTGACCTTGTGAGGACGCTCATTGTTGGGCAGACTACCCTTTTGAATGCCATCCAGGGGGTAGAAAGGGAGGTGCATCGGAGCAATGCCTACCTGGAGGGCATTCATTCGGGTCAGGCTGCCCATCAACGATCGTTCACTGCTCTGGCCTCAGCACTGACGGCTGCCATTGTCCCTGTTTCCAGCCTCCCTCTTCTGACTGCCTCCAGCCTGTCTCTGTCTCCTGTTCCTCAGCCTATCCCATCCACACCATCTGACCAGCCTGCACACACCTCAACACCCAAGGGCAGCTCATCCAGACACAAGCACCACAGATCCCACAAACACTCACCCAAGCAACACCCAGATGCAGACATTCCAACAGTCACTGCCACCCCTGTGTCCCCCTCCTCCTCGTCCCCCTCCTCCCTCCCTGTGACGTCTACACTCACACCTGCATGCACACCAACATCAGCCAGTGCTTCCATCACCACCACACCCTCCTGTACAGTCCGCACGCGTGCAGTCACCACCCCCACTGCCATTTACACGTCCCCTGTGTCCTCTCCCACTGTGTCTGTCACCCCCTCTTCCAAGACACACAAACGCAGGCAGCCACCCACCCAACAGACATCCACCTCACGACAGCCTACAGCACCAGCACCTTCACCCAATGACAGCACACCTGACTCTCCTACAACCACATCCTCTTCCTCCACTCCCATCACCACTTCTCCTACCCTTTACCTTGGCCCTAAAAAACTTTTCCTGGCTAATCTTGACCTCTTTCCCTCCGATGACCTACCCCCTCCATCTGCAAAGAGTCCCAAGAGCACCACAGCCACCACCAGCCCAGCTTCAGGTGTCACTGTTGTGCATGGGTTCTGGAGTCCACCCTTTGCCAGCAGTGACACCTCAATCAGCAGCAAGGACACATCCAGCCCCCCCCCCCCCCCCCCCCCCGGCAAGAGGACCAGGAAACACAAGGGCCGCCGTGCGAGGACTGACACGGCTGCCCCCAAGGAGCAAAGTTTGCCCACTTCACCAGCCACATCATCTAGGGGAGGCAAGGGCCCGAGAGCCCCATCTAAGGAGCGTAAGGGCAGCAGGGCGGAGAAGTCAGGCAGCAGGAGCGCGGAGCAGGTGGGCCCCACATGCCACATCCCAGCTGGAAAGGAGGACACCAAAGGGCCCAGGACTCCGTCCCCGAAGGGTCCAGAAGCATCACGGTCGGAGGGCGACTGAGCAGGGAGTCCAGGCCAGGTCTGGCTCCCTTGACCTACTGGATGTGCACCGCTGAACAGGCCCAGCCGTGCAGAAAAGCACCGCTGAACAGGGCCCGCCGTGCAGAAGAGCACCGCTGAACAGGGCCCGCCGTGCAGAAGAGCACCGCTGAACAGGGCCCGCCGTGCAGAAGAGGACCGCTCCGCTGGGCCCCGCCGTGAAGATAGGCACCGCTGAACAGGGCCCGCCGTGCAGAAGAGCACCGCTGAACAGGGCCCGCCATGCAGAAGAGCACCGCTGAACAGGGCCCGCCGTGCAGAAGAGGACCGCTCCGCTGGGCCCCGCCGTGAAGATAGGCACCGCTGAACAGGGCCCGCCGTGCAGAAGAGCACCGCTGAACAGGGCCCGCCGTGCAGAAGAGGACCGCTGAACAAGGCCCGCCGTGCAGAAGAGGACTGCTGAACAAGGCCCGCCGTGCAGAAGAGCACCGCTGAACAGGGCCCGCCGTGCAGAAAAGGACCGCTCCGCTGGGCCCTGCCGTGAAGATAGGCACCGCTGAACAGGGCCCGCCGTGCAGAAGAGGACCGCTCCGCTGGGCCCCGCCGTGAAGATAGGCACCGCTGAACAGGGCCTGCCGTGCAGAAGAGCACCGCTGAACAGGGCCCGCCGTGCAGAAGAGCACCGCTGAACAGGGCCCGCCGTGCAGAAGAGGACCGCTGAACAGGGCCCGCCGTGCAGAAGAGCACCGCTGAACAGGGCCCGCCGTGCAGAAGAGGACCGCTCCGCTGGGCCCCGCCGTGAAGATAGGCACCGCTGAACAGGGCCCGCCGTGCAGAAGAGGACCGCTCCGCTGGGCCCTTCATCTCAAGCACCGCTCCGCTGGGCCCTTCATCTCAAGCACTGCTCCGCTGGGCCCTTCATCTCAAGCACCGCTCCGCTGGGCCCCGCCGTCTCAAGCACCGCTCCGCTGGGCCCCGCCGTCTCAAGCACCGCTCCGCTGGGCCCCGCCGTCTCAAGCACCGCTCCGCTGGGCCCCGCCATCTCAAGCACCTCTCCGCTGGGCCCTTCATCTCAAGCACCGCTCCGCTGGGCCCTTCATCTCAAGCACCGCTCCGCTGGGCCCTTCATCTCAAGCACCGCTCCGCTGGGCCCTTCATCTCAAGCACCGCTCTGCTGGGCCCTTCATCTCAAGCACCGCTCTGCTGGGCCCCGCCGTCTCAAGCACCGCTCTGCTGGGCCCCGCCGTCTCAAGCACCGCTCTGCTGGGCCCCGCCGTCTCAAGCACCGCTCCGCTGGGCACCGCCGTCTCAAGCACCACTCCGCTGGGCCCTTCCTGTCAAGCACTGTTTATGGTTCACTGTGCCCACCATGCCTCCTCCTTGAGCAGTGGAGACTGTCATCCACCAGATGGACTGTGGCTTTGCACTCCCCAGGATGGTACAGTGGGCAACCCACCCACTGTAGAGACTTGAGAGACTGTGGCTTTGCACTCCCCAGGATGGTGAAGTGGGCAACCCACCCACTGTAGAGACTTGAGAGACTGTGGCTTTGCACTCCCCAGGATGGTACAGTGGGCAACCCACCCACTGTAGAGACTTGAGAGACTGTGGCTTTGCACTCCCCAGGATGGTAAAGTGGGCAACCCACCCACTGTAGAGACTTGAGAGACTGTGGCTTTGCACTCCCCAGGATGGTACAGTGGGCAACCCACCCACTGTAGAGACTTGAGAGACTGTGGCTTTGCACTCCCCAGGATGGTAAAGTGGGCAACCCACCCACCGTAGAGACTTGAGAGACTGTGGCTTTGCACTCCCCAGGATACATCAATGGGCATGGTGGCCCCTTCGTGGATCTGGCGTCGTGGACTCATGTGGCTGTGGTGCCTCCCTCTTCCCTTCCCCCTGAGGTGCCTGTAGTTTTTTCATCAGATGCCCCTGCAGTGTTCTCTCCAAAGGACTCAGGTCTCCTGTGTGGGCTTTGCCCTTGTGTCGCTACACTGTAGCCCACGGACTGTTCCATTTAACTTTGATGTACAGGACTAATTGCCTCGGTTCTCCATGGCAGTGTATATAGTATCATTTTGTTATGGATATTTTACATAGTTGACCGCTCCATATCAGAGTCTATTTTTTATATAAAATTTTCCTCCCAATTTAATTCTGTCTTTGCATTTTTAAGGGGGGTTTGGGTGGTGTCACTGTGCATTGTTGCTCTGCATTAGTGTGTACATAGTTTGGGGGGGTGGGGGTCGCATATGTGTGTGCCGTAAGCTTCACTCCTCCCCCCTCCCGTGTGTCGTAGGTGCAGTACTCACCGTTGTCGTCTGCGCCGGCGTTCGTACTCGTGGTAGATGAGAAGGTAGACCAGAGCAGGTAGGATGTTTAATTCGGGTTCCATGCTGTCCTCCTTCCTCGTGGAGTGTGTTTTGGTGCGCGTTTTCCCGTTCGTAGTCTGTTTCCGCCGTGTTTTTATCGGCGGGGCTCCCGCCCCGGAAAAGTTGGCGGATTGGTGAGTTGTGATACTGTGGGCGGTACATTGTCTGCCGCCTGCCTGTTGGCGGTGACCGCCACGCTGTTTGTCTGCACCGCCGCGGCGGTCGGAGTGTTAATGTGGCGGGCTGTGTTGGCGGTTCCCGCCAGGGTCAGAATTCAATTTTTTCGACCGCCGGCCTGTTGGCGGGTTGGCCGCCGCTTTATCACCGACCGCCAGGGTTAGAATCACCCCCTAAGTCTCTTCCTACAACTAGTTGTAACTGTTGTCCAAACCTTACCGGCTCACTAGCAGTACCTCACCCGAAACACAATAGTAAAAGGTGATTTGTAGCAGTCGCTTACGCATGGACTCAAAGTAAGATATCTCAGGGTTGTCGTGGTTAAACGGAAATTACCCTTTTCTCACAGATGTATTATGTCTCATACAAACAAAGGCAATAACACAGATGCAGTGAAGTTATAATAGATTTTATTTAACATAACTGCCATTTGCGATAAGTTGCATGAACTGCAATGATTAGGATAATGAATATACCAAGCAACAGTATTGTGAAGAAGAGTCATGGTTATAAAGACCCCCACCATTTTCGCAATATATGAAAGAAATATATATATATGTATGAGATGGAATATGCCCTAATACCCTAATGAGAATAGGCCTAACCTCCTACCTAAAGAAGAGCTGGGTTTGCTAAACCTAATCTGCCAAAGCCATGTCCATGAGAGGAGCCCCCAACCCTTGTTACCTTGGAATGAGGTCTCTATCTCAGACTCCGTAGGGACACGAAGACTGGGTCAGCGTCAAGACAACTGCAGCTTCGGTATCAGCGATGGTGGCGATGCCCGCTGGTCGGAATCCCTCTGGTTATCAGTCTGAAGTATGATGTATTTATACAGATCTACAAGGTCCCCTGACGTAGGTGTATTTCAAAACAATAGATAACAGGCATGCTTGGGACGGCAATTAATATCAACAATCCCTCGAAAGTATAGAGAGGGAAAATCCCTAAGTGTGAACACATACTGTTTGTTTGTCTTTTGTGCTTGATCTTGACGCCTTGGCGCAGTGACACTGATGATAAAACTCATAACAAGTGGCCTAACTATAAACAAGGCAGCCATCTTAGAGGAAATAAATAATTAAATGAGCTAAGACAGAGCAAGCTAAGTAGGTTAAAAGTCACTAGGTGACGGGGGCACAAGTTTACAAGCCTACGGCTAAGCTAACTCCTGTTATCCCATTAAAAAAAACTAGGATTCACTACACCCCCCCCAGTTGAGATTCACAACAGCCATGGGGTGGCTAAGAGTGTTGTTATGAGCATCAGCCACTTGGTACTGCTGACCAAGTAGGTGTTGATCAGGGTGGACCAGTTTTTCTATCACCATAGTTATACTGGCTCCTGTGTCCCTGAAGGCCTCAACCTCAACACCATTGATTAGGGGTAGTTGCTTGTACTTACCCATATTAAGGGGACAAGCAACCAAGGGGGCAAAGTCAATGCCACCATCAGAGACTAAAACAGCCTATGTGGTGTCCCTAACAAGACCAACCCCAACTACATTGCCAATAGTGAGCCCAGCGACACCCTTGGATTGGCTATTTGTAGTAGATTTCCCACCACATCTGCTATTACTAGGGGCACTGGAGGTTGCAGTTGGGGTTGTGGTGGTGGGAGGTTTGGTGTTTTTCTTTGGACAAGTGGAATCACTGGCCCAAAGGCCTTTGACTTTACACAAATAACACCAAGGCTTTCTCTGATTGTTTGAAGAGGATTTGGACCCACCACCCCCAGAGGATTTTTGTGGGCCTGAAGAAGACTCATAATGTTTACTTTTGTCCCCACTCTTCTTAGAAGACTTACCATCCTTCTTCTTGCCATCCTTGTCACCCCCTGTATGAACCTTTCTGTTCACCCTTGTTCTGACCCATTTGTCTGCCTTCTTTCCCAATTCTTGGGGAGAGGTCAGATCAGAGTCCACTAGGTATTGGTGCAACAAGTCAGACACACAATTGTTAAGAATATGCACTCTCAGAATAAGATTATACAGGCTTTCCTAGTCAGAAACTCTACTGCCATGCAACCAACCTTCCAATGCCTTCACTGAACAGTCCACAAAATCTGTCCAGTCTTGAGAGGACTCTTTTCTGGTGTCTCTGAACTTAATCCTGTATTGTTCAGTTGTTAAGTCAAATCCATCCAAGAGTGCATCTTTCAAAACTTTGTAATTTTTGGCATCACTCTCTCTGACAGTAAGGAGCCTGTCCCTACCCTTTCCAGTGAAAGATAGCAGCCCACTGCCTTTGAGGGACCATCTGTACCATACAGGCCCTCTCAAGTACAGCAAACCACTTATTAATGTCATCCTCCTCCTTGTAAGGGAGGACTATCTTATGCTCATTCCTGGAATCTTCCTCTCTAACAGGATTGCTATCAGAAATACTGCTGCTGCCACCATGGGGAACTAACCCCAATCTCTGTCTTTCCCTCTCTGGGTCTAGGGATTCCCTGTCTACGGCCAACTGCTGCTGTTTAAGCTTCAGTCTGGTCTCTTTCACCCTCCGCTTTCTCAGTTCCCTTTCCATTAAGTTATCCTCAGGGTGGGAGGCTTGGGAATGTTTGGACACGGGGGAAATGTGGGAATTTTTAGAGAGAGACCTGTCCCTAACTGGCTGGACCATAGTAACCTGGCCTCTAGGAGTGAAAGATGTCCTACTGATGTGTGACCCTCTAACACTACCAGTGTCACTAGGTGGCCTGCTAGGGGGCAGGACTTTATAAGAACCCTCCTCAGCATCTTCAGGGAACTCCTTTGAGTCTGACTGGGAAGCCTCCCCTTTTTCTACCCTCTCCTGAGATGGGCCAGACTGGTTCTGGTCATCCTGTAAGAGCAGATTAAAGAGAAACTCTTTTGTTTAATTCTTACCTATACTCAAACCTCTATCCAGGCAGAGACCCCTCAAACTCTTGTAGTTTAAACTTTCATAAGTTGCCTGAACAACCTTGGAAGTAGCCTCTACTGTAGACATGATAGAAAAAGGTTTAAGGATAGTGAGAGAACAAGTTTTAGAACTTTAGAAAGCACAGAGAAAAACACTTTTTCAAACTTTGGGAAAACTTTTAGAAGTTTTCAAAACTTTTCAGAAACTTTGTTAAAAGTTTTAGAGTAGAAAAGTAAACTGTTTTGTTTGTGTACATATACTGAACTATTTGGTATAAGATTTTCTTATGAAAAGCACCAAATGACAAAGTGGTAAAGCAGTTGTAAGTACTTATCCCACCGCCGCACCACCAATGTATGAGGCTGGCCTGGCTTACAGTGGGCACCTTGTGCCAGGTCCAGTTATCCCTTATTAGTAGAATAAAGGTGTTTCTAGAAGCTTAGGCTGTTAGAGGTAGCTATGGCAAAGCGGCTTAGACTGAACTAAGGGACATGCAAAGCTCCTACTATACCACTTATATCATATAGCACAATATCATAAGAAAACACAAAACTCAGAGTTACTAAACATAAAGGTACTTTATTTTAGTGACAATATGCCAAAAGTATCTCAGAGAATACCCTCACTTAGGAGGTAAGTAATATACACAAGTTATATGTACACAAACCCCAAACAAGTAAGTAACAGTGAGAAAAGTAGTGCAAACAATGCAGAATCACAATAGGATGTAATAGGTAGACATAGGTCTAGGGGCAACACAAACCATATACTCCAAAAGTGGAATGTGAATCATGAATGGACCCCAGACCTATGGGAGATTCTAGAGGGTCACTGGGACTGTGAGAAAACAGTAAGGGTGTCCAAAATACCCCACCCCAAGACCCTGAAAAGTAGGAGTAAAGTTGCCCTACTACCCCAGAAAGACAGAATAGTCATGATAGGGGATTCTACAAGAACTACAAGCACCAGCAAAACACTGAAGATGGGTTCCTGGACCTGAGGACCTGAAAAGGAAGGGGACCAAGTCCAAGAGTCACGAAAGTGTCCAGGGGGGGGCAGGTGCCCACTAAACCCAGGATGAAGGTGCAAAAGGGCTGCCTCTGGGTAGAAGAAGCCAAAGATTCTGCAACAACGAAAAGGGCTAGGAACTTCTCCTTTGGATGGAAGATGTCCCACGGCGTGCTGGATGTTACAAAAGTGTTTCCAGGCAGAATTACCACAAACAAGCCTTGCTAGCTGCAAGGGTCACGTTGGAGGTTTTTGGGTACTGCTGATGACCAGGAAGGACCAGGATGTCACCCCTTGGAGGTGGAGACAGAGGAGGTGCTCAGCAAGAGAGCCCCCACAGAAGCAGGCAGCACCCGCAGAATTACTGGAACAGACACTTAGAAGATCTGTGAACTCAGAGTCACAAAGGGGGGTTCTACGACATTGGAGTCCAACTCAGTGGGTTGAGAACTGCAGGACGGAGTGCTGGGGACCCAGGCTAGGCTGTGCACAAAGGAATCCTTGGAGAAGTGCTCAGAAGCCAGAGCAGCTGCAAATCTCGCAGTACACAGGTTTGCTGTCTGGCGTGGGGAGGCAAGGACTTACCTCCACCAAATTTGGACAGAAGGGTCACTGGACTGTGAGAGACACTTGGACCCAGTTCCTGTGTTCCAGAGACCACGCTCGTCAGGATGAGAGGTGACCGAGAGGACCGGTGTTGCAGAAGTTTGGTGCCTGCATTGGTAGAGGGAAGATTCTGTCGACCCACAGGAGATTTCTTCTTGGCTTCCAGTGAAGGGTGAAGGCAGGCAGCCCTCAGAGCATGCACTACCAGGAAACAGTTGAGAAAGCCGGCAGGATGAGGCGCTACAATATTGCTGGTAGTCTTCTTGCTACTTTGTTGCGGTTTTGCAGGCGTCCTGGAGCAGTCAGCGGTCGATCCTTGGCAGAAGTCGAAGAGGGAAGTGCAGAGGAAGTCTGGTGAGCTCTTGCATTCGTTATCTGAGGAATAGCCCAGAAGAGAGACCCTAAATCGCCAGAAAAGGAGGTTTGGCTACCAAGAAAGGAGGTTTGGCTACCAAGAGAGGTAAGCACCTATCAGGAGGGGTCGCTGACGTCACCTGCTGGCACTGGCCACTCAGAGCAGTCCATTGTGCCCCAACACCTCTGAATCCAAGATGGCAGAGGTCTGGGACACACTGGAGGAGCTCTGGGCACCTACCCTGGGAGGTACTGGTCAGGGGAGTGGTCACTCTCCTTTCCTTTGTCCAGTTTTGCATCAGAGCAGGGCTTGGGGATCCCTTAACCGGTGTAGACTGGCTTATGCAGAGATGGGCACCATCTGTGCCCATCAAAGCATTTCCAGAGGCGGGGGCAAGCTACTCCTCCCCAGCCATTCATACCTATTTCCAAAGGTAGAGGGTGTAACCCCCTCTCTCAGAGGAAATCCTTTGTTCTGCCTTCCTGGGCTGCCCAGACCCAAGAGGGGGCAGAAGCCTGTCTGAGGGGATCATGGAATTGTCCCCCCAATACCAGAATGGTATTGGGGTAACAATTCCATGATTTTAGACATGTTACATGGCCATGTTCGCAGTTACCATTGTGACGCTACACATAGGTAGTAACCTATGTGTAGTGCACTCGTGTAATGGTGTCCCCGCACTCACAAAGTTTGGGTAATGTGCCCTGAACGATGTGGGGGCACCTTGGCTAGTGCCAGGGTGCTCACACACTAAGTAACTTGCCATCTAACCTTCACCAGGTGAGGGTTAGACATATGGGTGACTTATAATTTACTTATTTGCAGTGAAAAATGGCTGTGAAATAACGTGGACGTTTTCACTCAGGCTACAGTGGCAGTCCTGTGTAAGAATTGTCTGAGCTCCCTATGGGTGGCAAAAGAAATGTTGCAGCCATATGGATCTCCTGGAACCGAAATACCCTGGGTACCTAGGTACGATATACAAGGGAATTATATGGGTGTTCCAGTGTGCCAATGAGAATTGGTAAAATTTGTCACTAGCCTGCAGTGACAATTTTAGAAAGCAGAGAGAGCATAAACACTGAGGTTCTGGTTAGCAGAGCCTCAGTGATACAGTTAGGCACCACACAGGGAACAGATTCCTGCCTATAGATAGATATACATAGATGCCTAGCAGGATCCCAGTGACACATGGACTAAAACAAACATACATACAGTGAAAATGGGGGTAACATGCCAGGCAAGATGGTAATTCCCTACACATCCCACTTGGCCCTGGGGGCAAAACAACGGAGTCTGAAGCCACCAGTGGGACGGAGGGCAAGGGGAGCTCCACGGTGAGGACAGGAGCAGAGACAAGTGACTCCTCCTCGTGATGGGAGCTCCCTTGCGGTGACGGGCCCCTCTGTGCCCACCGCATCAACAGGTACAGCCGCCACCCCCCCCTACCAGCACCTCCCTCCCAGCAGCCCCTCAGCGCGTGTCCCGTGCCCAATCACCCAGGAGGGTTGGCATCTCCTTCGCCCAGGCACCTCAGGCCCTGCCCCAGTCAGCCCTGCAGCCCTCAGTGAGGAGGCTATTGACCTCCTGAGACCCCTCACTGTTGGGCAGTCTACCATTCTGAATGCCATCCAGGGTGTTCCGAGGCATTTGCAACAAACAAATGCATACCTGGAGGGTATTCATTCTGGCCAGGCAGCCCAACAGAGAGCATTTCAGGCTCTGGCCTCAGCACTGATGGCAGCCATTGTCCCTGTGTCCAGCCTCCCCCTCCACCCACCCCCAATCCCCAGTACCTCAGCCTATCCCAAGCACACCATCAGACCAGCATGCACACACATCCACACACAAGAGTGAACATGGCAAACATAAGCACCACACATCCCACAGGCACTCACACAAGCATCATTCCCATGCACACATACCAACATCCACTCCCCCCACTGTGTCCCCCTCCTCCACGTCTCCCTCCTCCCTCCCAGTCTCGTCTCCACTCACACCTGCATGCCCTACATCCTCAGCCACTACCTCCATCACCAGCACGCCCATCACCACACACCCCTCACGTACACTCACCACCCCCACTACCATTCACACATCCCCAGTGTACTCTCCCAGTATGTCAGTGAGCCCTCCTCCCAAAGTACACAAACGCAGGCACACACCCACCCAACAGCCATCCACCTCACAACAGCCTCCAGCCCATGCACTTTCACCCAAATTCAGCAGACGTACACCTCCTACAACCACTACCTCTTCCTCCACTCCCAAACCCCCTCCATCTACCCGTCCCAGTGTGTCTAAAAAACTTTTCCTGGCTAACATTGACCTCTTCCCTACACCTCCCCCCCGTCCTTCCCCTAGGGCCAGGCTTTCCAGGTCCCAGCCCAGCACCTCTGCCACCACATCCCCAGGCACAGTGGTGCCAGCAATTGTGGAGCATGGAGTGCGCCAACCATCAGGGCTGCCAATGTGCCACGGAGCGAGGGCAAGGACATTCCGCCACCTGCCAAGGGTAAAAAGGTGCCCACATCCCAGAGGGAGAAGCCGAAAACACCTGCCACCAAGGGGTCAGCGAAAACGAAAGGGGATAGTGGCAAGACAACTGTGCCACCATCAAAGGTCGGGAAGGGCCAAAAACAGAAGGGCAGGTCAGGAGAGGGCATGGTGGCACAGACTGAGGGACCAGAGTCACACCTTCTGTCCACGCCAACCTGCACGGCAGAGAACATCGCCACCTGCACCGCCACCAACACCGCTACCTGCACCTCCTGTGGCACGTCTACAGCCGCTGCAACAGTCCCCAGCCTCTTGCCCGGCGGGCAGCCGTCCGAGGCTGCAGGAGACATCCTGCTCTCTCACTCAGCTGGTGCTGAAACATGCTCCGCCACCACAGACCCTGCCGCCAGAACCGCCACCGCAGACCCCGCCACCACAGACCCCGCAGCCAGCACTGCCGCCACAGACACCGCAGCCACAGTCCCTGCAGCCAGCAACGCCGCCACAGACCCCGCAGCCAGCACCGCCGCCACAGACCCCGCCGCAAGCACCACCATGACTGACACCGCCGCAAGCACCGCCAGCGGCCCCGCGACATCCTTAGACAGTGGCACCACCGCAGACATGGCTACCATCCCCAGTGGGTGGGTGCCCACTGTTCCATCCTGGGGAGTGCAAAGCCACAGTCTCACAAGTCTATACAGTGGGTGGTCTGTCCACTGTTACATCCTGGGGAGTGCAAAGCCACAGTCTCACCAATCTATACAGTGGGTGGTCTGCCCACTGTTCAATCCTGGGGAGTGCAAAGCCACAGTCTCACAAGTCTATACAGTGGGTGGTCTGCCCACTGTTCAATCCTGGGGAGTCCAAAGCCACAGTCTCACAAGTGGATGACAGTCTCCACTGGTTCTGGAGGGGCACTGGTGCCCAGAGTGCTTCATCCTGTTAAGGACAGAGGTAGTAGATGACAGTTCCCACTGGTTCTGGAGGGTGCATGGTGGCCAGAGTGCATCATTCACCCCGTGACGGACCCAGTTGCGTCAGTGCCCCTGCCGCTCATGGGCTAGCGGTGCTTCAGATGGCGGTGCCCTGTTCAGCGGTGCTTCAGATGGCAGTGCCCTGTTCAGCGGTGCTTCAGATGGCGGTCTACATTGCAGGGTCTTAGCTGCTGGCGGTCCTTCATGGCCCAACGGGCCTTTTGCTGGCGGTCCTTCATGGCCCAACGGGCCTTTTGCTGGCAGTCCTTCATGGCCCAACTGGCCTTTTGCTGGGGGTCCTTCATGGCCCAGCTGGGCTGGCGGTGGCCTCCTGGGCAGCTGGGCTGGGGCTGGCCTCCTGGGTAGCTGAGCTGGGGCTGGCGGTGGCCTCCTGGGCAGCTGGGCTGGGGCTGGCGGTGGCCTCCTGGGAAGCTGGGCTGGGGCTGGCGGTGGCCTCCTGGGCAGCTGGGCTGGGGCTGGCGTCCTGGGAAGCTGGGCTGGGGCTGGCGGTGGCCTCCTGCGCAGCGGGATGATGGCGGTCTTCTCCGCTGTGCTGCTCTTGCCAGACTTTCCAGGTTTCTTGTGGCCCTTCCCCACCTTGGAAGGTGTCACATCTGAGTCCACACTCCCACCGGGACCCCTGGGAGCGGCTTAGGTGGCTGGAGTCTTCCCCCTCTCCCGCCGGGCACTGGCCAACTTCTGATGCTTCACAGGTGGGGGACTGTCTGTGCTGTGGCTCCGTGCCACACTGGCTGTCCTGGTGGGCGGTGCACTCCAGATTCCGGTGACTACAGGCACCACTGGTCCCGGAGATGTTGTGGCTGATGCTACTTCAGGACCTATGAGATGGACCGGGTGTGGGAGGTGTGAAAAAGAGGTCAAGGGTGGACAGGAAAAGTTTTTTGGACACACTGGGACGGGTACCTGGAGGGGGTTTGGGAGTGAAGGAAGAGGTGGTGGCTGTAGGAGGTGTACGTTTGGTGACTTTGGGTGAAGGTGCATGCGCTGGAGGCTGTCGTGAGGTGGATGGCTGTTGGGTGGGTGTGTGCCTGCATTTGTGTATCTTGGGAGGGGGCGTCACAGACACACTGGGAGAGGACACAGGGGACGTGTGAATGGTAGTGGGGGTGGTGAGTGCACGTGAGCGGGTGTGGTGGTGGGTGTGCTGGAGAGGGACGTAGCGGCTGTAGAGGTAGTGCATGCAGGTGTGAGTGTAGACGAGACTGGGAGGGAGACGAGGAGGAGGCAGTGGATGTTGGTGTGTCTGCATGTGTGTGATGCTTGCGTGAGTGCCTGTGGGATGTGTGGTGCTTATGTTTGCTAGAGCTACCCTTGTGTGTTGACGTGTGTGCATGTTGGTCTGTAGGTGTGCTCGGGATAGGCAGAGGTACAGGGGATTGGGTCGGGGTGGAGGAAGTTTGGATGGGGGAGGCTAGAGACGGGGACAATGGCTGCCATCAGTACTGAGGCCAGCGTCTGAAAAGCTCAGTGAAGGGCCGCATGACCAGAATGAATGCCCTCCAGGAATGCATTGGTTTGTTGCAACTGCCTCTCTACACCCTGGATGGCATTCAAAATGGTAGACTGCCCAACAGTGAGGGACCTGAGGAGGTCAATGGTCTCCTCCCTGAGGGCAGCAGGGGTGACTGGGGCAGGGCCTGAGGTGCCTGGGGCGAAGGTGATGCCCACCCTCCTGGGTGAGCAGGCATGGGGCAAAGGCTGAGGGGCTGCTGGGAGGGCGGTGCTGGTAGGGGGGTGGCAGCTGTACCTGTAGATGCGGGGGCACAGATGTTGCCGCCACCACAAGGGAGCTCCCATCAGAGGACAAGTCCGTGTTGTTGGTGTCTGCTCCTGTCCCCGCCGTGGAGCTCCCGTCGCCCTTCGTCACACTGGTGAATTCTGACTCCGTAGTGTCGCCCTCCAGGGCCATGTGGGATGCAGCTCCCTCGTGCTCCGGTGTCACTGCTCCTCCGCCTGATGATGCTAATGCACACAAGAACAGGGAGACCAAAAAAAGGGGGGGGGAAGACAGAAGAAAGACATGATGAGTGCATGCATTACCGCTACAGTTGGCGGACACGACAGACACAGAAGCCCCCTGCACTATGCCGCGCTCTTGGGCTCCACTGTTCAATTCCTGGGAAATGGCCTACAAGGCTATGGACGACATCTGCACACATAGATGACACAGGGGCATGAATAGCTGTACTTGGCACTCTACAGAGGTGGGGTGGGGTGCCACATGGCCTGCCTTACGGAGGGGCATTGCCTACGGAACTCGCCCTGCCATAGGGAAACCCACAGGCCACCTCCCCCACCCAGACACCTCGTAATGTGCGCAAAGTCAGCTGAATGAGCATGTACTCACACTCACCCCCTTGTGTCTGCTGTGATGCCCTCAAGCGCCCATCCAACTCCAGGTAGGCCACCGCCAGGATCCTGAACATCAGGGGGGTCATTGTGCGACGGGCACCCCTCCCACATTGGGAGGCCATCCCCAGCTGAGCCTCCGCCATCTTCTTGCTCCAGCGGCGAATGTCCTCCCATCTTTTATGACAGTGGGTGCTCCGTCTGTGGTAGATCCCCAGGGTCCGGACATCATTGGCGATGGCACGCCAAATATCTTTCTTCTGGTGGGCGCTGACCTACATGAAATGTACAGGGGGAAAAAGAGAAGTTATTACCAACTGCACCATCAAAGTGATTGGCCCCCATCCATACCCTTGCCATGTGGCACATGCATTCACCGTCTTTCATACATGCAGCACTCTGCCCCCTTCCTTCTTACATCCAGCCCTCTCCACACAGGCATAGCCCATACAACATGCTCCCAGTGTACTTACCTGTTTGTCTGGAGGACCGTAGAGTAGCTTGTACTGGGGGAGGACCCCATCAATGAGTTTCTCCAACTCCTCCGATGTGAAGGCAGGGGCCCTTTCCCCAGACACTCGAGCCATTGTCTCTTCCAGACCGAGGTCACAGCAGCACTTGCAGTGTAGGTCCTCTCCTGTCGAAGATCAGGTATTGAGTGAGTGAAGTGATAGAAAATGGCAGTCACGTCCACGGCGGTGCGTACCGTCACTGCCGGCGTACATCGTCATTGGCTCCTGGGACCCATAGGGTCCAATGTTAACCAATGCAGCATTGCGCTGCGGTCTTCGACCGCCTACCGTGATACCGTGACGGTGTACAACGCCAGCGCAGTTACCTCACATCCCATTGTCCCACTTTAGAGGTCAGGCAGGCGACATTTCAGGGGCCCACATGGCTTCATTTTCAACTGCGTCACACAGACCTAGGCCTAGACTTAACACACATACAGGCCACCTTTTGTGTATGAATGTTGTTCTATGTAAACTGTGGGTACGTACCTTTGAGTTGTTTGACTCTGTGCTCGCTGTTGTCCTTCATAGGCACCGTCCGCTGGGACATGTGAGGAGATGGCGGCATCCTCCGGTGTACTGACTGTTGGTGGACCTGTCGACAATTGATGAGCGACATTTGATTATCACCTACAGGCTTGACCGTGCCACAATCCAGGAACTGTGTACCCAGTTGGAGCTAGACCTGATGTCAGCAATCCGCCATCCCACAGGAATCCCCCCTCAAGTGCAGGTGCTGTCAGTGCTCCATTTCCTTGCAGGTGGGTCATTTCAAACTACAGTGGCCATGGCATCAGGGATGTCCCAGTCTATGTTTTCTAACGTATTGTCCAGAGTGTTGTCTGCCCTTCTGAAACACATGCGGAGCTACATCGTTTTCCCTCAGGTGGAGGATTTGCCTACAGTGAAAGGTGATTTCTATGCCCTGGGACATATCCCCAACATCATAGGTGCCATTGATGGGACACATGTGGCTTTGGTCCCCCCCCACAGGAGTGGACAGGTGTACAGAAACCGGAAGAGTTATCATTCCATGAATGTACAGATGGTATGTTTGGCCGACCAGTACATCTCCCATGTGAATGCCATGTTCCCTGGCTCAGTGCATGACGCCTACATCCTGCGGAATAGCAGCATCCCTTATGTGATGGGTCAACTCCAGAGGCACCGTGTGTGGCTATTAGGTGAGCACCTGGAAGCAAGTCAGTGGGAATGGTTGTCTGGGTCTGGGGATATCCCTAAGAGTTGGTGTGTGTCTAACAGTTGTCCCTCACCATTTGCAGGTGACTCAGGTTACCCCAACCTGTCATGGCTACTGACCCCAGTGAGAAATCCCAGGACAAGGGCAGAGGAACGCTATAATGAGGCCCATGGGCGAACTAGGAGGGTGATCGAGCGGACCTTCGGCCTCCTGAAGGCCAAGTTCAGGTGCCTCCATATGACAGGTGGATCCCTATTCTACTCACCAAAGAAGGTGTGCCAGATCATCGTGGCCTGCTGTATGCTTTATAACTTGGCTTTGCGACAACAGGTGCCTTTTCTGCAGGAGGATGGTCCAGATGGCGGTGTTGTGGCAGCTGTGGAGCCTGTGGACAGTGAAGACGAGGAAGCAGAGGAAGAAGACATGCACAACAGGGACTCTGTGATCCTGCAATATTTCCAGTGAGACAAAGGTAAGAATACAAACCTGCATACTACATGTACTTTAACACTACTACCTCTGTACTGTCTGTCATTTTCACCCAGTGTATGACCACTGAGTTGTCACTTTCCCTTACGATTTCACAGATGTGGGTCCCACTGTGTGACATCTGCTTGGATTCCTCATGGACTAGAGCTGTGTTACATAGGTATGTTGACATTACTATTTAAAAATGCATTTTGTCACTGTAATTGCGAATACACTATTTCGAAATCACAGACAGACTCCAGATCGTTTTGTGCTTTAGGTGTGTTTATTTAAGTGCTCAATATTGGAGGGGGTAGTGAAATGGCGAGGGGTGATTGCGGAGGAATGTCCATGGCAGAGCCCAGTCTATTAGGCTCACAGGTGCATTGCCCATATGTGCATAGGAAGTGGAGCTGGGGCAGTTAAAGTATGGACAGGGTTACACAGTGGAACAGTAGGATGACAATCAAGGTGGTCTCATTTCTTGCCGGGGGTCTTGGCATCATGCTCTGTCTTTGTCCTGGATCTCAGGGACAGTTTGCGGGATGGGTCACCCTCTGCAGGGGGTGGGGTGCTGGTGTGGTGGTCCTGTGGCGGGGCGTCCTGTCCACTAGCGCAGGCGGATGTGGTGGGCAGTTCATCATCCATGCTAGTGTCAGGTCCCCCTTGTAGTGCCACAGTGTCCCTCCTGGTGTTCACAAGCTCCTTCAGCACCCCTACGATGGTGCCCAGGGTGGAGCTGATGGTTCTGAGTTCCTCCCTGAAGCCCATGCACTGTCCCTCCTGCAGGCGCTGGGTCTCCTGAAACTTGGCCAGTACCGTTGCCATCGTCTCCTGGGAGTGGTGGTAGGCTCCCATGATGGAGGAGAGGGCCTTGTGGAGAGTGGGTTCCCTTGGCCTGTCCGCCCCCTGTTGCACAGCAGCCCTCCCAGTTCCCCTGTGTTCCTGGGCCTCCATCCCCTGGACCGTGTGCCCACTACCACTGCCCCCAGGTCCCTGTTGTTGTTGGGGTGGTGGGTTATCCTGAGTTCCCTGTAGTGGTGGACACACAGCTGATTGACGTGTCCTGGGGACGTATCTATGGGCCCTGGCTGGGTGGGTGCTATGCTGGTGTTTCCAGAGGGTGGAAGGTCTGTAGTGGCCTGTGACTGGGTGATGGGAACCAACTGTCCCGAGGTCCCCAATGGGCCGGGCTGGTCATCTAGATCCAGTTGGACAGAGGTGCTGTCATCACTGTGGGCCTCTTCTGTTGGTGGTGTGGACATGTGTGGACCCTCCTGTCCGGTGACGTTGGGTAGGGGTCCTGCAGGGGTATAAAAGGATGGTTATTACATCTGTGTGTGTCATGGTGTGCAATGGGTGGGTGACCGTGTACCCCAGTGCCTGCATTACTGTGTGGGAGCTTGTGTGATGGTGGTTTAGGGGGGTGTATGGGTATGTGCAGTGGGCATGCTTTAGTGATGGTTATCCATGCTTTGTTGTTGCATGCAGGGCTTGGTGTTGGGATGGGTGGTTTGTGATGTTGGGACATATGTGAGGAGTTGGGGTGCTGGGGGTGAGGGTGGAGGTATGTGATAGCATGCAGGTAGGGTGGGGGATGTAATAATTGAGATTTGACTTACCAGAGTCCATTCCGCCACCTACTCCTGCGAGGCCCTCAGGATGCAGAATCGCCAAGACCTGCTCCTCCCATGTTGTTGGTTGTGGGGGAGAAGGTTGGGGTCCGCTGCCAGTCCTCTGAACCGCCAGGTGGTGTCTTGAGACCACGGAACGCACCTTCCCCCATTGGTCGTTCCACCTCTTCCTGATGTCCTCCCGATTTCTTGGGTGCTGTCCCACTGTGTTGACCCTGTCCACTATTCTTCGCCAATGGAGGTGGGCTGCACCTGTGCTCCGAATAGCTGTGGCTCTACCCGGACGATTTCCTCCACCATGACCCTGAGCTCCTCCTCCAAGAACCTGGGGTGTCTTTACCTTGCCATGGGGCGTGTAGGTGATGTGTGGGGTGATGTGTGGGGTGATGTGTGGGGTGATGTGTGGGGTGAGGGGTGGGGTGATGTGTGGGGTGATGTGTGGGGTGATGTGTGGGGTGATGTGTGGGGTGATGTGTGGGGTGATGAGTGTGGTGATGAGTGTGGTGACGAGTGTGGTGATATGTAGTGGTGTGTTGTGTGAGGTGCGTGGAAGTTGTGTGGGTGATGGTGTGTGCCTGTGGATGCTAGTATTGTTGATGGTGGTGTCTCTGTGCTTCTTTCTCAATTGTTGTCTTAGGGGTTTGTGGGTGATGACGGTGTGTGTTTTATATTGTATTGAGTGTGTGGGAGTGGTGTGTGTATGTGTATCAGGTGTGTGTATTTTGAATTGTCCAATGTGGTAGTGTTTTGTAAGAGTGTGTCTATTTTTAGTGCAGCAGTGTGTACCTCCAATGGAATACCGCGGTTGAAAGACCGCCGCATGGATTCGTGTGTCGTGATAGTGTGGGCGTATTTCTGTTGGCGTGACGGTGGAGGTTTTGTTTTCGCCAGTTTATCACTGACCTTTGATGTGGCGGACTTGTGTGGGTGTCTGAATTTTGGTAGATTCCGAAATGTGGGTCATAATAGCTGTGGCGGTTTTCTGCGGCCGTGGCGGTGTGTTGGCAGTCTTCTGCACGGCGGTAAGCAGCTTTTACCGCCAATGTTGTAATGACCGCCTAAATTTTATGAGGGATAAGAATTTTGACATATTTTTAGGATTGTGGTGTACAGATTACAGACTTCAAAGAAGGGGTCCTAGACATTTCTTTAAAAAAATTAGAGACCAGGGCCTTGGTATTTTGATAAGGGAACATTTGTTCCAGACTGAGGGGGTCATTCTGACCCCGGCGGGCGGCGGGAGCCGCCCGCCTGGAGGGAACCGCTGAATGACTGCACCGCGGTCAAAAGACCACGGCGGCCATTCGGGCTTTCCCGCTGGGCCGGCGGGCGACCGCCAGAAGGTCGCCCGCTGGCCCAGCGGGAAACCCCCCTCAACAATGAAGCCGGCTCCGAATGGAGCCGGCGGAGTTGTAGGGGTGCGACGGGTGCAGTGGCACCCGTCGCGATTTTCAGTGTCTGCAAAGCAGACACTGAAAATCTTTATGGGGCCCTGTTAGGGGGCCCCTGCACTGCCCATGCCAGTGGCATGGGCAGTGCAGGGGCCCCCAGGGGCCCCACGACACCCGTTCCCACCATCCTGTTCCTGGCGGTAAAAACCGCCAGGAACAGGATGGCGGGAAGGGGGTCGGAATCCCCATGGCGGTGCTGGGCCAGGGGTAAACCGGCAGGAAACCGCCGGTTGCCCTTTTCTGACCGCGGCTTTACCACCGCGGTCAGAATGGCCCAGGAAGCACCGCCAGCCTGTTGGCGGTGCTTCTGCGGTCCCCGGCCCTGGCGGTCATGGACCGCCAGGGTCGGAATGACCCCCTGAGTGTCTCATTTGGGTATATGTCATTATCCTAATGCTTTGACACTTTCTGTCCCTGTCTCAGTTCAACGAATAATAAGGGTGGGCGACATTCATGGTATTATTGTTTCTAACAGACATGATAGAATTTGGAAAGAGTGTGGTCCGAGATGAACTTGAGGGTCTGACTGGAATGGCGTTTGACCTTTGGGACTTTTCATCATCCCGTTTGTACAATCAAATGTGATGTCACAAGGGCGTGGTAAACCAAATGGAGACATGATCAATATGTTAGTGTATATGCTCTGCATTTTAATTTCATATCACGTTAGGGGTAGCATCTATTTCTGCCTAAAGAAAATCAAACGTAATTCAACAAATCAAATCACGTTTTATTTGGTTACTGATACAAATAACGATAAAACAGTCCTAAATGCAATATAATAAAAAACATTTACATTGATAAATACATGAATGAAATAGGTTACAAATTCACAGAGTTACCCAAGTGTATTGAACATTTAAGAAATGACCCCACAGCAAAGCAGACTGGTACATCTGCAATAGGGTTCAAGTTTGTCAGCACCTAGGATTAGTTGATTGAGATACACAAGGAACAGGTCTGACTGTATCCACATGGTCGGCCGGGTAGATGAAATGTCCATGGTAAGTTGAGCAGTGGCCAAAGAACTCTGCTGTTGAGGGATTTCCAGGAGTAAAGTTGATGCATGGAGGAACAGGCCTGTCAATTTGACAGATACCTAGTCTAGAAGCCAACAAGGTAACTGATGCTTCCAAGGAGAAACGTTTTTCTTTCAAAGGGGCCAAGCATGACTCCACCAAACCTTAATTTTCTCTGAGAAATTATCCACAAGAGGCAAACAATCCTGATCATAATTTGCTGAAAAAGACATACAAGGGGAACCAACCAAAACCGTAGTTGCGAGACTCGGAGGTAACACCTTCTCTGCAGTGGCTGGCTTTTTTACTTTTTCTTTTCATTTGTCGCTTTCTCTTTAATGCGGGGCTTCCAACCCTGAGAAGCAGAAGCAGATTAGATAGGCTGATGGTTCTGTCTGCAGAGCAGTGGAGCTCCACATCATATGTTATTTTCAGTTGGGGGAAGCCCAGAACAACCCTCCAAATCTACATTGACATCAGGACTCCAGGGAGACCTCATTGCGGTTAACATCTATGACAGAGCAGGGGGGAAAGAGCTCTTTGATGCTCATTAAGTTTAGAGAAAGCCTCCTTTCTGCCAAGACAATCTCCTTAGATATCACTCCTACAGCTCTGGCCAAAAAGGAGTCAAGAGTTGTACTAAGCGGCTCAAACAATGCAACCATCAAACAGGCACCCAATTATCCACAGTCTCACTCACCAATAACCCTCAATAGATGTGAAGGAGCCATAAGGGGTGGCACAGCCCAGCCTTGGATGGCTGTGGACGAGGTGCAGACAGGCCCAGTCTTCTCCCAGGCGCATCCCGTGCTGCGGGAGAGCGCAACCTGAAGAAATAGGTAGGCGTCTCCAGGCGTCTGCTCAAGGAGATGGTAAGGCTGTGGGTTGCTGGGAAATGGAGTCCCACAGCAAGCAGGTAAGCGTCACGTGCTGTAGGAGACCGTGACTGAAGGAATAGGCAGGTGCCTCCAGACATCTGCTCAAGGAGGTGGTCCGGCTCTGGGCTACTAGGCAATTGAATCCCTCATCAAGCGGATAAGCATCCTGCGCTGCGGGAGTGCATGACTAAAGAAATAGGCTGGCGCCTCCGGACATCTGCTCAAGGAGATGGTCCAGCTGTGGGCTGCTGGGCAATGGAGTCCTGTACCAAGCAGGTAAGCGTCCCGCACTGTAGAAGAATGCAACTGAAGAAATAGGTAGGCACCTCTGTGCGTCTGCTCAAGGAGGTGGTCCAGCTGTGGGCTGCTGGGCAATGGAGTCCTGCACCAAGCAGGTGAGCGTCCCATACATATTGTAACAAAATAAGGTCTGCTCTTATGTGAAGCATGATTATTTTACACCTTGCACTGCTTCAAGCATTTAGAAACCATTATACCAGTGATGGAATGGAATGGGTCTGATTAAAAAATATGCAGCATAAAAAGGTAGAAAGCTTTGAAGTAGAAGATAACGTCTTCCCAGTCCATGATTCATCATCAATGGGATATTGAGTGTTTCAAAAAGGAAAGTCATAGTTCATTCTCCTCCTCCTTCTCAGAGGACATCCCCCAGTACATACACAGGGTAGGTGTGGTCAGTGCCAAATCCAGGGAATGTGTGCCTATATTCATAAGACTGAACATTTGATGGTTCAGCACTCTTTGGCTCCACTGAGGCACTTGTTGAAGATGGGAACTCGACTTTGGGAACTCAAATGCCAACAGTGCATCAAGCTACTGGTCAAGAGAGGTGTCAAAGAGTGCCACAGGTGAACCTGCTCTGTCATACATCACTTCCTGTTGGGGAGAGAGGAGTAATTCTTGGCATGGTCTCTGGTGCTCACGTAGCGGCTGAATCATGGCCTCTGCAGCAAAACAAGCAATAGGTAGTTCAGTAGTTGTTCCAGTGATACATCCAGGATGATCTTGGTAGGACAATGTATGTACCAGAACACAGGTCTTTATTCATAATGAGTACTTTTTCCTTAAGGTTAGTGTAAGGAAATGCCTTCCTTGGCATGGTTACCTCCTGACTTTTTGCCTTTTGTTGATGCCAGTTATGATTGAAAGTGTGCACCAGCTCCAGTGTTCTTTCCCTAAACTGTACCTTTGTCACCACAGTTGGCACACCCCTGGCACACAGATAAGTCCCTTGTAAATGGTACCCTTGGTACCAAGGGCCCTGTGGCCAGGGAAGGTCTCTAAGGGCTGAGGTATGTATTATGCCACCCTGGGGACCCCTCACTCAGCACATGCACACTGCCTCACAGCTTGTGTGTGCTGGTGGGGAGAAAATGACTAAGTCGACATGGCACTCCCCTCAGGGTGCCATGCCCACCTCTCACTACCTGTGGCATAGGTAAGTCACCCTCTAGAAGGCCTCACAGCCCTAAGGCAGGGTGTACTATACCACAGGTGAGGGCATAGTTGCATGAGCACTATGCCCCTACAGTGTCTAAGCAAAATCTCAGGCATTGTAAGTGTAGCGTAGCCATAAAGAGTATAAGGTCTGGGAGTCTGCCAGTTACGAACGCCACAGTTCCATAATGGCTACACTGAAATCTGGGAAGTTTGGTATCACACTTTTCTGCACAATAAATGCACACTGGTGCCAGTGTGGGATTTATTGTAAAATTCACCCAGAGGGCATCTTAGAGATACCCCCTGAATACCAGTCTGACTCCTAGTGCTTGGCTGACCAGTTTCTGCCAGCCTGCCATAACCAGATGAGTTTCTGGCCACATGGGGTGAGTGCCTTAGTCACTCTGTGGCCAGGAACAAAGCCTGTACTGGGTTGAGGTGCTTCTTACCTCATCCTGCAGGAACTGTAACACCTGGCAGTGAGCCTCAAAGGCTCATGCCTTTTGTTACAGCACCCCAGGGCATCCCAGCAGGTGGAGATGCCCACCCCTCCGGCCACTGCCCCCCCTTTTGGCAGCAAGGTCAGAGGAGATAATGAGAAAAACAAGGAGGAGTCACCTTCCAGTCAGGAAAGCCCCAATAGGAATAGGGATGTGCCCCCTTCCCCCAGGGAGGAGGCACAAAGAGGGTGTAGCCACCCTCAAGGACAGTAGCCATTGGCTACTGCCCCCAAGACCTAAACACACCCCTAAATTTAGTATTTAGGGGCGGCTCTGAACCCAGGAAATCATAATCCTGCAACCTACAACAAGAAGAAAGACTGCTGACCTGAAAGCCCAGCAGAGACGACAGAGACAAAACTGACTTGGCCCCAGCCCTACCGGCCTGTCTCCTGACTCAAAGAACCCGCACAGCGACACATCCGACAGGGACCAGCGACTTCTGAGGACTGCCCTGAACCTAAAGGACCAAGAAACTCCCAAGAACAGCGTCACTGTTCAAAACCTGCAACAACTTTGCAACAAAGAAACAACTTTCAAAGAACTCTCTCTTCCCGCCAGAAGCGTGAGACTTCACACACTGCACCTGACGCCCTTGGCTCGAGTTCAGGAGAACCAACACCGCAGAGAGGACTCCCAGGTTACTACGACGGCATGGGTACCCTGAGTCGACTCCGCTGTACACCCACAGCGACGCCTGCAGAGAGGATCCAGAGGCTCCCCCTGACTGCGACTGCCTGGTAACAAGGAACCCAACGCCTGGACCAAGCACTGAACCCGCAGCCCTCAGGACCAAGAGGAACCACTTACCAGTGCAGGAGTGACCAGCAGGCGGCCCTCATCCCTACCCCAGTCAGCGGCTTGCCCGAGAAGCCCCCCTGTGCCCTGCCTGCATCGCCTAAGTGACTCCCGGGTCCCTCCATTGCTTTCAATAGCAAACCTGACGCCTACTTTGCCTACTTCACCCGGCCGCCCCTGTGCCACTGAGGGTGTGTTTTGTGGGCTTGTATGTGTCCCCCGCAGTGCTCTACAAACCCCCCTGGTCTGCTCCTCGAGAACCCAGGTACTTACCTGTAAGCAGACTAGGACCAGAGCACCCCTGTTCTTCATAGGCGCCTATGTGTTTTGGGCCCTCGTTGACCTCTGCACCTGACCGGCCCTGAGTTGCTGGTGCAGTGGCTTTGGGGTTGCCTTGAACCCCTAACGGTGGGCTGCCTATGGCCAGGAGACTGACTGTGTAAGTGCTTTACTTACCCAAGAAACCTAACCAAACTTACCTCCCCCAGGAACTGTTGATTTTTGCAGTGTCCACTTTCAAAATAGCTAATTGCCATTTTAACCTAAACTGCGTGTACTACTGTTTTAAATCATAGTTCTATACTTACCTGCATGAACTACCTTGAATTTTATGTACTTACCTCAACTCTTGAATCTTGTGGTTCTAAAATAAATTAAGAAAATATATTTTTCTATATAAAAACTATTGTATTGCCTGTGTGTGTACAACAAATTCTTAACACTACCCTCTGATAAGCCTACTGCTCAACCACACTACCACAAAATAGAGCATTGGTATTATCTAATTTTGCCACTATCAATCTCTAAGGGCAACCCTTGGACTCTGTGCACACTATCTCTCACTTTTGAGATTGTATATACAGAGCCATCTTCCTACAGTTAGCATCTAGTTCTCACTTAGTTCAGATAGCCAAGCAACAAGCAAGAAATCTTTGTTCCAATGGATACATGTGCGCCATGATGGTGGTTTCCTTGATAGAATTGAAAGAAGACGTTGATAACCACAGGCGATCAGCAGTAGAATGGTGGGGACTCCTCCCAAAAATACTGGAGAACAGAGAAGGAAAAAATGATGGAATCAGTCCAAACACTGCTATGAATCCAGCACCAAACTAGATCTGATGTTCTTAAAAAGTTGCACGGCACCAATTGTTACAGCTTTTTGTAATAAAAATGGCAATAGTTTATTTAGGTCACCAAAACACATCTTTCATACTTATACTAGGCCACAAAACATTTCCGATTGCATGTGTAAGAGGGGAATACAAGGTTAATCCACAATACTGATGTTTTTGAAGCCATTTTCAGATAAGGTTTGCCGGATTCCATGCCACAGCAAATAACATTAGTTAAAAAATAAATAAGAATTGTTGTTCAGCAGTTCTGGATGGGTAGGGATGGACATAGTGGTATTTACAGATAAGATATAGTCCAACCCTAGCATGGAAGCACTACACATGCCATGCAAAGGTATAGAGTCACACAGGAGGGAGTATCCCAAAGATTTATTGTGATTAGAATTCTAACAAATGTGGGAAAAGGGAAACTTCCATGATGAAACGTTTGTTTATTGTGTAATGTTTTATACCAGCCTACATGTTTGTACTTCTGACAATTGCACAAATGAAGTGTAGTAATAGGTATGGAAATTATACCATGTATTAACTAGGTGATAGGTGGAATATCACCAACAGTGAAAGGGACCTAGTTCATTTGTTGTATGTTTAATAGTATGCATGTGGACTCCTATTTGCCATTGTTCTCTAAGTCAACTTCAAATTATAAGGTTCTAAGATGGCTGTTTCGTTTACAAGTTGCCAAGGTACGAAACCTGATAAAAGAGTTTGTAGTGCCCTGTTTAAATGTATAGCAGCTCACAATTCAGTCTGCCCCCTGTTGTAACTAACCCATGACTCCTCTCATAAGGTCTAAGGCTGAGGGCAATATATGATTCAACGAAAATACTCCGTTGGAAAGGGATGCATTCCATTGTACATCACTTTAAAAACTGCTTGTAAATTTCCTCCATCTACTTAGTACATTCTGCAGCTTCTTTTGCTGAGCATTTTTAAATTTATTATAGATTACATATATTCCTGTTGCAAGGAATCATTTAAATTCTGGTGGGACGTGGCCCAAGAAGGAGGTAAATTTTCTTCAATCATGGAAAGATGGTCTTTCACCTCTGACAGACTGGAATGTTCCATCCATCTTTGGCATAACTTATGTACACTATTGCCCTCATTACAACATTGGCGGTAATCCCACTTACCGCTGTGCAGAAGACCGCCAACACACCGCTGCGGCGGCGGAATTCTGCTACAGCTATTACGACCCACAGCCCGGAATCTGCCAAAATCCAGACACCCACACAAGTCCGCCACACCAAAGGTCAGTGATAAACTGGCGATAACAAAAACGACACCGTCATGCCAACAGGAATACGCCCACACTATCACGACCCACGAATCCACGCGGTGGTCTTTCTACCACGGTATTCTATTGGCGGTTCACACCGATGCGCTCAAAATACACACACGTGTACAAAACACAACCACATTGGACAAATCAAAATACACACACCTGATACACATACACACACCACTCCCACACACCCAATCCAAAAAAAAACACACACCCATATCACCCACAAACCCTTATGACCAAAATTGAGAAAGAAGCCCAGCGAGAGACACCACCAGAAACAACACTAGCATCCACAGGCACACAACACCATCACTCACACAACATCCACGCACCTCAGACAACACGCACAAACACATCCTCTTACACATCACAACCGACACCACCTCACACATCACCCACACCGCATCATGGCCCCCTCAAAGACACCCCAGGTTCTCTGAGGAGGAGCTCAGGGTCATGGTGGAGGAAATCGTCCAGGTAGAGCCACAGCTATTCGGATTACAGGTGCAGCACACCTCCATTGCTAGGAAGATGGAGCTATGGCGCAGAATCGTAGACAGGGTCAATGCAGTGAGACAGTATCCAAGAACACGGGATGACATCAGGTAGAGGTGAATCGACCTACGGGGGAAGGTGCTTTCCGTGGTCTCAAGACACCAGATTGCAGTACAGAGGACTGGCGGCGGACCCCCACCTCCTCCCCCACAACTAACAACATGGGAGGAGCAAGTCTTGGCTAAACCGCATCCTGAGGGCCTTGCAGGAGTAGCAGGAGGAATGGACTCTGGTATGTCAAATCTTAACTATTTCATCCCCCACCCTACCTGCATGCTATCACATACTCGACCGTCACCCTCACCCCCGTCACTCCAACACCTCATAAATGTCCCACTATCACAAGCCACCCATCCCAACACCAAGCCCTGCATGCAACAACAAAGCATGGACACCCATCACTAAAGCATGCCCACTGCACATACCCATACACCCCCCTAAACCACCGTCACACCAGGTCCCACACAGGAATGCAAGCACTGGGGTACACGGAAACCCACCTGTTGCACACCATGGCACACACAGATGTAATAAACATCATTTTATACTCCTGCAGGACCCCTACCCAATGTCACCAGGCAGGAGGGTCCACACATGTCCACACCACCAACAGAAGAGGCCCACAGTGATGAGAGCACCTCTGTCCAACTGGATCTAGATGACCAGCCCGGCCCATCGGGGACCTCGGGACAGTCGGTTCCCCTCACACAGTCACAGGCCACTACGGACCTTCCCCCTATGGAAACAGCAGCACAGCACCTACCCAGTGGGCCCATACCTCTGTCTCCAGGACACGTCAATCAGCAGTGTGTCCACCACTACAGGGAGCCCAGGCTAACCCACCACCCCAACAACAACAGGGACCTGGGGGCAGTGGTAGTGGGCACACGGTCCAGGGGACGGAGGCCCAGGAACACAGGGGAACTGGGAGGGCTGCTGTGCGAGAGGGGGAGGACAGGCCAAGGAAACCCACTCTCCACGAGGCCCTCTCCTCCATCATGGGAGCCTACCACCACTCCCAGGAGACTATGGCAACGGTACTGGCCAAGTTTCAGGAGACCCAATGCCTGCAGGAGGAACAGTATTTGGGTTTCAGGGAGGAACTCAAAGCCATCAATTCCACCCTGGGCACCATCGTAGGGGTGCTGAAGGAAGTACTCAACACCAGGAGGGACACTGTGGCACAACAAGGGGGCCCTGACACTAGCCTGGACGATGAACTGCCCACCACCTCCGCCGGCGCTAGTGGACAGGAGGCACTGCCACAGGACCACCACACCAGTACCCCACCCCCTGCAGATGGAGGACCACCCTGCAAACGGTC
The DNA here is from genome assembly GCF_031143425.1 of Pleurodeles waltl. NCBI lineage: Eukaryota > Metazoa > Chordata > Amphibia > Caudata > Salamandridae > Pleurodeles > Pleurodeles waltl. The sequence goes on along the minus strand of NC_090445.1, from coordinate 1,197,866,144 downwards.
CCTGAGATCCAGGACAAAGACAGAGAACGATGCCAAGACCCCCGCCAAGAAATGAGACCACCCTGTATGTCATCCTTCTGTCCCACTTTGTCACCCTGTCCATCCTCAAACTGACCCAGCTCCACTTCCTATGCCCATTTGGACAATGCACATGTGAGACTAATAGACTGGACTCTGCCATGGACATTCCTCCACCATCACCCCTCACCATTTTACAACCCCCTCCAATATTGAGCACTTAAATAAACACCCTTGAAGCACAAAACAATCTGGAGTCAGTCTGTGATTTCGGAATAGTGTATTAGCAATTACTGTGGCAAAATGCTCTTTCGATTGTAATGTCAACATACCTATGTCACACAGCTCTAGTCCATGAGGAAACATAGAAGATGTCACACTGTGGGACACACATCTGTGAAATCATAAGGGAAAGTGACAACTCAGTGACCATACACTGGGTGAAAATGACAGACAGTAGAGAGGTAGCAGTGTTAAAGTACATGTAGTAGGCAGGTTTGTATTCTTACCTGTGTCTCACTGGAAATATTGCAGGATCACCGAGTTCCTGTTGTCCATGTCCTCTTCTTCTGCTTCCTCATCTTCACTGTTCACAGGCTCCACAGCTGCAACAACACTGCCATCTGGACCATCCTCCTGCAGAAAAGGCACCTGTCGTCGCAAAGCTACGTTGTGAAGCATACAGCAGGCCACGATGATCTGGCACACCTTCTTTGGTGAGTAGAATCCACCTGTCATATGGAGGCACTTGAACCTGGCCTTCAGGAGGCCGAAGGTCCGTTCTATTATCCGTCGAGTTCGCCCATGGGCCTCATTGTAGCGTTCCTCTGCCCTTGTTCTGGGATTACTCACTGGGGTCAGTAGCCATGACTGGTTGGGGTAACCAGAGTCACCTGCAAATGGCGAGGGACAACTGTTAGACCCACAATAACCTGTAGGGATATCCCCAGACCCAGACAACCATCCCCACTGACTTGCTTCCAGGTGCTCACCTATTAGCCACACACGGTGCCTCTGGAGTTGAGCCACCACATAAGGGATGCTGCTATTCCGCAGGATGTAGGCGTCATGCACAGAGCCAGGGAACTTGGCATTAACATGGGAGATGTACTGGTCTGCCAAACACACCATCTGCACATTCATAGAATGGTAGCTCTTCCGGTTTCTGTACACCTGTTCACTCCTGCGGGGGGTACCAAAGCCACATGTGTCCCATCAATGGCACCTATGATGTTGGGGATATGTCCAAGGGCATAGAAGTCTCCTTTCACTGTAGGCAAATCCTCCACCTGAGGGAAAACGATGTAGCTCTGCATGTGTTTCAGCAGGGCAGACAACACTCTGGACAACTCTTGTGCCCAGAGTGCTTCATCCTGCCAAGGACTGAGATAGTGGATGTCTTTCTCCACTGGTTCTGGAGGGGGCTTTGTGTCCAGAGTGCTTCATCCTGCCAAGGACTGCGGTAGTGGATGCCATTCTCAACTGAAGGTGGTGCATCATGGAAGCTGCCCAGGCTCCTGGAACTGGCCATCTAATTTCCCACTGCTTTATCCTGGGGAGTGCAAAGCCACAGTCTCTCAAGTCTCTCCAGTGGGTGGTTTGCCCACTGCATTATCCTGGGGAATGCAAAGCCACAGTCTCTCAAGTCTCTCCAGTGGGTGGTTTGCCCACTGCTTTATCCTGGGAGTGCAAAGCCACAGTCTCTCAAGTCTCTCCAGTGGGTGGTTTGCCCACTGCTTTATCCCAGGGAGTGCAAGCCACAGTCTCACAAGTGGATAACTGTCTCCACTGGTTCTAGAGGGGGCTTTGTGCCCAGAGTGCTTCATCCTGCCAAGGACTGAGGTGGTGGATGTGAATCTCCACTGGTTCTGGAGGGGGGGTTGTGCCCAGAGTGCTTCATCCTGCCAAGGACTGAGGTAGTGGATGTGAATCTCCACTGGTTCTGGAGGGGGCTTTGTGCCCAGAGTGCTTCATCCTGCCAAGGACTGAGGTAGTGGATGTGAATCTCCACTGGTTCTGGAGGGGGTTTTGTGCCCAGAGTGCTTCATCCTGCCAAGGACTGAGGTAGTGGATGCCTTTCTCAACTGGTTCTAGAGGGGGCTTTGTGCCCAGAGTGCTTCATCCTGCCAAGGACTGAGGTAGTAGATGCCTTTCTCCACTGGTTCTGGAGGGGACTTTGTGCCCAGAGTGCTTCATTGTGCCAAGGACTCAGGTAGTGGATCTGACACTCCACTGACAGTGGGGCAACATGCAAGCTGTCCAAGCCCCTGGAACTGACCACCAGCCTCGTAAGAATGACCACTGGGGATGGCAGCTATGTCTGCAGTGGTGCCACTGGCACAGGATGTGGCGTGGCCGCTGGCTGTGCTGGCGGCGGGCTCAGTAGCGGCGGTGCTTGCGCCGCTCATTGGGCAGTGGTGCTGGTGGGTGGCTCACTGAGCGTGCTGCTGGCGGCGGTGTCCTGTGCGGCGGTGCCGGTGGGGGGCTCACTGAGCTTGCTGCTGGCGGCTTTGTCCTGAGCGGCGGTGCTGGTGGCGGCCTCACTGAGCTTTCTGATGGTGGCGGTGGCCTGAGCGGCGGTGCTGGTGGCGGACTCACTGAGCTTGCTGCTGCTGAAAGGCACAGTGACTGCGGTGCAGGTGAAGGGCACAGTAGCCTGGGTGCTGGTGGCGGTACATGTGGCGGTGCCGGTGGCGGTCTTGTCCGCTGTGCAGGTTGGCGATGACTTCCCTTTCTTTCTCTGGCCCTTCCCCACCTTGGATGGTGGCGCAGCTGTCTTGCCACTCCCAACTGTTGTCTTGCCTGAGCCCTTGGTGGCAGGTGTTTTGGCATTCTCCCTCCGGGCAACTTCTTTTGTTTTGGAGGTGGGGGAATGTCCTTGGCCTCGCTCCTTGGGACACTGGCTGCCCTGCTGCTTGGCGCACTCCAGAAGCCGGTTACTGCTGGCACCACTGTTCCTGGTGATGTGGTGGCTGAGGTGCTGGGTTGGGACCTGGAAAGGCGGGCCCTAGGGAACGGAAGGAGGTGGGGGAGGTGAAGGGAAGAGGTCAAGGTTTGACAGGAAAAGTTTTTTAGACACACTGGGACGAGTGGATGGAGGGGGTTTGGGAGTGGACGAAGAGGTAGTGGTTGTAGGAGGTGTTAGTTTGCTGACTTTGGGTGAAGTTGCATGGGCTGGAGGCTGTCGTGAGGTAGATGGCTGTTGGGTGGGTGTGTGACTGCGTTTGTGTAGTTTGGGAGGAGGGCTCACAGACACACTGGGAGAGGACACAGGGGATGTGTGAATGGTAGTGAGGGTGGTGAGTGCACGTGAGCGGCATGTGGTGATGGGTGTGCTCGTGATGGAGGTAGTGGCTGAAGATGTAGTGCATGCAGGTGTGAGTGGAGACGTGACCGGGAGGGAGGAGGGAGATGAGGAGCGGGACACATTGGAGGCAGTGGATGTTGGTATGTGTACATGGGTATGATGCTTGTGTGAGTGCCTGTGGGATGTGTGGTGACTTATGTTTGCCAGAGCTACCCTTGTGTGTTGAGGTGTGTGCATGCTGGTCTGATGGTGTGCTTGGGATAGGCTGAGGTACTGGGGATTGGGTCTGGGCGGAGGAAGTTGGAGGGGGAAGGCTGGACACAGGGACAATGGCTGCCATCAGTGCTGAGGCCAGAGTCTGAAAAGCTCGCTGTTGGGCTGCCTGACCAGAATGAATGCCCTCCAGGTATGCATTGGTCTGTTGCAACTGCCTCTCTACACCCTCGGTGGCATTCAGAATGGTAGACTGCCCAACAGCGAGGGATCTGAGGAGGTCAATGGCCTCCTCACTGAGGGCAGCAGGGCTGACTGGGGCAGGGGCTGAGGTGCCTGGGGCGAAGGAGATGCCCACCCTCCTGGGTGAGCAGCCACGGGACACACGCTGAGGGGCTGCTGGGAGGGCGGTGCTGGTAGGGGGGGTAGTGGCGGCTGTACCTGTAGATGCGGTGGGCATAGAGGGGCCCGCCACCGCAAGGGAGCTCCCATCAGAGGAGGAGTCGGAGTCGCTGGTCTCAGCTCCTGTCCCTGCCGTGGATATCCCCTCGCCCTCTGTCCCACTGGTGAATTCTGAGTCCGTAGTCTCGCCCTCCAGGGCCATGTGGGATGCAGCTCCCTCCTGCTACGGTAGAACAGCTCCTCCGCCTGATGATGCTAATGCACACAAGAACCGGGAGACCACAAAGAGGGGGGGGAAAGAAAGTAGAAAGACATGTTCAGTGCATGCAATACCGCTACCGTTGGCGGACACTACAGACACAGCAGCCCTCTACACTACGCCATGCACTTTGAGTTCCCTAATTGATCACAGGGACATGGAGTACAAGGCCTATGCCCGATTGCTGCACACATGCAAGTCACAGGAGCCTGACTAGGTGTAGATGGCTCTTACCACTGGTGGCGATGGGGTGCCACTGAGCCTGCCTCACAAAGGGTCCTTGCCTACAAGGCTTGCCCTAACCTAGGGGAACCCACAGCCCACCTCCCCCACCCAGACACCTCCAATGCGTGCTGAATCAGATGGATGAGAGTGTACTCACCCCATTGTGGCTGCTGTGATGCCCTCAAGCGCCCATCCAACTCTGGATACGCCACCGCCAGGATCTGGAACATCAGGGGGGTCATGGTGCGACGAGAACCACTCCCACGTAGGGAGGCCGTCCCCAGCTGGGCCTCTGCCGTCTTCTTGCTCCAGCGGCGAATGTCCTCCCATCTTTTCTGGCAGTTGGTGCTCCGTCTGTGGTGGACCCCCAGGGCCCGGACGTCCTTGGCGATGGCACGCCAAATATCCTTCTTCTGGAGGGCGCTGACCTACAGGAATAGTACAGGGGAAAAGGAAAAACAATAAACATCCAGACTGTCAGTCATTGGCCCGTGTTCCCACCCTTGCCCTGACGCACATCCACTCACCGTTGTTTGATGCACGCCTCATTCCCCCCCATCTCCCATCCACACCACTCCAAACAGGCATTGCCCATACAGCATGCTCACAGTGTACTCACATGTTTGTCTGGAGGACCGTAGAGTAGCGTGTAGTGGGGGAGGACCCCATCCACTAGTTTCTCCAACTCCTCCGATGTGAAGGCAGGGTCCCTTTCACCAGACACTTGAGCCATCGTAACTTCCAGACTGAGGTCACAGCAGCACTTGCAGTGTAGGTCCTCTCCTGTTGCAGATCAGGTATCAAGTGAGTGAACAGACAGAAAATGGCGGGCATGTCTCCGGTGGTGTGTACCGTCACCGCCGACGTACATAGTCATTGGCTCCTGGGACCCATAGGGTCCAATGTTAACCAATGCAGGATTGCGCCGCGGTCTTTGACCGCGACGGTGTACAACGCCAGCACAGTAACCTCATATCCCCTTGTCCCACATTACAGGTCAGGCAGCCGCCATTTCAGGGGGCCACATAGCATTAATTTTAAATGCGTCACACATATCTAGGCCTTGCATACACACTAAGACAGGCACATAGCAGATTGACAAATGTGTGCAATAAAGTTGTTTATTTCGTACCTCAGTGTTGGCTGACCCTCTGATCGCTGTTCTCATCCATAGAGCACGTCCGCTGGGGCAGGTGAGGAGATGGCGGTATCCCCTGGTGTACAGACCACTGGTGGACCTGTCGACAATGGAAGAGTAACATGTAATAGTGACCTACAGACTTGATCGTGCCACAATCCATGAACTGTGTGCCCAGTTGGAGCCAGACCTGATGTCAGCTATCCGCCATCCCACAGGAATCCTCCCCACCCCCCCCCCCAGAGCAGGTCCTGTCAGTGCTCCATTTCCTGGTAAGTGGGTCCTTTCAAACAACAGTGGCCATTGCATCATGCATGTCCCAGCCAATGTTCTCTAACGTGTTGTCCAGAGTGTTGTCTGCCCTGCTGAAACACATGCACAGCTACATCGTTTTCCCTCAGGTGGAGGATTTGCCTATAGTGAAAGGTGACCTCTATGCCCTGGGACATATCCCCAACATAATAGGTGCCATTGATGGGACACATGTGGCCTTGGTCCCCCCGCAGGAGTGAACAGGTGTACAGAAACCGGAAGAGTTACCATTCTATGAATGTGCAGATGGTGTGTTTGGCCGACCAGTATATCTCCCATGTGAACGCCAAGTTACCTGGCTCAGTGCATGACGCTTACATTCTGAGGAATAGCAGCATCTCTTATGTGATGGGGCAACTCCAGAGGCACCGTGTGTGGCAATTAGGTGAGGACATGGACCCTATACAGTGTGAATAGTTGTCTGGGTCTGGGGTTGTCCCTAAGGGTTAGTGTGTGTCTAACAGTTGTCCCTCGACATTTGCAGGTGACTCTGGCTACCCCAACCTGTCATGGCTACTGACCCCAGTGAGGAATCCCAGGACAAGGGCAGAGGAACGCTACAATGAGGCACATGGACGAACTAGGAGGGTTATAGAGAGGACCTTCGGCCTCCTGAAGGCCAGGTTCGGGTGCCTCCATATGACAGGTGGTTCCCTATACTACTCACCAAAAAAGGTGTGCCAGATCATCGTGGCCTGCTGTATGTTGCACAACTTGGCTTTGCGACAACAGGTGCCTTTTCTGCAGGAGGATGGTCCTGAAGGAGGTGTTGTGGCAGCTGTGGAGCCTGTGGACAAAGAAGAACAGGAGGCAGAAGAAGAGGACATAGACAACAGAAACACAGTGATCCATCAATAATTCCAGTGAGACACAGGTAAGAAGACATCACTGCCTCCTACATCTGATTAAATTGTTCAACCTCTCATCTGTCTATCACTTTCACCCATTGCATGGACCCTGATTTGTCACTTTCCCTTTCGATTTCACAGAAGTGTGTCCCACTGTGTGACCTCTGCTATGTTACCTCATGGACTAGAGCTGTGTGACATAGGTATGTTGACAATACAATGGACATTTCTATTTCCCTCAGTTATTGGAAATACACAATTGTGAAAGCACAGACTGACTCCAGATTGTTTTGTGATTTAAGGGTGTTTATTTAAGTGCTAAATAGTGGAGGGGGTTGTAAAATGGTCAGGGGTGATGGTGAAGGAATGTCCATGGCAGAGTCCAGTCTATTAGTCTCACAGGTGCATTGTCCAAAGGGGCATAGGAAGTGGAACTAGGGCAGTTTAAGGATGGACAGGGTGACAAAGTGGGACAGAAGAATGACATTCAGGGTGGTCTCATTTCTTGGCGGGGGTCTTGGCATTGTTCTCTGTCTTTGTCCTGGAACTCAGGGACCGCTTGCGGGGTGGTTCTCCATCTGCAGGGGGTGGGGTACTGGTGTCGTGGTCCTGTGGCGGTGCCTCCTGTCCACTAGCGCCGGCGGAGGTGGTGGGCAGTTCATCGTCCAGGCTAGTGTCAGGGGCCCCTTGTTGTGCCACAGTGTCCCTCCTGGTGTTCACGAGGTCCTTCAGCACCCCTACAATCGTGCCCAGGGTGGTATTGATGGATTTGAGTTCCTCCCTGATCCCCAAATACTGTTCTTCCTGCAGCTGCTGGGTCTCCTGAAACTTGGCCAGTACTGTTAACATCGTGTCCTGGGAATGATGGTAGGCTCCCCTGATGTTGGAGAGGGCTTCGTGGAGAGTGGGTTCCCTGGGCCTGTCCTCCCCATGTCGCACAGCAGCCCTCCCAGTTCCCCTGTTTTCCTGGGCCTCTGTCCCCTGAACCGTGTGCCCACTGCCACTGCCCCCAGCTCCCTGCTGTTCTTGCGGTGGTGGGTTAGCCTGGGTTCCCTTTAGTGGTGGGCACACTGCTGCTTGGCGTGTCCTGGGGACAGAGATATGGGCCCGCTGGATGGGTGCTGTGCTGGTGTTTCCTGAAGGGGGGGGCTCTGTGGTGGCCTGTGACTGTGTGAGGGGAACCGACTGTCCCGAGGTCCCAGATGGGCCGGGCTGGTCATCTAGACCCAGTTGGACAGAGCTGCTGTCATCACTGTGGGCCTCTTCTGTGAGTGGAGTGGACATGTCTGGAACCTCCTGTCCGGTGACGTTGGGTAGGGGTCTTGCAGGGGTGTAAAGGCATAATTATTGCATCTGTGTGTGCCATGGTGTGCAACGGGTGGGTGACCCTGTACCCTTGTGTGCTAATTGTTTAGGGGTCTGCGTGGGTATGTGGAGTGGACATGCATTGGTGATGGGTGTCCATGCTTTGTTGTTGCATGCAGGGCTTGGTGTTGGGATGTGTGGTTTGTGATAGTGGGACATATGTGAGGAGTTGGAGTGATGGGGGCGAGGGCGAGGGTGGGGGTATGTGATAGCATGCAGGTAGGGTTGGGGATGAAGTAGTTAAAGCTTTGCCTTACCAGAGTCTATTCCTCCAGCTACTCCTGCGAGGCCCTCAGGATGCAGTATAGCCAAGACCTGCTCCTCCCATGTTGTTAGTTGTGGGGGAGGAGGTGGGGGTCCACCGCCAGTCCCCTGAACCGCAATGTGGTGTCTTGAGACCATGGAACGCACCTTCCCCCGTAGGTCGTTCCTCCTCTTCCTGATGTCATTCCGTGTTCTTGGGTGCTGTCCCACTGCGTTGACCCTGTCCACGATTCTGTGCCATAGCTCCATCTTCCTAGCTATGGTGGTGTGCTGCACCTGTGATCCGAATAGCTGTGGCTCTACCCGGATGATTTCCTCCACCATGACCCTGAGCTCCTCTTCAGAAAACCTGGGGTGTCTTTGCGGTGCCATGGGGTGGTGTGGGTGATGTGTGAGGTGGTGTGTGTTGTGATGTGTGGGGTGATGTTTAGGGGGTGTGGTGTTTTGAGCGTGGATGTGTATGTGTGATGGTGTTGTGTGCCTCTGTATGCTGGTGTTGTCTTTGCTTTGCTGTCTCTCTGGCCTTCTAAATGTTTGGTAGTAAGGGTTTGTGGGTAATGTGGGTGTGTGTTTTATATTGTATTGAGTGTGTGGGAGTGGTGTGTGTATGTGTATCAGAGGTGTGTTTTTCGATTTGTCCAATGTGGTTGTGTTTTGTAAATGTGTGTGTATTTTGAGCGCGGCGGTGTGTACTGCCAAAGGAATACCACGGTTGAAAGAACGCGTGGATTCATGGGTCGTGATAGTGTGGGGGCGTATTCCTGTTGGCGTGATGGTGGAGGTTTTGTTATCGCCAGTTTATCACTGACCTTTGGTGTGGCGGACTTGTGTGGGTGTCTAGATTTTGGCAGATTCTGAGCTGTTGGTCGTAATAGCTGTGGCGGAATTCCACGGCCGCGGTGGTGTGTTGGTGGTCTTCTGCACGGCGGTAAGCGGGATTTACTGTCAATGTTGTAATGAGGGCCTTTATGTTGTTCTGTCCAGCATATGCCTTTTCCCGGCGTAAATGGATACGTACAGTTTGCCGGAACATGGGCATAAGACAATGCAGTGTTGCCCTTAGGATGTTGAGGAGTGATACTTCTCCTGCCTTAATTTTTGTGGTTAGCAAGTTCCTTGCGGCCGCATGGTATATACGTACTCATTTTTTAAAAAGTTCATCTTATTAGTGATTGCTGTTCTTAATTCTTAATCTCTTTTATCTATTTATTTACTATGTATGTAATTTTTGGATTGCTATGGTTTTATGCTTTGATGGTTATTTATGACCAAATAAAGCTTGTGTTGAATACTAATGCCAGGCTCTCCTGGGCCTCACAGATTACCTCTATGCAAGGTAGAATATTAAGGATTATCTAGTCTCCTATTCTAGGCAGAGTAACTATTTGAACATTTTCTGACTTAAGGGTGGGAGTAGCTCGGGGAGAGGAGAGGAACAATCTGGATCCTCCAACTTTGCTTAGTTCTTCATCTGAGATCTGGTTAAACCTAGTACTCAAACAGTCTGAAGTGCACCCTTTGCAGCTAAGTCCGCTGCACAGTTCAGTGTAAATGGTGTCACGCTGCTAGCCCAAAGTGTGCCTCGCATGGACCAGTGGCAGCTTATATTGTAAAACAGCTACCTTTCCCCAGAGCTCCTTATTCTTAATAGACTTTTGAATCCTTCAATTCATTTAAACGCTAATGTTTTAAATCAACATTGTAACTTTGCACGCAAAAGGATGAGTCAGACACTTTTAGTGTGGGAACTGAGGAGTTGGCTTTCTGTAATGCCAGTAACAAAGCATGAAGTTCTTTGTGAAATGCAGTGCCATCCTCTAATATTTAGTGTGAGCGTGCTGGGGATGGAACTTACCATCTTTCATGACACTTGGCACTGCCACACAGCCTGCAGAGTACCTGAATTTCATTCCTACTATAGGCTGAGCAGAACCATCTGTGTAAAATACACTCTGATAAGATTCATTGCGTAAAATAATGAGAGTATGAGAGGCATGTTCAGATTGGAGAAAAGCTTGGACACAAAGAGTAGGATTGTAGTGGAACGTTCAGTCCACGGCACTTAAGGAACAGGCCTCACCCATTGTGGGTGTAAGGTATGACCATTTTGAAGTCTGGCTTTGGTGGCTGCCTCTAACGCTCGTATGTGAGAAACAACAATCATGTGTTTTCCTTGTGCCAAAGGGCACTCCTTCAAGATAGCTGTCTAAGCAGCAACAAGGATTATTTCAATTGAGGAAAATCATGCATCTTTTAGTGAATACAAGTAGGACTTGTATGTGATGGGAACCTTTTGACCCTCAATATAAGTCACATTGGTATAACCATAGTGACTGGGTATGACTCAGTTGCAGCAAGTTGTGACCAGGTAGCGTTTCCCAAGCGCAAGCGGGGAAGCTACGCGAGCCGCTGCTTCCCTGACGTACAGTGTGCGCGAGCCGTCGGAGGACCGTGCGCAGGGAGCGCGATCCGCCCTCGAGTCCGCAGTGACTCAGATGGACGGCGCCCGCGGGCTGTGATGGGGCCCAGGTGTGCTGGACGGTGTTAGAGGCCGGAGCCCCCGCCGAGACGGATCTCGAGCCCGGCCGCCCTCCTGATGCGTTCCAGTAACCCCCAAACCCACTTGATGGCAGCTATCGTCCATTCGTGCATACAGGAGTAAAGCCAGTTCTCAATCACGCCTCGTGTGTAGTGGTGCCTCCGTGCTGTAATTGCTGAATGACGTGCCAGAACTCTTCCTCATTGGGCAGGAGCCCTTTAAATATCGCGTAGCGCGCCCGCTGCTCGGGACGCGCCAGAACTCTTCCTCATTGGGCAGGAGCCCTTTAAACATCGCGTAGCGCGCCCGCTGCTCGGGACACTCCAGAACTCTTCCTCATTGGGCAGGAGCCCTTTAAACATCGCGTAGCGCGCCCGCTGCTCGGGACGCGCCAGACCTCTTCCTCATTGGGCAGGAGCCCTTTAAATATCGCGGGACGCGCGTGGGCGGCGCCCGGGCGAAGCCCAGGCCAAGGGCGGGCCCATCCTGCGCCCGTCAGCGGCTGGCAGAGGCTGGGCTGGGCCACCCCCTGACATCTACCACCCAAGTAGGCCTCATTGGACTAAGCCCCATTTCGTATTGCCAACTCTGTGACCCCAGTGAGCTGCTCTACTAAATCTGACACCTTATAGATCAACCTTGCACCAACATCAACTCCAGATGGGCAAAAGGAAAGCAATAGAGGCTGGGGCGGGGTCGTGCTAAAAGCCAAGTGAAAAAGACATAAGCATGCAGCTAGCAACTGCGTCATGGATAGAATCGACTGTCTCCTGGGTGAATGCAATGGAATATTAACTAGCCCCCAGGCAAATAATTCTATTGAAACTGGGGGGAGCCCACACCAATTAACAGGAAGGATGGTCCTATGAAAATCGCTGAGATTTTCGTGAAACGTGGACAAAAAGTCACTGACACTACAGGGCGAGAGTAGGAACGTTATCACCCATACCGCCCCTTGTCTAGTAGAAGACCTACCACTGGCCACCAACGATTTCATCCAGCTCAGTAACCGTTTTAATCCCTTAATCAACATCCCTGAATCACACAACGACTTCAATCCAGGCACCCTGGCTGATGTGCCAGCAGCCACAAATATGCATTTTCCTCACGTAACCCCACAGCATATTGAATGCATACAAGTTCTAAAAAAGGAAGTTATAGAACTCAAGCTTATGGTTAACTCCTTAATTGCAATAGTAAAACAGCTAACTCACGCAAATAACACGGCCACCACGAACCTTGCCCAAAACCCAACCCTATCAGGCATCATAACAAACCCGCTCAACCTCTCAGCTTCTAGCCATGTCGGCCCCCTCCCCATCGGAGATAAGACCACGAACTCTTACCAGACACCCTTTTTCCACAATTCAGGCATAGGAAATCCACTAGACATCCATCATAAAACCCCCAAACCCATGAGCAACACTGCCTCAAAATACTCTGCACAACCTGCCACTGATCGGTCCCATTCAGGTAATATAGTTCTAATGGTTAACGTTCCCAAGTTAACCACATTGACACGCAAGGAAGGGGCAGACTCTATCAAAAACAAGACAATCCATTGGATTCGCCATGTTAGAGGCTGCCGCTCCATAATACGCGAGGACTTAATTAATGTAGTACGACGGGCAGACCCAGGAACTCATTTTGACATCCTAATACTGACACTCAAGGACGGGACCATGGTGAACAACCTGGTGGCCCTAGATGCAAGAACAAGCCCACCAGCACACTCACGCATCCAGTTTAAATACACCAGGCCACCTACGCACCACGAGGAGTGCTTGAGTTACCACCCAGCAGAAAATGTATCCACTCTTGGTAAAAATGATTTACTCACAGCCTCACCTAAAATCTATGCTGGCAAACCTTGCAACCTTCTAACATCTATCACCCCCAGATCTACCTTTTACCCCACCACTGTCTGTCCATGTATTCCCTCCCCTACCCATGACACTAAGACCACTGCCAGTCCACTGAGCAATCATGACAACGATGCACCTTTCATCTTGCAGGTGCATTGCCCACCAAACCAAGTGCTGCTGGCTAGACCTGCAAGCACCTCCCGGATCAGGACCAGGTCAGTTCCAATAGAGGAACATCACCAATCACCCCAGGCCCCACGGGTAAACATTGGTATCAACCCACTTCTGCTCATTCAACCACATCTGCCAGACCAACCCCCGACAGCCAACCATACAAACCCCAGGCATTTAGACAGGATAGTTCAGCCACTGACTGGGGTACGACTTGTTTCGTGGAACGTGGCAGGTTTGAAATCTATTCTTCCCCTTCCATCCTTCTCCTACTTTATTGACGAACATGACATATGTCTTCTCCAAGAGACATGGTCACTCGACCCACTTTTTTGAACAGGCTATTCAAACTTCCACATCCCCGCTGTGGCCAGCATGAGAGGCAGGCCCTCAGGGGGTCTGACCATCTGGATCAAAACATCACTTAGCTGCCATATATCACAGCTACCTACCGACTCTCCCGACCTGCTAGGCCTTCGTCTATCCTTTGGGCCTGACTCTGTGGTGAACATCTTTAATATCTACACTCGAGGGGTAAGGGGGGGTCAAGTCTCCAAAACCCTCTGCGCCCTTGTAGCCCTCTTACAAAACTATCCCCGCCATCACAAAACCATTGTGGCTGGGGACTTCGTCACCTTCGAACCCCTTGACTGGGACGATCTCAGGTCCACTAACGAGGAGGATCAAGCCTGGTCTATCCCCGCCCTGTCAATCCCACCCATCAAGAGATGGACGCAGGTCGCTATCCAGGTCAAATCACTGACCATGGAGTTCGGGCTCAGGGCGTTAAATGGCAGAACCAAATCAGACACCAATGGCAGTCACACGTTCAACAAAACCAACCACACCAGCAGAATCGACTATTGTCTATTCGATATAAGACTATGGCCTCTAGTCATCGACATGACGATCGTTGAAAGGACTGAAAGCGATCACAACCCTCTCTCTGCCCACACATTAGCTCTAGGTAATCTCTAGGTAATCTCCCATCCACGTCTAACTCCCCAGCAGTAGCACCTGAGGGTATTAGCCTGGCCAACAATAAACAACACTTAAAATGGGACAAGGTCGTGGCTCGGCCCGCACTCATCAACGCTGCCAATAACACCCTAAAATCCACACTAATGGGCCTAGAGGCAGGTCCTGCAATTCCCTACCAGGAAATAAGCTTAATTCACACCTCCTGCTTTAGGGATATCGCATCCCACTTCTCAGTAACCCTAGCCCACGACGACAAACGACCCATAGGTAGGCACCGCTGGTTCAACAAAACGTGTCGGTCCCTAAACAAGCGCTTAGTTCAAGCCATTAAATCCAAGGACCCCACCGCCATCCGCGTAGCTAGACAGTCCTATAAATCTGCAATACGCATAGCGAAGCGTGACCACGATAATAAATGGTGGACAGCACTCAGTGACGCTGTGCGCGAGAGGAACCATAGTCTGTTCTGGTCCCTGGCAGCGCGAGGCCCAGAAACCAGTGGTTTGGATATCACAACCAATATTGCCCCGAAAGACTGGGTAGTTCACTTTAGTAGCCTGTACTCCCCTGATCATGATAGCCCCATCCCTGTTTGCACGGGCCCCCACCTAAATCCCTCATTAGCACCCACCACTGCAGCACCCCTGTGGTTTTCCCAAAGTGACATAACCTATTCTCTAAGCACCTTAAAACGCGGCAGGGCCCCTGGATCAGACTGCGTCCCAGCAGACCTGTTCTCAACAGACCTAGCATCCTGGTCAAGATACCTCACCATTATAGCTAACGCAATAGCATCTGGGGCGCCAATTCCCGAGTCCTGGAAAGCAGCTATTGTTATTCCAATCTTTAAAAAGGGCGACAGATCACTTCCTTGCAACTATAGACCTAATAGCCTAATTGACTGTGTCCAAAAAGTCTTCTGCCACTGCCTCCTAGGAAAGATCGAAGAATGGATGACTGAATGCGATATCCTTAGCCCCCTCCAAGCCGGTATTATTATATTGGAAAACAGTGTTCATTGGTAAAGGCAGCCTTTATGTAGCTTTTGTGGACCTCAAATCTGCTTTTGACCTAGTACCTCGCAACAAACTATGGGACACTCTCTCTCGGATGGGAATCCCGGAGCACATTCTTGCCATTTTGATACGACTCCACGAGGACAACTACGCACAAGTCAGGTGGGGCAACAAGGGCCAACTAACTGATAGAATCCACGTTTCCCGGGGTGTGCGGCAAGGGTGCATCCTTGCCCTGACCCTCTTTTCCCTGTATATCAATGAAATCGTCCCCTCCCTCCTCAGACTGCAGGCTGACGCACCTTCACTTGGCACACAAAAAATTCCAGTCTTACTCTTTGCCGATGACACTCTTCTGATATCCAAGACCCCTAGCGGTCTAAGGAAACTCCTTGCGTGCTTCGAGAAATTCTGCTCATCACAGGGACTCGAAATCAATGCCTCAAAAACAAAACTAATGACCCTCAATCCCCACAGATCTTTTAAAGGGAAGTTTACTTTAGAGGGCTCCACACTTGAGAAGGTGGGCATTTTCAGCTACCTGGGCATAACATTCACTGACAAAATGTCTTGGAAGCCACACATAGGAAAACAAGCTCTAAAACTAAAACAAACAACAGGGGTACAACTAAAAAAATGTCACCTCTCACACACAAAACCAATTCGCCCAGCATTACAGTTATACGAAGCCCAGGCCGTCTCCTCAGCGCTTTACGGGGCTGAACTATGGGGCTATACCAAAACCCAAGACTTAACCACCGCTGAAAACAACTTCCTAAGAAACCTTGTGTCCCTTCCGCTAAGCACCCCACTGTTCCCCCTTTTCAAGGATCTCGGTATCAAACGCATTGGACACAAAGCCCGCCTGCGACCTCTGCTGTACTGGCGGCGTCTCTGGACCGCCCCGGAGCTCGACATCTTCACTGAAGCTCTACAGGTCATCCTAAAGGCCGACCACCTTCACAGAATCCCCTGGCTACGATGCTTCAAGGGTTCAATGTACTCACTTGGGCTCGATGATCTCTGGAACTCACCAACCACGTCCGTCTTCCCCTCGAAAAGCGAACTAAAGAAACTATATTGGCAAATGGCAAATTACGAAGACACAAGGGCTGCACTCCACACTACACTATCTTGTGACTTTGCCAACCTAAAAGAGTCATGCAAGTATGAAGCTTTTTGGGACCTAATCACGGCCCCAAGGGAAAGGAAACTGTACTTCCAGCTCCACATTGGAACACTCCCATTAAGACTTCTCACCAGTAGCTGGTCACACAATGAATCAACCGTATGCCCAGCTTGCAAAGCCCCTGTCGAGAATCTCCCTCACGTCCTTTTTGCCTGCCCTGCGTACACCGCCCCCGTAGGAAATGGCTGGCCCCGGCATGCAGACTACTGGGAGTCCGCAGCTCTGCTCTAGCCCTGCTCTAGCCCTGCGAATCCTCAGATCAGACACTAGGCCAACGCTAGTGATCGCCGTCGCCAAATTCCTCGGAGCTAGTTGGCTTGATAGAGGGAAAACCCTTCTGGATAAAGACTCCAACTAAGACTGTCCCATCGTCCTGTGCGAGCGCATTTTATTCCATTTTTATTCAATTTTTCCCATTTTCTCTTATCTTTTGCTCCCTTTTATCATTATATTTACTTGTAATTATCATTATGTGTATTTATTTGTATTTATTACTTTGAGCATGTGTGCTTGCAGAGCACACAAGACAGCAGTGTGTGCATGTGTCCACTGTTTTGGTGAAAATGTGGAAAAAGTCATGCAAGAGCTTCACTCTCAGCATAGTGAGGCAAGTAAGTATGTCCAAAGTTGCAGTGATTGCAATGGGTTCAGTGTATCGGGATGCTACAAGGTAGAACTCTTCTGCAAAAAATCAGGAGCTAGACTCTTGCCCTCATCGGGTAACTTATATCCTAAGAAGGGCACCGCCAGGTAGGTGACGTTCGATTTCATAAAATTAATTTTATAACTGTGGGAGGTTAACAAGGTTACAACCCTGTCCACTTGGTCAGGTATAAGTATGGGTCAGCCTGTTCACTGGTGTAAATTTCCCTGATATGTTCAGGTACTATGGGGGAGAAGGCTACTCTGATGATTTCCTCCCCCCTCGGGGTGTTTCCCTAACAAAAACCGGAGGCCAGTCTTCTCCAGCTAGGATGATATCATAGTCATCTGATGGATGTGACCAGAAAATTGCTTTAATGGTGTGCGGTATATACCCCTCAATTTGTATGTTTAAGTCATAAACCCTATTGCGAGAATTTACATCTTTAGCTAGAGTTTCAACTCCTATATATTAATCAGCTGGATATGCATCCAGAAATTTCTGAAACATCTGATGCACTATCGTGACTTCTGCTGTGCTGTCTAGAAACACTCTTGCACAAGTCCTGGTACTCAGGAGGACTTGTAACTGTATTGACATGGTATTCAGAAATTCCTGACACTTTCTTCTTTTTAATTAGGGTCCCACCCTTTTTCCTCCCTTTTTATGCTGACGTCAGTCTCACGTCTGACTTCAGCTTTCCTACTATACTCCTCCTTCCTTCGATAGTCTGACCGGCTCCCTGTCTCGGGTTGTTTACCTTCAGTGTCCTGATAAAAAAATCATAACATTCAGGCTTTTTAATGTTATTGAGGTTCTTCAAATCATAACCACTCCTACAGAATTCCTGAGATATGGGTGATCCACTCCATCAGTTTTCTTTCTCCCTCTGTTCCTCCTTTCCGTCCATTGTAGATTTCTCTTTAACAGAAACTTCAGGGTTGCTTTTAGTTTTTAAATGTGGTTTAGCAGCCTGTGCTCCTAAGGTATTCTGGTCCACAGAGGCGTCAACATCTGCGTTTATTTTAGATAGTTCAAATTCACTGTCTTGAACTGGAACAAGATCCTAGGTTCTGTTAAATACCCACAACTGAAGCTACTCTCTTAATATTACTTTGGATGATAGAGGTGACTGTAGAAAACGTTCCCACTAGTTTCAAACCCAAGTTTAGAGCTGGTGCTACACCATGCTCATTCTGCACTTGTGTCAGCACATCGGGAAGTTCTGCCAAAGAAGGCATACCATATGTACTAGTGCAAATATACTTCCCCAGAAGTTACACTTCTCTACAGGTGGCACCATCCCATAAGGAAGACACAGTCAATATACTATGTTTATCCTGGGGGTAGTGTAAGGATACACCACTTCCAACTGATTGGTCTTGAGAGCAATCCAGAAAGCAATCTCATCTCACTTAGTGGGTGTCATACCAATGATAGCTTTAATAGTCTGAAGACTAATAATTTAGACTTGTGTTGGGTTTACTGGCCCTGCAGTGAGAATGAGCGTGAGCTCAAAGTCTATTGTACAAACTGTACCAACCTCCTGTACAAAGCGATTGTAATTCAGCACTACAGTCACCTCAGCATGTACTAAGGTATTAGGATGGGGAACAGGGGTATAGCCAGCCAAGACTGGCCACATAGACGCTTCATTGCTCTGTGATCCCAGGCGGACATTTTTATGCATATGTGATAGTTGACCAGCAAATCAGTTTTGATAATCTTGGTAAGTCAAAGGAATTTCCAAAACTTGGTAAGCCCTATAATGTATTGGTGGATCTACTACTCTATATTCAAAACTGGCATGAAGCAGCATTGATAGGCTTAAATTCTACCCATGTGTTAAATGTCTCAAAGGCATATGCTACATGTGCAGCAACTACAAAATTAACTGCTACCCCTTCATCGAGGACAGCTCGAAATTTAAGATGATGAGTAACTGCTTCCCTGTATTTGGCTTCTATCACTATAGGTGCCATCATGGTTGATGAATTCTATTAAAAAATGGAATCAGAGAATTAGAAACCCCACAGCATGGGGAATTACCCTTTTATAAGTCAAGCTTGACAAACCTACATAAATAAGTGCTACCTTCTTACCAGTAAGAGGTAACCATAATTACTATGGACGTCTCCATAACAATCTAAGAATGATTCAAGTGTGTTTGAGCAGTAAAGGAGTTACTTAAGGCATAACCGTAAGATACGATTCCCACATTGGACGTCAACTGCTGCGTAAGCTACAACTCTGACATACCTCTACAAGGTTTGCTTTTCCACACACAGGTGACCTAGGTGAACTTAGTTCAATGCACCAGGGCTGAATGTAAAACAGAGATTATTGTAGTTCCACAGAACAGCTTTTGGGTTAACAATCCCCAAAAAGGGATCCGGGGCATTGTGGTAACAGTAAACCTATTTCGCTCACCACAGTATGACACACACATAGCACTAAGATGAATA
This sequence comes from Pleurodeles waltl, assembly GCF_031143425.1. Classification (NCBI taxonomy): domain Eukaryota; kingdom Metazoa; phylum Chordata; class Amphibia; order Caudata; family Salamandridae; genus Pleurodeles; species Pleurodeles waltl. Next base: position 1,197,846,924 of record NC_090445.1, on the reverse strand, counting down.
GACATTTCTAACTAAAATTATTTACTACAACGGGGTGAACCTATTTCTTAGTATATCTAAGATAATCACACAGGATATCCTATAAACAGCAAGAATTCACACTGCGAACAACAAGAATAAAATGAACATTTCCAACATAGCTAAAATGTCATCTAAAAGCCTAATACCTGAAACATGCTTCTATGATCCACCCTTGAAGAACATTTAGTAGAGCTACCTTTGGAGTAAAGTTTCATGGGAAGAAGAGGCTCACAGCTTGGGCTTTCGTTATCAGATGATCTGTGAAGGAAGTGCTCCCTGAGAAAGTCAAACATGCTCTGCGGTAGCAGCTCTTGTCAAGTGCTCTGTTCTTATCAGCTTCAAGGATATATCAGCTTCTCTAAATGCTGACAATAATCCAGATTGTTTTTTGAAGGTATTTTGCAGAATAATCTGAGATGAAGGACCTCCCTACCTAGCGGTGGTCCATAAATACTAAACATTATCAAGGATGAAGGCCTATGACATAGTTTTAGGATTGTGGTGTACAGATTATAGGCATCAGAGAAGGGGTCCCAGACATGTCTTTAAGAAAATGGGAGACTAGGGCCTTGGCATATTGACAAGGGAACCCTTGTCCAGACTGAGGGGGTCATTCTGACCTCGGTGGTAAAAGGCGCTTACCGCCGGTCAGAAGACCGCCATAACACCGCCGCGGGCGCGGTAAACCGCCACGGTCATTCTGACCCGCAACTGGCAAACTGCCAAAAACCAGACATTCACAAAAGTCCGCCACACCAAAGGCCAGCGGGAAACTGGCGATGACCAAACCTCCACCGTCACGCCAACAGAAATACGCCCATTCCATTCCGACCCACGAATCCATGCGGCGGTCTTTCAACGGCGGTATTCCATTGGCGGTACACACCGCCGCGGTCAAAATACACACACATCTCCAAAACACAGCCACATTGGACAGTTCGAAATACACACACCTGATACACATACACACACCACTCCCACACACGCAATTAAATATAAAACACACACCCACATCACCCACAAACCCTTACGACCAAAATAACCGACAGAAAGCCAGAGACAGACAGCACAGATTAGATAACACCATCACACAGAGGCAAACCACACCATCACCCACACAATATCCACGTACAAAACACCACACATCACTACACTCACCACACTCTACAACACACACACCACCCCACACCTCATCCACACCACCCCACGGCACCCCAAAGACACCCCCGGTTTTCAGACGCCGAACTCCGGGTCATGGTGGAGGAAATAGTTCGGGTAGAGCCCCAGCTCTTCGGGACACAGGTGCAGCACACCAGCATTGCCAGGAAGATGGAGCTATGGCAAAGGATAGTCAATAGGGTCAACGCTGTGGGACAGCATCCACGAAATCGGGATGACATCAGGAAGCGGTGGAACGACCTACGGGGGAAGGTGCGTTCCATGGTATCAAGGCACAACATTGCGGTGCAGAAGACTGGCGGCGGACCCCCACCTACTCCCCCAGAATTTACAGCATGGGAGGAGGAAGTCTTGCACATCCTGCATCCTGAAGGCCTCGCAGGAGTATCTGGAGGAATGGACTCTGGTAAGTCAAATCTTAACTACTTCATCCCCCCCACCCCACCTGCATCTCAAATCATACCCCCACCCTCACCCCCACCCCCATCACACCTACTCCCTGCAAATGTCGCACCATCACAACCCACCCTTCCCAACACGTAGCCCTGCATGCGTCCACAAAGCATGGACACCCATCACCAAAGCATGCCCACTGCACATACACATCTCCCCCACAAGCCACCCTCACAAAAGCCCCCACACAGGAATGCCAGCCCTGGGGTACACGGGCACCCACCCATTGCACGATATGGCACACACTGAAGCAATAACCATACCTCTATACCCCTGCAGGACCCGAACGCCACCACACCGTCCAGGAGGGTCCAGAAATGTCCATCCCACCCCCAGAAGAGGCCACCAGTGATGACAGCAGCTCTGTCTCCCTGGACCCAGATGACCAGCCCGGCCCATCGGGGACCTCGGGACAGTCGGTTCCCCTCACACAGCCACAGGCCACAGCAGACCCAACCCCCTCTGGGAACACCAGCACAGCTCCCACCCAGCGGGCCCATGCCTCTGTCTCCAGGACACGTCAATCAGCGGTGTGTCCACCACTACAGGGCACCCAGGTTAACCCACCACCCCAACAACTACAGGGACCTGTGGGCAGTGGGCACACGGTCCAGGGGACAGAGGCCCAGGGAAACAGGGGAACTGGGAGGGCTGCTGTGCGACAGGGGGGGACAGGCCCAGGGAACCCACTCTCCACGAGGCCCTCTCTTCCATCATGGGAGCATACCACCACTCCCAGGAGACAATGGCAATGGTACTGGCCAGGTTCCAGGAGATCCAGGTCATGCAGGAGCAACAGTACATGGGGTTCAGGGAAGAACTTCGAAGCATCAGTTCCGCAATGGGCACCATCGTCGGGGCACTCAACCAGATTGTCACCACATTGCGGGACCATGTGGCACCACAAAGGGCCCCTGTCACTAGCATGGACCAAGAACAGGCAACCACCTCCGCCGGCGCTAGTGGACAGGAGGCCCCCACACAACAACAGGCCACCAGAACCCCACCTACTGCAGAAGAAGAACCACCCCGCAAGCGGGGCCTGAGATCTCGTAAGAAGACAGAGTAGGATGCCAAGACCCCCGCCAGCAAAGGATACCCCCTGATGTCATCCCACTGTCCCACATTGTCACCCTGTCCAACCTTTAACTGCCCCTGCTCCACCTTTCACAGGCATATGGACAATGCACCTGTGAGACTGAAAAGCTGGACTCTGCCATGGACATTCCTCCACCATCACCCATCACCGATTTGCAACCATGTCCCTAAATTCTGCACTTTAATAAAAACACTTATTGCACAAAAATCATCTGGAGTCTGCCTGTATTGTGAACAAATGTATTAGACATAACGCTGCCAAAATGTCCAGTTACACAGTGATGAGAACATACCACTGTCACACAGCTGTAGTCCATGGGTAAACAAAGCAGAGGTCACGCAGTGGGGGCCACATCTCTGAAATTTGAAGGGAAAGTCACAACTCAGTTAACATACACTGGGGGAATAGGCCAGACAGTGGAGAGGCAGGAGACTGTAAGTAATCGTAAAATGCCGGTGTTGAATCTTACCTGTGTGTTATTGAAAATACTGTAGTATCACTCTGTCCCTGTTGTCTGTGTCGTCCCCATCGTCTTCCTCCTCCTCTTCACTCTCCACAGGTTACACCGCTGCCACAACACCACCATCTGGCCCATCCTCCTGCAGGAAAGGCACCTGGCGTCGCAAACCCAGGTTGTGAAGCATACAGCAGGCCATGATGATATGACACACCTTCTTTGATGAGTACATTAGGGATCTACCTGTCATATGCAGGCACCTAAACCTGGCCTTCAGGAGGCCGAAGGTCCGCTCGATCACCCTCCTAGTACGCCCATGGGCCTCATTGTACCGTTCCTCTGCCCTGGTCCTGGGATTCCTTACTGGGGTCAGTAGCCAGGACAGGTTGGGGTAACCAGAGTCACCTATTAGCCACACATGGTGTCCCTGTAGCTGTTCCATCACATAAGGGATGCTGCTATTTTGCATGATGTACGCGTCATGCACTGACCCAGGGAACTTGGCATTTACATGGGAGATGTACTGGTCTGCCAAACAGACCACCTGGACATTCATCGAATGATAATTTTTTCGGTTCCTGTACACCTGTTCACTTTCTCTGGGGGGAACCAAAGCCACATGGGTCCCATCAATGGCACCAATGATGTTGGGAATATGTCCAAGGGCATAGAAATCACCCTTCACTGTAGCCAAATCGCCCACCTCAGGGAAAACAATGTAGCTCCGCATGTATTTCATCAGGGCAGACAACACTCTGGACAATACCTTAGAAAACATAGGCTGGGACATCCCTGATGAAATGGCCACTGTAGATTGAAATGACCCACTTGCCAAAAAATGGAGTACTGACAGAACCTGCACTAGAGGGGGGATCCCTGTGGGTTGGCGGATGGGTGACATCAGGTCTGGCTCCAGCTGGGCACACAGTTCCTGTATAGTGGCACGGTCAAGTCTGTATGTCTGTATGACATGTCTTTCTTCCATTGTCAACAGGTCCACCAGCGGTCTGTACACCGGAGGATTCCTCCATCTCCTCGCAAGTCCCAGCGGACGGTGCCTAGGAAGGACAACATGGAGCACAGAGTCAAGCAACCCACAGGTACGATCACACAGCTTGCACAGTACACGATTCTCTATGCATTGAATGGTTTGTATGAGTGGCAATGCAAGGCCTAGGCCTGTGTGACGCAGTAGAAATTAAGCCATGTGGGCCCTTAAAATGGCGGCTGCCTGACCTGTGAAGTGTGACAATGGGATGTGAGGTCAATGCGTTGGCGTGGCACACCGTGGCGGTGACTAAATTCTGACTACATTTTAAACCAGTCATATAAAGCCTTTTTTGAGAATGCATACTAGGGCCATACAATATTGCATCTAGAATCTACGATCTTCTGTGTACTCTTAAAATGTTTTAACACAAATTGCGCATATTGTAGATTTATATATATATATATATATATATATATATATATATATAGTAAACACCATAAAAGGATTGTACACCATGAATAACACAATATGGATTCAGGAAAAACAAATCACATAACTTGTCAACTCGAATATTACATGATAAATATCTTAGAATAGTGGCATACAATAAACAACATGAATTAAACTCGAGGAGAGAATCGTGCGTCTTGCCGATTCGAGTGTCACCATGTAAAAAGCCAAGAAATGGTAGTACGCAATGAATATCAAAGTCAAATCATCATTAAACGAATCGCGCGTCTTGCTGATTCGTAAACCATGATGTAAATGCCAAGAAATAACAGCTCACAATGAATAACAAGATCAAAGTACAATGAAATGAATCACGCGTCTTTTGCCGATTCTTAAGCCACCATGTAAATGTCAAGAAATGGTAGCGCGCAATGAACAACAAGGTTAAAGCACCATGAAACGAATCGTGTGTCTTGCCGATTCGCAAGCCACCATACAAATGTCAAGGAATGGTAGCGCACAATGAATAACAAGATTAAATCAGCATGAAACGAATTGCGCGTCTTGCCGATTCGTAAACCACCATACAAATGTCAAGAAATGGTAGAGCGTAAAGTAATCTGTCAATCATTAAAGAATTAAGCCAAGAATATGAAAGTTCTCGATAATGGCGTCAGGAGGCCAGCCCAACCACCGTCTTACCGCCCAGAACAAGGATGAAGGGCAGAGGCCTGGAAGATCAAATAGGCCACCGGGACAGGAGGTCAGGAAGTATCTGCTGCTCTGCACCGGGACCTCTGAATAGTGAGCACTTGGAGCTGGGCTCGCTCCCTTTTATAGAGTCTTGGCCCAGCCCACAACCACACCCAGGCATGCTGCAGGGAAAGTCTCTGGAAGGCCCTGGAAAGGGACCACACCCTAACACACTCTGAAAGCCTGCAGCAATACATTGCAAATGAACAGTATTTGTAAACACATTAAAAATAAGTCTTCAGGATTAAAATCTGCAATGCAAAAGGTTAAACAACAACATATCAGCACAATGCATAAATTACGTTGTTTTGAGAGTGCTGGGTTTTTGCATTCTAGTCGCCAATAGAGCGCGCACTGCCCTGGTGTTGACAGTTTGGCTAGTTCATTAATGATGGTGAAGAGTTCTTTGCTGTTTTGGGAGTTGTTGTCAAGGCGTGTCTTGTAGTGATCTCTTTTGGCGGTGCGTATGAGTTGGTGATGGGTGCGAATGGTGGCTTTGAGGGTGGAGAAGTTGGTTGTAGAGGGTTCTTGTCGCCATATTTTCTCCACTTGGCAGCATTTGCGCTTGGAGTCTTGAAGTTACGGGGTGGGGACCATGGGGCGTTCTTTATGTTGCAGGTGGCGATGTGTTTTCTGAGGGGGTCTAGTGTGTCTGCGCAGGTAGTGATCCATTTCGAGAGGTTGTGTGCTCCTGCGTTGGGGTTGTTGGTGTGGGGGGGTTGTGAGCCAGTTGGGAGTTCAGGCGTTCTGTGGGGATCTTGCCCCACATGCGGTAGGGTGTGGTGTGTTGATGGCGGTGTGTGGGGGGCTTGGTGAAGGAGAAGTGGACGCAGTGGTGGTCAATCCAGAGGAGTTTAGTAGTGTGGTGTAGGCTATGTGTTGGTTTGAGGTGAAAATTTAGTCAAGCGTGTGTCCTGCTGAGTGGATGGGTGCGGTGACCAGTTGTTTGAGTCCGAGGTTGGTGAGGTTGTCTATGAGGGAAGTAGAGTTGTGGTCTTGTAGGTTCTCCAGGTGAAAGTTGAAATCACCGAGGAGGATGTAGTCTGTGGAGGTGAGGGCGTGCGAGCTGATGGTGTCGGCGATGGTGTCGCAGAAGGGGGGGCGTGGTCCTGGTGGTCTGTAGATTAGTGTACCTCTGAGGGTGGAGTTGTTGTTAATGTGGATTAGGAAGTGCATGTGTTCTGTGTTGTCGATAGTGTCTTGGGAGCTGGTGGTGACTTTGATGGTGTCCCTGTGTAGGATGGTGATGCCACCACCTGGCCTGTTGAGGCGGTCTTTGCGTTGGATTTTGTATCCCTTGGGGGGTGGCGATGGCTATGTCGGGTTCCGAGGAGGGTTTGGTCCAGGTTTCTGTGAGGAAGGCAATGTCAGGTGAGTGTGATGTGATGAGGTCCCAGAGTTCTATGGCATGTTTGTGAAAAGAGCGGGTGTTGAAGAGGAGGCAGTTGAGGTGGTTGTGGTGGATGGCGTTGGTGTGGTGCATGAGGGTGTTGTTGCGGGGTGTGTTCTGGTTGTGGGGTGGTGTGCTGCGGGGCTGGTTGGTGGGGGTGGGGACAGAGCAGGTGTGTGTTGCGTTGGGGGTGTTGTGTGTGTTGTCGGGGGTCGCTATGGTTGGTGTGTGGTGTGAGGGAGGAGGAGCAGGAAAAATGACAGGTGTGGCAAGTGAAGGGGCCATGAGTGTGTGTGGGGCTGGAAAGGGTGCAGGTGGGGCGAGGGCCTGGGTTGAGTGAGTGGAAGAAGAGGGGGGAGTAGGTTTGTCTGCGAGAGCCAGGGAGACTGGCGCTGGGCGCGGTCTTGGCACGGACTGGCACAGACGGGCTTGCCTTTGGCGCGCCAGCTGCGTGTCCGCCATAAATGGGGGGGAGGGAGGGAGGGAGTGGCATCTGGGAGGAGGGAATGCTGGACAAATGGGAAGGCTAGGGGTTGGGGCCGCAGGGGACACAGCTGCTGCGGAAGCTGGAGAAAACAAGAGGAACGGACGGTGAGGTGGATGGGGGAGGCGGGAGGGGCCGCATGGGACGCAGCGGCTGGGGAAGCTGGAGAAAACAAGAGGAACAGACGGTGAGGTGGAGGGGGAGGCGGGAGGGGCCGCAGGGGAGGCAGCGGCTGGGGAAGCTGAAAAAAACAAGAGGAACAGATGGTGAGGAGGTGGCGCTGGGCAGGGGAGCGGGGAGCGACCTGCCTGCAGAAGCAGGGACAATGGTTGCTCCTCGCTACTGCACCGCGGCTGCCATAAATGGGGGGGAGGGAGGGAGTGGCAGCTGGGAGGAGGGAGGGCTGGACGAATGGGAAGGCTAGGGGGTGGTGCTGCAGGGGAAATAGCGGCTGGGAAAGATGGAAAAAACGAGGAACGAATGGTGAGGTGGATGGGGGAGGCGGGACGGGCCGCAGTGGACGCAGCAGCTGGGGAAGCTGGAGAAAACAAGAGGAACGGATGGTGAGGTGGAGGCGGGAGGGGCCGCAGGGGACACAGCGGCTGGGGAAGCTGGAGAAAACAAGAGGAACGGACGGTGAGGTGGAGGGGGGAGGGGCCGCAGTGCACGCAGCGGCTGGGGAAGCTGGAGAAGACAAGAGGAACGGATGGTGAGGTTGAGGGGGGAGGCAGGAGGGGCCGCAGGGGACGCAGCGGCTGGGGAAGCTGGAGAAAACAAGAGGAATGGACGGTGAAGTGGAGTGGGGAGGCGGGAGGGGCCGCAGGGGATGCAGCGGCTGGGGAAGCTGGAAAAAACAAGAGGAACGGACGGTGAGGAGGTGGCGCTGGGCGCAGAGCGGGGAGCGACCTGCCTGCAGAAGCAGGGACAAGGGTTGCTCCTCGCTACCGCGCCGCAGCTGCCATAAATGGGGGGGATGGAGGAGGGAGGGCTGGACGAATGGGAAGGCTAGGGGGTTGGGGCCGCAGGGGACACAGCGGCTGGGGAAGCTGGAAAAAACAAGACGAACGGATGGTGAGGTGGAGGGGGGAGGCGGGTGGGGCTGCAGCGGCAGGGGAAGCTGGAGAAAACAAGAGGAACGGATGGTGAGGTGGAGGGGGGAGGCGGGAGGGGCCGCAGGGGACACAGCAGCTGGGGAAGCTGGAGAAAACAAGAGGAACGGATGGTGAGGTGGAGGGAGGAGGCGGGAGGGGCCGCAGGGGACACAGCAGCTGGGGAAGCTGGAGAAAACAAGAGGAACGGACGGTGAGGTCGATGGGGGAGGCAGGAGGGGCCACAGGGGACACAGTGGTTGGGGAAGCTGGAGAAAACAAGAGGAACGGACGGTGAGGTGGAGGGGGGAGGCGGGAGGTGCCGCAGGGGACGCAGCGGCTGGGGAAGCTGGAAAAAACAAGAGGAACGGACGGTGAGGAGGTGGCGCTGGGCGGCAGAGCGGGAAGCGACCTGCCTTTAGAAGCAGGGACAAGGGGATGTCACCCCCTCCCCCAAAAAAATATGTTTTGAGCCTTGTGGAGCCTGTCATGAGCACATTTCTGTGACAGATCCACATCAGGTGTGCCTGTGGTACTTGAGATCAAGTAAAGACTCTAATGCCTGCAGTGTCTGTGTATCAAACGAACCTGAAGGCCATGTGGGACCACAAGGCAAAACTGTTTATCACCAAACACAAGAAGACTCCTCGACTAGACCACTCTTAGCTGCAGTCCAGGTCCAAGGTTTGGTCTCAGACCTGTTCCTGCTCCAGAAGTCACCAAAGCTGCTTCATTAGCCGGTCTTCGTGGCACTCCAAACTGCCTGGCCAGTCCAAAAAGAAGCGCAAAAAATGAAGCTCGGACTCTGCCCCTTTTCGCCACTGGTGTTCACCTGAGCAAGGCTCCTGGAGTCACTCAACGTAGAAGCTGAGCCCCTAACTGGTTGTGGAACTTTCCGAGTTTCTACAGGGGCCGTCTGCACATCACAAAAGATTGAAGAGTTCAGTGCAGGCATGCTACCACTCCTTGGATCCTTGCCGACTGCCTGTGGTGCACCTTCAGGCCTCAGGGAGCTAAGAGACCTTCCATCTGGTGTAACGCTGGCAGGTTCATCTTCAGCACCAGTTGGATCCTCTGAGCCTGTCACAATGCCTTCAGCTTAGGTCCAGACCCTGCCTCTGGTACCATGGGCCATGCCGGTCCCTGGAACTTCAGTGCCAAATCTATGGAGACAAGATGAGGAGATACCTATAGTACTCTCAGTCTCAGGTTAGTTGGGCGTCCTGCATTGACCAAAGCCACACCCAGTGACAGTTCAGGTGCTGTTGTCCTCAACTTGATCTGCCACCTCAACTGGGGAGATAACACACCCTATACTCCCTTTTACAATAGAGTTGAACAATGATTATGATGCAGGTGATGGGTTCACTCAGTCTTATCAAGATGCCAATCGGTATGACAACTTACAGGAGACTAGTGGCCTTGAAATCTCCCCTGAAACAGGCCCCCACTCACCCCGGTCCAGCCACCAAGGAATATGCTTCTTACACCATGGTAATGTGTAGGGTGGCTGAAATCCTTGGCACTCCCCACTTTGTAGGGGAAAATTAATGTGCTGACTTAACTCCTCCAGCGGGACAAACATCTTCTGAGCCCCCTCAGTGCCAGACTGCTTACTGCGATGATTGGCTGTTGAAGGCGGGCTCGCCCCAGGCAGTTGTTAACAAACTCTAGACTATGGCGAACCTCCTGTCATCTTAAGGGTTCACTATCAACCTACTGAAGTCAAATCTTAGTCCTCAGATGCTCCCCTCCATCAGATCCATTCTGGACATGGTTTGATTATGTTCCTTTCCACTGGGTAAAAGGTGTCCAGGGCATTTAGGCTATGATCTCGATCTTTCCAACTCAGTCCTGGATTTCAGTCATGTAGACTAAGATTCTCCTTGGACTGATGGTTTCCTACATCCTACTGTTCAACTATTTCAGATGGCATATGTGGGCTCACCAGTGGGATCTGAAGTCTCAGTGGTTACAAAATCAAAGGGACCTCTCCAACCACATCCAGATTTTGGAGGAGATTGCAAAAGATCTGCCGTGTTGATTGTGGAACCAGCATTAGGTCAGCGGCAGACTCCTCTCCCTACCCCACCGAGAGCTGAGAGTGGTAACCAATCCATCATTTCTTGGCTGGGGTCACGACCTGGGAGAGGAGGAGATCAGAGGCCCCTGCTCCATATCAATCTTCTGAAGCTGAGGGCCATCAGCTTGGCATTGAAAGCCTTCCTTCCATGCATCAAGTAGAGGCTGGTATAGGTGCTCATGGACAACACCACTGCCATGTGGTACTGCAACAAACAGGGTGCGGTAGGGTCACTGACCAAGTGGGTCATTATGAACACAGTGGGAATCCCCGCCATGATCATGCTGGTGGTCTTATCACAGACTGCCAGACCCCTTGAGATTCCGGCGGCCGAATAAATAACATTCTGCTGGGCCGGCGGGCAGAAACAGTGTTTCCGCCTGCCGGTGCAGCAGAATGCTGGGCCGGGACATTGCCGATGGCTCCACATGGACCACTGCCTACTCCTTTAAGGAAAACAGGCTGCATTAAAAAAAAAAAAAAAAAGATGGCTTTATCGAAAAGCAATCACAGACATGGTGGTCTGCTCAGCCCGCAGGCCACCATTTCTGTGATTGTAGCCATTCGCAATGGCTTGCAAATTGTGACCTACCTCATTAATATTAATGAGGTAGATTGATTTGTGAGTCCTTGCAAATCGTAGTATGAAACTCCTTGAGTTTCATACATTCCAATAGCTATTACTTAATTGCAGCTTGCTAAAAATCACAATTAGGTAGTTGCTATTGTAAATAATGATACATCTGGTCCTAAGGTCTTTGAGGCCTGCAGCACCATGAACCCCAAAGCGCTGCCGGTGCCACCCCTGAAGCTCCTGGTCATCCCCGCAATGCTCCCGGTCATGTAGAAAGTCCCTAGCCCATTCTTGGACCCATTCCAGGCACTCTCCATTACATTCTAAGTTTTGTTGGGTTATTCTGACAAAATATCAGTTATCAGAGGAGGTGTGGAACAATGTCACGACTTTAGGCACTTCTCCCCAAATGTCCCAAGACCATTTTTTAGTGTGCCAACCCCTCTGGAGAGCATTAAGGGTCCATGGTTTTGGTGAGTCTCCCACTGGATTTCCACTAGCAGGTCTACCCTCTGTGCCAGTCGGGCCCCCTGGATTTGGTGCTGGATCTGGACTGGCTCCAGTTGCAAAATCGCAACCTTCCCCAGAGCCAGTTCCTATGGCATCATTCCCAGTGCCTTCGACACCCAACAGTGGCATCAACTCCCATCATAATACCTGACTCCGATACAGACCGGGTTGATGTCGCCAGACATCGACTCCAGCTTAAACTCGACCTTTCGAGTCAGAGCCAGGTCCTTCTGTTTTTTGACAGGACTTGTGAGGAGTATTGTTGGTGAGGATCTGAGGGTCCTTACCACTACCAGAACCCCATTGGAAGAGCCCACTGACAACTGGTATAAGGAACTGATGAATGTCAGTGGTCTGGACACTTACCCAGACACTGGCATAATCTCTCCTCCTAGTGTGGCTACTGGACTGTACATTACTTCAGTGGCAGTTAAGATGAAAGTCTTGACAGGGTGCTTCAGCTGGAAGTCACCCTCACAGAACCTCTTCTCCCTTTCAGTGAAGCCCTCACAGATGTCCTACTTGGGGCATGGGCCAAGCCCTGCACTGGGACTCCTGTCCACAGGTCAGTTGTCCACCATTTTCTCACTCCTGGGGAACTAAGATTCCTCACCCAGCATTCAGATTCGACATCATCTTTCCTGCTGGTAGTCCCTAACATCAGACGTGTCGGTACTTAAAACATTTCGGCAGGGTAACTCCATGTCTTTCTTAGAAACCTTGCTGTCCATTCCAACGTCCCCAAATAGCTGATGGTGTCCACCTCTCCTTGCTTTGTCACGAAGTGCAGGCTCTTTTGGTCAAAGAAGCTATTGAAAAGGTGCTAGCATCAGAAGTAGGTTGTGGTTTCTATTCTCGCTACTTTCTGGTTCTCAAGAAGGATGGAAGCCTGCATCCTTTCAATTTCCTCCTCAAAGAGAAATTCAAGATGCTTGTGTTGTCTCAGGTTCGGTCTGTCCTGGATCCTGGAGACTGGATGGTAGTGCTGGACCTGTAGGATGCCTACTTTCACAACCTTGCCCTTTCTGCCCACAGGCAATTCCTCCGGTTTGCTGTGAGCTTTGAGCATTTTCAGTTCACTGTTCTACCCTCTAGCCTCACCAGCGCCCCTCAGGTGTTCACCAAGGTGATGGCAGTAGTTGCAGCATATCCATGGAGGTCAGTTGTTCCAGTCTTCCCTTACTATAACGAATAGCTGTTGAAGGTGGGCTCACCCCAGAAAGTTGTCTCTAACCTCCAGACTACGGCAAACCTCTTTCTTTTACCGGTGTTCACTATCGATGTGGCAACGTCACACCTGACTCCCTTTGAGACACTCTCTTTCATCTGAGCCATTCTGGACACAATGCAGTTTTGGGCATATCCTCTGGAGCTGCAGGTCCAGGATGTACAGGCTATGATTCTGATGTTTTAGCCACCATCCTGGATTTTGTTGAGACTGGCTCTGAGGCAGGATACACCATCACCTGCACCACTGGTGGTGGATAACATCCGACGACTGAGTTCTCCAGATTGTCCAAAGTGGCTTTTCCCTCCCATTTGTCACTACCCCTCCATCCATGCCCCTATTTGCACCACGATCATGGAGGACCACATAAACTTACTCTGTCAGAAAGTGACAGCTATCTTGGTGAAGAGGGCTGTTAGAAATGGGGTTCTTGGTTGGCTAGAGTTGGCACCTCAGCCAGGCGAGAACCACCACTTTAGTCAGGGCAAGAGAGTTACACACCCAAGATAACCCCTACTCACCAAAGTAAATGCACATAGAATGAAACATTCCCAAATGGCAAGTCATCATTATCACCAAAATAAATGCGCATAGAATTAAATATTCCAAAATGGCATGCGTCCTAAATACACTCCGCATGCACACCAAATGAACTCTGGTAAAATACGGGTTCTCGCAACCTATTTAGTATGACATGTAACTACAGTCAGCTCCTGATGTGAGAGAAATAACTGTATAACCAAGAGGGAAGAAATCTCTACAAATCACCTCCTACCAAAAGGCTACAGACCCTCAGCGCTTCTTTGAAATGATTCACAGTAGTTTCCAGTCAGGCTGGGCAGGCACCGGACCTCCGTAGAGGGTTTCCTCCCTGTCCTGCAAGCCATACGATCCTGCAGCCAAAACATACAAGGGACTTACCCTCAACAACCTCCTGGTCAGCCTCTGTTGTCCTCCCCAGTGCAGCTCCTCCTCCTGCTGCCTCTGCTTTCGACAAACTGAGAGCCTGCCTGACTCTCAGATCGAGGCCCACCTCCACCCGCTGGCTCCTGCCTCTGCCTCATCCCTGGTGGCCTGGTGGCCATCCGCAAGTAAGTATCTTCTGTCTCTCTTTACTCCTGCCTTTTACTTCTGCTTTTACTTCTATTTTCTTTTTCATTTTTTCTCCCTCTTGTCTCTTTCTCCCTCCCGTATTTTTCCCCGTGCTGCTGCCCCTGCACCCCCCTCAGCAAAGTGCTTTTCCCACCTTCCTGCCTCCCAGCTGACCAACCCCCGCCTCCCTTCCCTTCTTAATGGCGGCCACAGCCCTGTGAGAGGGCGACTCCTCTGACCTCCTGGTCAGTATCTGTGGCCCTCCACAGTGCAGCTCCTCCTGCTGCTGCCTCTGCTTTGGACGAACTGAGAGCCTGCCTGACTCTCAGTTCGAGGCCCACCTCCACCTGCAGGCTCCTGTCTGCACCTCATTCGAGGTGGCATAGTGGCCATCTGCAAGTAAGTATCTTCTGTCTCTCTTTACTCTTGCCTTTTACTTCTGTCTTTGCTTCTGTTTTTTCACTTCTGTTTTCTTTTTCCGTCTCTTTTCATTTTTTCTCCATCTTGTCTCTTTCTCCCTCCTGCGTTTTTCCCTGTGCCGCTGCTGCCCCTGTGGCCCCGCCCCCTGCACCTCCCCCCATAAAGGGCTTTAACCACCCTCCCAGCTGCCCAGACCCCCACCTCCCTCCCCTTCTTAATGATGGCCAGAGACACACCAAAGGCAAGCCTGTCGTGTCTGAACCGCACCCAGCACCACAGAGCCTGGTTCTCGCCCCATCCACCAGTTCGATGCCAGCACTCTACGCGCCCTCAACCCGAGAAGATCATCAGTCTGGCACCAAGCCAGACCCCAGGAACACCCATGGACCTTTTTCTTGCCGCACCTGCTCCAGCACTCTCCAAGGACCACTCTATTATCCTGCAACAAGTACGGACAGGCACCTCAAGTGCATATTCCTCAACACACACTCCCTCATCAAGCATGCAGTAGAGGTCTGGTACCTCCTCGACTCAACACCCCCGACGTCGCCTTCTTCACAGAGACTTGGATCACCCCCACCGATGCCCCGGACATTGCTACGGCCATCCCGGACAACTACAAAATCATCTACAAGGACAGAGCCAACCAGCCTAGAGGAGGCATTGCCATAATCAGAACAACTTCCCACTGACTACCCAACACCTTAAACCTACTAGACAACCTCTCGGCCTCAAACAACTTGTCAACGTCCCCACCCACAGAGCCAGACACATTCTCAATCCTGTTTTCTCCGCAGGGGACATCACCACCATGTCCCACACCTCCGAACAACATTGGACCGACCATAAGCGCATCTACTTTACGGACACAAAGAACACCGCACACCTGTAAAACCCCCTCCCCTCCCCTCCCTTTTTTGTTTTTTTTGGCAGCATACGCTGTGGCGCCGAGTTGGGCTATTTTCATACTGCTGGGAAACTACAGATACATATATTACTGCATACAAAGTGTAGATTGATATTGCAAGAAGTGAATCTTTTCCTTATTGGGATATGAAAATACTCATCGTACACAATTGGAAGACATGCTTTCCTCACTCTAGACAAAATATGAGTGGTTGTCTCTTTGGCTTAGGAGTACTTAATACCAGGAGCAAGCCTTGAGGAAGTCCTATAATGGGACGAAACACGTATCTGCTGAAGTCTTCAATCATTGGCTGAAATTATGTAAAGGCTGAAAGGCTGAAATCTTCAATTATTGGCTGAAATCGTGTAAAAGCTGACAATCATCTACCACTGGTTAAAATAATGTAAATGAGAACTCAATGAACAATTTATTTAAATTATGAAGTACCAAAAATTTGTTCTTAAAAAGTAGTGCTACTGGATATGGTTGTATGAAGTTACAAAGAAAATGAGTGTGAACATTTGTAAACAGTCTTTTTATTCTAAATTGATTTAGTAAAAAGAAAAGTGATTTACACCCGGATGTCTGCAAATTAACTTTTTTTGCTCATCTATGTTCTTTTGAAAATCACATCTGCAATTGAATTACTTTCATGGTTATACAAAGTACCAGGTTAACAATAAGATAAATGGTAATTTGTGCTTTGTGTGCTCCACTATTATATTGTTTTGAAATTAAATAAGCCAATCCGGTGTAAGCCAATCATACTAAGTTTAGAAGGGAGAGCACATGCACTTTAGCACTGATCAATTGCCAAGAGTTCTAGAGCCAACAAAAAGAGTTCAGAAAAATAGGAGGAGGAAGACAAAAACATTTGAGGATGACCCTGCAAAAAGGATCAGGTCCAACAGGGGCCATAGAGAGGATGCTGGCATCAGAAGTTGAACATGGTGGTTATTCCCACTACATTTTGATGCCCAAAAAGAACAAGCAATGATGTCCTATTCTAAACCTGCCCCTTCTCAAATTCTACCTGAAAAAGGAGAAATTCAAAATTCTGGGGCTCGCTCAAGTTCTGTTTGCCCTGGAATTAGGAGACTGGATGGTAGTGTGGGACTTGCAGGGTGCATACTTCCACAGGCTCATCCTGCTTGCCCACTGGCGTTACCTGCAGTTCAGGTTGGGCCACAAACACTTTCAGTTTGATGTGCTCCCCTTTGGTCTCACCAGCTCCCCTCAGGTGTTCACCAAGGTGAAGGGAGTGGTTGCAGCTCATCTGTGGAGATCAGTCTTCTCCTATCTGGGTGATTGGCTTTTAAAAGCAGGCTTGTCCCAAGCAGTCATCTCCCACCTCCAGACTATTGCTACAGGCTATGATTGTGAAGTTTGAGCCTCTATCTTGGATTTCAGTGAGACTGAGGATGAGGCTGCTAGACCTCATGGTTTGCATACTTCTGGTAACACATGCCTAATGGCAAAGTTGGGCTCTGCAGTTGGAGCTGAAATTCCAGCGGGCGCACCATCAGGGAACTCTCTCTGGCCTAGATCAGATATCGGAGGGAACTGCAAAAGATTTGCTGTGGTGTCTGACGTACTGAGATTGAGTCAGTAGCAGAACCCTTTCCCTTTCCCCCAGAGAGGGGACTGTAGTGACCAATGTGGGGTGGCTATCTGGGAGAGATGGCAATCAGAGGGTTTGATGAAAGAACTAATGTGTGCTGGAGTTTTTAAGGCAACTGGAGATGCTTTTCGTCTTGAGTTGACCTCAGGCCTCCTTGTATGGATTTCCACTGATATCACTCCTTCCCAATGTTCTCAAGAAGATCAAGAATGCTGCCAAAAATGTTGAACCCCTTTCTGCACCTTTGTCTGAGGTTTTGTTATTTGTTCTCTCATTACCTCGGCAAGCCTTTGCTTTGGGCACAGTTAAAGAGTATTTTTCTGCCATTTCGGTGTTCTTAAGATTTTATATCAGCCCTCCCTGACTACAAAATATCTTCCCTCCAATACTCTTGGTCATGCCCCAATGGGACTTGAGCCTAGTTTTGACCTTGACATCCTTGCTCTTCCAGCCTAATCACAATTGTCCTCTATGTCTTCTGACCATGAAAACCACCTTTCTTGTGGCCATTATATCAGCCAGGAGGTTTAGTGAACTTCAGGCACTCCCAGTTCATCCACCTTACACAACTTTTCATACCCAGATGGTATGTAGAAATAATGTAGTGGGACAAACTATTGTGTCAAAAATATCGATGACAAAAATATTGTGAAGGTAAGTTTCTATAAGTGAGTATGGTTTTACTGTATATAACTCACAGATATGTACCTTGACAATATGTACATTTAAGGTAGATAGATATGGAGGTAAGAATAGTAAATCTATACTTATCTATTTGCACTTACCTTCTCAATATTTTGGCCTTCAATATTTTTTACATGATCTACACGACATTTGTGCTTCTGAGGTTTTGTCAGTGATCACCCAGACAAACTAGTTCTGAGAACACACTCCTCCTTCCTAATGAAAGTTGTGACAAGTTTTCACATAGACCAGACCATCACACTGCCAACCTACCTTGCTCTGCCTCACACTTCCAAAGAGGAGGAGAGACTCTACTGCCAGGACCCAAAAAGTGCATTATCATTCTACATCGATTGCACCAGAGTTCCATATGGATGATAAACTCTTCATTGGGCTTGTCAAGGCAAAGAAAGGAAAGGTTGTGCAGAAACAGGCCATCTCAAGATGGCTTATTCTCTGCATTAAGATCACTGACCAAGAAACAACCCCCTGAATACTTGCATGCTCATTCCACCTCAGCCAAGGCTGCGACCTCTGTGTTAGTTCACATAGTCCTTGTCCCCGACATCTGTCAGGCACTTGGCGTAGACAAATCTGCATACGTTTACCAAACACTACTGATTGGACAATTAGGTCAGTTGTGATGGGCACTTTGCCTGCTCAGTCCTCCAGGACTTCTTGGTCTAAATCTACTTGCGGACCCATCTCTGGACAGGTATTGCTTGGATATCTAATCTAGGGTAAGGACGATGCGGACCGAAACCTCTATTAGATGAATAAGTTACATATCTTTGTTAACTCCTCATCTGGTAGACACTATGGCTCTCATTACAACCCTGGCAGTGAGTGATAAAGTGGCAGTAATACCGCCAACAGGCTGGTGGTACGTACCGCCAAGTTATGACCATGGCGGTAATAACTCCCATGGACAGCCAATGTACCGCACCAACCGCCAAGGCGGAAACAACACTCACTGTCAACAGCCAAGTGGAAGACAAAGTACCGCCCAGCATATCATAACACACAAATCCGCCACCTTTTCTTGGGCGGTACCAATGTCATCAAAAGCCTGGCTGAAACTGAGCACAGAAGAGAAAGGAAACACCACTGGAGACACAGAGTAGAATAACGCCACCATGGAACCTGAACTGCAAGTATTCCCGATGATCTACGTTATGCTCCACCTGGAACACCAACGCCAACGAAGAGGACGACAGTAAGTACAGCCGCCTAGCACACAAGGGAGGGAGGGAGGAAAACAAGAGTGACACACACATGCACAATACACACCTGACACACATACACCATACACACAACCAGCTGCAGAGTCAAACCAATGGCACACGACACACAGCATAATAACACAAGGACCAGAGTACGGATATACAGAAAATGAATTAGCATAGCAAAACCCACCACACAAACCAAATATACGAAGGGCCAATGCCCACTCCAAAGTCATAAGGGCACACATGGCCACAGGGCACAGTCCAAGGCCCAACTTGTATCCTGACATCATCCAGAAAGAACACTGTAGGGGCATCATTTTGCAAGTAGGCAGGCACATCAGGGGGATGGCAGGGTGCACCTCAGCTGAATACGGGAACTTTCCCACTGGTTCTGGAGGGTGCTCCATGCCCATGTCCCATTGCTGGTGAGTGCAAGGCCACAGCCTCTTAGGTGGTTAACATGCCCATTGGTTCTGGAGGGGGCTCCTTGTACAGCAGTCCCTGGTGGGTGGCCTACGTGTCCTCCGCTGGTGGTGATAGCTGCACTGTCTCACCTCGAGGTGAGGACTGCACTATGGCAACAGGTGATGGTGCCTCCTGGCCTGCCTCTGCTGGTGATGATAGGTGCACTGCCTCAGCTGGTGGTGAGAGCTGCTCGGTGGCAACAACTGATGGTGCCTCCTGGCTTGCCTCTGCTGGCGGGGATAGCTGCACTGCCTCAGTTGGCGTTGAGGGCTGCTCTGTGGCAACAGGTGATGGTGCCACCTAGCCTGCCTCTGCTGGTGGTGAGGTCTCCGTGACCACAGGTGGTGGCGGTGATGCTGGCAGTTTCACCCTCCCAGCCTCTAATGGAGTTGGGTGGCTTCATTCCCTCCATGGCAGGAAGTGCGGGCACCTTCCCCTTCCTGGCTGTTTGTGTTGTGGGCTCCTTCCCCTTCCTGGCTGTAGGTGTTGTGGGCTCCTTCCCCTTCCTGGCTGTAGGTGTTGTGGGCTCCTTCCCCTTCCTGGCTGTAGGTGTTGTAAGCTCCTTCCCCTTCCTGGCTGTTGGAGTGGAATCCCTCACAGTCCTGCCTCCACGACTAGGAGGTGCCTCCGCTGTCCCCGTCGACCTTTTGGCTGAGGTGCTGGGCTGGCTGGTTGGCACCCTGGTTCTATGGGCAGGACAGGGGGAGGGAAGAGGTGGAGTGGGAGGCAGTGGAGGTAGTGGATGTGGTTGTGTCTGCAACCGTCTGGTGTTTGCATGAGTGCTTGTGGGATGAAGTGTGGTGCTTGTGTCTGCCTGTGCCACTCTTGTGTGTTGTCTTGAGTGCATGCTCATCTGTATGTGTGCCTGGGATGGGTTGTGGTTGAGGAGAATGGGACTGGGAAAGGGTAGTTGGAGGGGGGGCGGTAGAAACAGGGACAATGGCTGCCATCAGAGAGGAGGCCAGAGCCTGAATCGATCTTTGTTGGGCTGCCAATCCACTGTGAATGCACTCCAGGAATGCATTGTATTGCTGCATCTGGGATGCCAGCCCCTGGATTGCATTCACAATGGTTGATTGCCCTACAAAGATGGATCTCAGGAGGTCAATAGCCTCCTCACTCAGGGCAGCAGGGCTTACTGGAGCAGGGCCTGAGGTGCCTCGGGCAAAGGAGATGTCCACCCTCCTGGGTGAGTGGGCACGGGCAATTCACTGAGGGGCTACTGGGAGGGCGGGGCTGGTACTGTGGGAGGCTGCTGTACCTGTAGCTGGGGTGGTCACAGAGGTGTCCGCCACCACCAGGGAGCTTCCATCAGAGGAGGTATCTGAGTCTGTGTTGTCTCCTCCAGTCTCCGCTGTGGTGCCTCCCTCGCCCTCCGTCCCACTGTGTCTCTCGGCGTTGGTGGACTCTGCCTCCTGGGTCCTGTGGGATGCAGCTCCCTCTGTCGCTGGTGCCCCTGCTCCTCCACCAGTTTCTGCTAATGCACACAATGACAAAACAAGAAAGGGGGGGAGAGAGACAAAGGATACACTGGGTCAATGACTGCACTCACACCACTATTGGCATGCACATCACCGTCACACACAGGGAACAGGCTTAAGCACTATGCATTGCACTACCAGTGATATGGCTAGTCACTAAGGCAAGATGAGGACCACACACCTCCAACTGCAGCACTCCTGGTACCCACAATGCCGTGGTTGAAATGGACTGCTAACAAGCTTGGTTACCTGTATTTGCCAAACACCCCTTATCCTTCAATTGACCCACGCTGCAATGTCTGTCCCGGCCTTAGGGGCACCCACTAACACACATCCACGACCCGGATGCCACCCCACCAGCCAAAATATGTGATGATAACCACTATACTCACCCCCCTGTGGCTGCTGTGATTCCCTTAAGCACCCATCCAGCTCAGGGTAGGCCACCGCCAGTATGCAGGCCATCAGGGGGTCAGGGTCCGACGGGCACCTGTTCCTCATTGGGAAGCCATCTTGAGCTGGGCCTCTGTGGCCTTCTGTGCCCAGTGTTTCAGGTCCTCCCACCATTTCTGACATTGGGGGCTCAGCCTGCCATAGACCCCCAGGGTCCTCACGTCCTTGGCGATGGCACGCCATATTCCCATCTTTTGATGGTGCTGACCTGCAGAGGCACTACAGGCCTGGGTCGCAGGGAACATTTGTGATGTGGTTCACCTTCTGGTGGGGGAGGGATTGCTGGTGGCCTTTGGGTCCTATGGCGGGGCCTCCAGCCCACTGGCGGCAGCAGAAGTGGAGGGCTGGTTGATGGACTGGCTAGTGGTAGGGGCCCACTGCTGTGCTGATCCCTCCCTCATGATGTTGGCCATGTCTGCCAGAATCCCTACTATGGAGATCAGGGTGTTGTTAATGGCCTGCAAGTCCTCCCTGATCCCCTGATACTGTCCCTCCTGCAGCCACCTGTTCTCCTGCATGTTGTCTAGGATCCAGCCCATTGTGTCCTGGAAATGTTGGTAGGCTCCCAGGATCTTGTAGAGTACCTCCTGGAGAGTCAGTTCCCTGCTCCTGTCCTCCCCATGGTACACAGCAGTCCTCCTAGTGTCCCTCTTAGTCTGTATCTCTGTCCCCTGAACGGTGTGCCTACTGCCACTGACCATAGGTCCCTGATTGTCTTGGGGGTGATGAGTGGTCTGGGGTCCCTGTACAGGTGGCACACTGCTGATTGATGTGTCCTGGGGACAGAGGTGTGGGGACGCTGGGTGGGTGCTGTGCTGTGGTGTTGTATCCTGATGGGGGAGGCTCTGTGGTGGTCTGTGTGTGGGCTTGGGTGACCGGCTCTCCAGTGTTCCCTGATGGGCCAGGTAAGTCATCCAGATCCAGAAGTCCAGAGTTACTGTCATCACTGGGGGCATCTTCTGTTGGGGGACTAGATAGTCATGTCCCCTCCTCTCCACTGACATTGGCTGGGGTATCTGGGGGGAAGTAAGTGATGTATTATGCTTCATGTGTATGACATATTGCACATCCCTGGCTTCCCCTCTATGGTTGCTGTTGCCCTGCCACCTTTTGTTTGTTTATGGTGATGTATTGTGGGCTAGTTTTCCTATGCTGTGCACACTTTGATGATGGGTGTCCATGGAGGGCTGGGAGGGCTGTCCATTCATTGATATAGCATGCAGGGGTTGGCATTGGGGTTAGTCACATGTGTAGGTGCACTGTGTGGGATGGAGTGGAGTGATAGGAGTTGAGGGTAAGGGTGTGAGATGGCATGCAGTTATGGGGGGGGTGATAGGTAGTAAAAGTTGACTTACCAGTGCAGTCCTCCGGCTACTCCAGCGAGTCCCTCAGGATGCAGTAATGCCAAGACTTGCTCTTCCCATGCTGTGAGGGAGGAGGTGGGGGTCCACCTCTAGCCTTCTTTATGGCGAGCTGGTGCCTTGCTGCTATGGAATGTACCTTCCCCCGTAGGTCGTTCCATCTCTTCCTGATGTCATCCCTTGTTCTTGGGTGCTGTCCCACGGCATTCACCCTGTCCTCGATTCTCCACCATAGCTCCATCTTCCAGGCAATGGAAATCTGCTGTACCTGTGCTCCAAACAGCTGTGGCTCTACCCTGACAATTTCCTCCTCCATGACCCTTAACTCCTCCTCAGTGAAACGGGTGTGCCTTTGTGGGGCCATGAGTGTTGTATGTTGTGTGTTGGTGAGAGTGTGTTGAGTAATGTGGTTGGGTGTGTGATGTGGGGTGTGTGAGGGATGTGTGGGTGTAAGTGGTGTGTGTGTGTAGTTGTCTCTGTGATGTCGATGGCTAACTCTTGCAGTCTTTTGGTGTTGGCAAAGGGTTGTGGGTAATGTGGGTGTGTGTTTTATAGTGCTGTGGGTGTGGTGTGTGTATGAATGTCAGGTGTGTCTTTTTAGTATTGGCCACTGTAATGTTGTTTTGTTTGTGAGTGTCCATTCTGAGCGCGGCGGTATGTACCGCCAATGGTTTAGCGCCATTGAATGTCTGCCGTGGTGATTCGTGTGTCAAAATGTGGTGGGCATTGTTTTGTTGGCGTAACGGTATGGGGGTTGGGACCGACACTTTAGCACTGACCTTTGGGCTGGCAAATTTGTGTGTGTGTGGCAGTATCCTGTCAAATTGGTGTGTGGGTGCCATAATATTGAGAACGGACATCCGCCACCGTGGTGGTATGTTGGCGGCTGTCAGTGTGGCGATAAGCGGCATTTACCACCAATGTCAGAATGAGGGCCTCTATATAGTCTCAGATTCCTTACTGACCCTGCCATCCTGTAAATTACAGGGTCATCCCAGGGACTACATCACTGATTGTGCCACTCTGGCTGTGACAAGGGTAAAATATGTTTCCAAGTCTGCCACTCCAGCCTGGAAGGGGTAGTTTTAAACTTCTGTCTCGACTTTGCCATTGAAATTCATGGCAAAACCATGCCTTCCCTTTCAATATTCATGTAACCCCGAAGGCAGGCCTAGTGAGTCCTAAAGCAGGGTGCTCTATATTTTAAAGAGGAACATTTGTTTTTACATGTTCCAACATTAAACACCCACAATTGTTTTTAATGTGGAAAAGGCTAGTAGCCCCATTTGTGAGAGCAGAGTTGCAGGCTGCCAAAGCAGCCCTTGTAGGAAGATGGCTTTCTTCTAGCATGGTTACACCATTTTGGCCTATTTGTCAGTGTTTGTCAGTGTGCTTTAACTGTCTCACTGGGATCCTGCTAGTCAGGACCCCAGCGATCATAGTATGTGGCCTATATGTGTTGTCAGTATGCTTGACTGTGTCACTGGAGTTCTGCTAACCAGAACTCCAGTGCTTATGCTCTCGCTGTGTACCAGATATCAATTCTAATTGGCACACTGGTCCCCCTTATAAGTCCCTAGTATATGGTACCTAGGTACCCAGGGCATTGGGGTTCCATGAGATCCTTATGGGCTGCAGCATTTCTTTTGCCACCCATGAGTAGCTCATACAAACACTTCTTCAGGACTGCCACTGCAGCCTGAGTGAAATAGTACACACACTATTTCACAGCCATTTTCACTGCACCAGGTAACTTATAAGTCACTGATATGTCTAACCTTCAGTTACACTGTGTGTGAGGGCACCCTTGCACTAGCAAAGGTGCCCCCACATTGTCCAGGACCAATTTCCCGGACTTCTTGAGTGTGGGGACACCATTCTAAGCGTGCCCTACATATATGTCAATACATATATGTAGCTTCACAATGGTAACTCCGAATATGGTGAAGTGAGGTGTCTAAGATTGTGAAATTGAACCCCCAATCCAAATCTGGTATTGGTGGGCCAATTCCATTCACACTTGGGGCTCCACCATAGGCCCCCAGTACTGCCAAACCAGCTCTCTGAGGTTTCCACTGCAGCCCCAGATGCAGCCACCTCACAGTCAGATTTGTTCCCTCCATCGCAATCGCAGGAAGGCAGAACAATGAATTTCCTTTAGGAGAGGGGTGTTACACCATTTCCCATTGGAAATATGTGTTACAGGCATGGGAGGGGTATCCTCCCAGAGCCTCTGGAACTGCTTTGAAGAGCACAAACGGTGCCTTCCTTGCATAATCCAGTCTACACCAGTTCATATACCCCCAGTCCCTGCTCTGGCGCGAAACGCAACAAAGGAAAGGGGAGTGAGCACTCCCCTGTCCATCACCACCCCAGGGGTGGTGCCCAGAGCTCCTCCAGAGTGTCCCTGGCATTAGCCATCTTGGATTCCAAGGTGTGGGGACCCTTTGGGAGTATCTGAGTGGCCAGTACCAGCAGGTGATGTGAGAGACCCCTCCTGATAGATGCATACCTGGTTAGGTAGCCAAGACTCCTCCAGGACTCCTCTCCATCCTCTGCTTCAGCTTCTGACCGTCGGATCAACTGAAGACTGCTCCAGGAACCGCTGTAACTGCAACAAAGTATCCAGGAAGGCTACTGTGACCTGCAACTTCAGCTCCAGCCTGCAACTGCAACAGTTTCCAGGTTGTGCACGATCTGAGGACTGCATGTCTTCATTCTGCACCAGAAGAACCGAAGGAATCTCTTGTCGAGTGACGGAATCACTTCCCTGCCTCAGCAGGCACCTCTCTGCAATGATGACTGATACTCAGGGACTCCTCTCCTGTCCAGCGTGATCCCTAGAACACAGTTAGTGTACCGAAGTGATCCTGACTATCCAAAGGTCCAGCTGCCCAAATTTGGTGGGGGTAAGGGCTTTCCTCCCCGTGCCAGAGAGTATCCCTGTGAATCGCATCTTCTGCAACTCCCTGGGCTTCTGTGCACTTCTTCCAAACGTTCCTTGTGCACAGCGTAGCTCATGTCCCCAGCACTCTATCCTGCGACACTCAGCTCCCTGAGTTGTTCTCCGGCAGTGTGGGATCCCTTTGTGTAGTGCTGCAATGACCCCACTTTGCAACTCCTTTGTCCCTGTGTCCTGGGACTCCTGTGGGTGCTGCCTGATATTCTGAGGGCTCTCTAAAGTGCTGAAAGCCCCCTCTGTCTTCTCAGTCTGAGTCAAGACCCCCAGGTCCTTCCTGGGCCCAGACAGCACCTCTGTGACGCAAAATGCTTTGTTGCCTGAACCAAGACTTGTTGGTGGAATCCAGCGACGAAAACTGCCTTCATCCAACGACTTGACGTGGGACGTCTCTTGCAACAAGCAGGAACCCGAAGCTGTCCTCTTTGGTGCATTTCTGTACTTTTCTTCCAACCGGAGAATCTACTTTTGCACCTTCATCCAGGTTAGCAAGGGCTCCTGTTCTTCCTGGACTCTTTATCGACTTCTGGACTTGGTCTCCTCTCTCCACAGGTCTTCAGTTCCAGGAATCCATTGTTGGTTTCTTGCAGTCTTGCTTGGTTCTTGCAT
Organism: Pleurodeles waltl; assembly: GCF_031143425.1. NCBI lineage: Eukaryota > Metazoa > Chordata > Amphibia > Caudata > Salamandridae > Pleurodeles > Pleurodeles waltl. Next base: position 1,197,820,883 of record NC_090445.1, on the reverse strand, counting down.
AATCCTTTACCACAAATTTAGTGTGTTCTGAGTAAACTTGCTGTACTTTACTCCTGTTTTTCTGGGCTCTGGGGTGGGTATTTTACTTACTTTTGGTGTTTTCTTACACTCCCAGCGCTGCTCTACACACTACACTTGCCTGGGGGGGGGAAACATTCCCATTCCACTATTTTAGTATATGGTCTGTGGTGCCCCTAGGCCCATTGCAATCTTTTGTTTTTTTCACTGTTTGCACTATTTTCTGACTGTGTACTTACCTGATTTTGGTTACTAGTGTATATATTGTGATTAATACTTACCTCCAGAAGGAGTATTGCCTCTAAGATATTTTGTGGCCTTGTGTCACTAAATAAAGTACCTTTCTTTTTGGTAACACTGAGTATTAGCTTTTATGGTATACAAGTATTGTGTGACTATAGTGGTATTGCAAAAGCTTTGCATGTTTCCTAGTTCAGTCTTGGCTGCTCTGCTACAGCTACCCCTAGACAGCCCACCTGCTAAACACTGCCTACATTTCATTAAGGTGGATCACTGGACCTGCCATAAGGTGTAAGTACCTCTGGTACCCACTGCAAATCAGGCCAGCTACTCACAGCCCTGCTAACCGTTGACTAGGACTACTAAAGTTGATACAATAAGTTAACAAACAACTTGTTATATTAAGCCCCACTTGAAGCCTAAGTCAAAATTAACTTAACCGGTTGAAGAGTGCGACTTTTACAATGTTGCCACCTTATTTACCTAAATCCCCTGAGCCCGTCCATGTCTGCACATGGGGTTTCTCTTTGAGACAGCTTCCTGCTCTCCTGGTGAAACATGCAAACAACTCTCAGGAAAGAAGACAACAGCAGCCTGCACAGGAGAGAGTGGTTATCTATCCCTTGCAGGAAATCACACGGATGGTGGCCCGTTAATATGCATAAAAGCAATGTCAATATATGCCATGATATGTGCCAGCATAACCACAAACTTGCATCACTGTTGTCAAATAAATCCACCCAACATGACTTCCCCGATCTACCCCAAGTCAGAAATACATGGTCAGCCAAGCCCTGCATCCTAGGCCTGAAGCAACTGATTGACAGATCATAGGTAGGGTGACACGTAGCCCATAAACAAAAGCGCAAACAGGAAAAACCCAGACTGATTCCTCAGACAGGTAGCAACACCACAAAGGTCCTAGGAGATTGGCCCCCAATAAAACACATTTGGCCGGAGGAGCGTGCATTCCCAGTACCCTAAAAGTCAGATGCTACATGAATTTAGAAACACTTAGCCAATCAGAACACAACACACACAAAACATGCAGTGATCACATGCTCTCCATGCCGGACATCTGGACATGTTATCTACTGACCCACATTTTGTCCATGCAAGGTCAAGACCCACTTGAGCACTTTATCATATGGTCAGATGTACGACTCCTGGACTAGGCCCAGATTCTTTTCTGCAAAGAATGTATAGAATTGTTTTATAACTTTCAAGAATTATATAAAAGGGCGCTCGGAACTAAATTTGAAAGACAGTCATCAGACCCCGACTCTGTACTGCGCTCTCCCAGCTGCTCCATTTAGTTAAACTGACTGTTCCTGCTTTGCCAAACACCTCTTGTCTTTCATTTCTATAAGGTAAAATCGCCTTTGGACACTAGAACCACCTTTGAAGAGCAAATGGGGAACACTTGAGAGATGGACTGCCCTATTGTTTAGGCAGACAGCCTGGCACTGTGAAAAGGAAGGGGAAATCCGTTGCCAAGCCAGTTTTCCAGGGGTGCGTAGCCCCCTATGAAGCCACACCTGAGAGTTTGGCTAAGCAGCTGTATATGCTAAGGGCTGGATTCTGCCATGTTGAAAGTAGGCAGATGATGCATACTGGGATAACCAAATGCCACACTTCACAGGAAGCGGTCATCGGAAACCCAGTAGCCCTTGAGACACTGACCATATCCACCCTTAGGGCATTTTCTGGGCAAAAAAAGAGCTCCATGGCTCCCAGAACTCAGATCTCGATGGACTGGAAGAAAGGACCTGCATTGCTGCCCAGAGAAACCACCAAAGACAGGATGCACCGGCATTGACTGCACCTGCTGAACCTGGTGGATAGCAAAGGAGAATCAATCAAAAAAATGTATAGAGCGTGCTACTAACCCGTGAGGGTCTCAAGGCCCGGGGGGTGGGGGTGGTGAGGGGGCGGTTACTGTTCGAACAGCCTTGTCTTGTGTTTTTTTCTGAAGAGCAGGAGGTCTTTGGTTTTGCGGAGGTTGGTGGGGAGGGAGTTCTAGGTTGTGGGGGTGAGGTACCAGAAGGCCCTGCCTCCTGTGGTGGTTCGTTGGATGCAGGGGACTGTGGCTAATGCGAGGTCGTCTGATCTGAGGTTGCGGGTGGGGATGTGGAAGTTAACTCTTTCGTTGAGGTAGGTTGGACCGGTGTTGTGGAAGGATTTGTGTGCGTGGATGAGGATCTTGAAAGTGATTCTCTTGTCTATGGGGAGCCAGTGAAGGGATTTGAGGTGCGGTGAGATTCGTTCGTGGTTGGGGAGGCCAAGGATGAGGAGTGCAGCTGTGTTCTGGATTCTCTGGAGTTTGCGTTTGAGTTTGAGTGTGGTGCCAGCGTAGAGGGCGTTACCGTAGTCTAGTCTGCTGCTGATGAGTGCATGGGTGACTGTCTTCCTGGTCTCTGGGGGAATCCATTTGAAGGATTTTTTGAGTGTGTGGAAGCAGGAGGAGGTTAGAGCATTGATTTGCTGTGTCATGGAGAGGGAGGGGTCCACGATGATGCAGAGGTTGTGTGCTTGGTTTGCGGGGGTGGGTGCGGGGCCTAGGGCGGTGGGCCACCAGGAGTCGTCCCATATGGTTTTGTTGGGGCCGAAGATGATGATTTCGGTTTTGTCGGAGTTAAGCTTGATGTGGTTTGTTGTCATCCTGTTGGCGGTGTTGAGGAGAGCAGCGTGAAGGTTGGTTTTGGCGGTGGTGGGGTTGCGGGTGAGGGAGAGGATGAGTTGGGTGTCACCTGCGTAGGAGAGGATAGTGATTCTGTGTGGTTGGAGGATGTTGGCTAGGGGGATCTTGTAAATGTTGAAGAGTGTGGGGCTGAGGGAGGACCCTTGGGGGACTCCGCAGATGATTTTGGTAGCAGTGGAGTGGAAAGTTGGAAGGCGGACTCTTTGGGTCCGGTCGGTGAGGAAGGAGGTGAGCCAGTCTAAGGCTTTGTGATGAATTCCTGTGTTGTGGAGGCGTTTGAGGAGTGTGTGGTGACAGTGTCAAAGGCTGCAGAGAAGTCTAGGAGGATGAGTGCGACAGTCTCTCCTTTGTCGACTCTGGTCCTGATGTCGTCAGTACATCCGATGAGGGCGGTTTACGTGCTGTGGTTGTTGCAGAACCCAGATTGTGAGGGGTCAAGAGTGTTGTTTTCCTCGAGAAAGTGGGATAGGTGGGCATTGACTAATTTCTCGGCGACCTTGGTGGGGAAAGGGAGGAGGGAGATGGGGCGATGGTTAGAGAGGACCTCCGGGACAGCTTTTTAAAAAAAATTTTTTAGGAGAGCGGTGGTTTCTGTGTGCTTCCAGGGGTCTGGGTAGGTGGCGAAGTCGAAAGAGGAGTTGATTATGTCACGGAGTATGGGGGTGATGGTAGGGCTGGCTTTGTTGTAGATGCGATGAGGACAGGGGTCGGAGGGGGATCCGGAATGGATGGAATTCATGTTTTTTTCAGTTTCTTCGTGTGTGGTAGGGGCCCAGGTGGTAAGTGCAGTGGGGGTTGGGTGAGTGAGGGTTGTGTGTGGTGTGTGTGTGTGGTATGAAGCTGTTGTGGATGTCCAGGATTTTGTGGTGGAAGTGGTTGGAGAGGGCATCACATAGGGGCTGTGTGTGTGGGGGGTCTGTGTTGCTGGCTTTGGGTTTGGCTAGCTCTTTAATTGTGGTGAAGAGTTCTTTGCTGTTTTGGGAGTTGTTGTCAAGGCGTGTCTTATAGTGATCTCTTTTGGTGATGCGTATGAGTTGGTGATGGGTGCGAATAGAAGTTTTGAGGGTGGAGAAATTGGTTGTAGAGGGTTCTTGTCGCCATATTTTCTCCGCTTGGTGGCATTTACGCTTGGAGTTTTGGAGTTCGGGGGTGAACTACGGGGCGTTCTTGATGTTGCCGGTGGCGATGTGTTTTCTGAGGGGGGCTAGTGTGTCTGCATAGGTAGTGATCCATTTAGAGAGGTTGTGTGCTCCTGTGTTGGGGTTGTTGGTGTGCGGGGGGAGGTCGTGAGCCAGTTGGGAGTTCAGGCGTTCTGTGGGGATCTTGTCATGGTGGTGTGTGGGGGGGTTTGGTGAAGGAGAAGTGGACGCAGTGGTGGTCAGTCCAGTGGAGTTCATGGTGTGGGTGTAGGTTATGTGTTGGCTTGAGGTGAAAATTGCGTCGAGCATGTGACCTGCTTAGTGGGTGGGTGCGGTGACCAGTTGTTGGAGTCCGAGGTTGGTGAGGTTGTCTATGAGGGAGGTGGAGTTGTGGTCTTGAAGATTCTCCAACTGAAAGTTGAAATCACTGAGTAGGATGTAGTCTATGGAGGTGAGGGCGTGCGAGCTGATGGTGTCGGCGATGGTGTCGCAGAAGGTGGGGCGTGGTCCTGGTGGTCTGTAGATTAGTGTACCTCTGAGGGTGGAGTTGTTGTTAATGTGGACTAGGAAGTGCATTTTTTCTGTGCTGTTGATAGTGTTTTGGGAGTTGGTGGTGACTTTAATGGTGTCTTTCTGCAGGATGGCAATGCCACCACCTGGCTTGTTAAGGTGGTCTTTGCGTTGGAGTTTGTATCCCTTGGGGGTGGCAATGGCTATGTCGGGTTCTGAGGAGGGGTTGGTCCAGGTTTCCATGAGGAAGAGGATGTCAGGTGAGTGTGATGAGATCCCAGAGTTCTATGGCATGTTTGTGAAGGGAGCGGGTATTCAGGAGCAGGCAGTTGAGGTGGTTTTGGTGGGTGGTGTTGGTGCGTTGCATGAGGGTGTTGTTGCGGGGTGTGTTCTGGTTGTGGGGTGGTGTGCGGCGGGGCTGGTTGGTGGGGGTGGGGGCAGAGCAGGTGTGTATTGCGTAGGGGGTGTAGTGTTTGTTGTTGGGGGGTTGCTGTGGTTGGTGTGTGGTGTGAGGGATGTGGAGCAGGAGAAATGACAGGTGTGGCAGGTGAAGGGACCATGTGTGTGTGTGGGGCTGGAAAGGGTGCAGGTGGGGTGGGGGCCTGGGTTGAGTGAGTGGAGGGTGACAGGGGAGTAGAGTTGTCTGGGGGGGCAGAGGGACTGGCGCTGGGCACGGTCCAGGCGCAGACGGGCAGATTGATTGATTGAAATCATAGACTTTGCTTCTCATTGCAAGTTGCACCCGAATCTGCTAAGCCTGGGAGGGTCACCGGGAGCGCAGCTTGGTCTCCCAGAAGGTGAGTTATCATCCAAGGAATGATTCCACTGTAACTGTGATACCCGGCAACTGGTAGGCCAGTGGTGACTTGAATACTGAGAGGACTGAGAGGGACTGCGACCACTGTGGTCAGGACCATCTTGCCAAGTTTGTTGGCAGAGGAGTAGCCACAGAAAGACCCAGTCGACAGCATCACATCCACATCCACAACCTCTTTGAGCATCTTCAGCAGTCTGTATCCATTGCATCAGAACCACTATAGCAAATGGGTAACAGTGCCTGGAACGTACTGAAGACTACTTCTTCCTCTGGGGTAACTGTTTGTGAGGACCTTACTGTACCAGCTACCTGGCTCCCAGCTGGAGTTGGTCACCTAGAGTAACCAAATTGATATCTAAGTTTTTCTTGAAAAAGTTTCTAAGTGTGAAAGTGCATTTTTACTATACCTTGTAAAATCTGGATCTTCTTAACCCTACGGTGAATCTTTTTTATTTTGGTGTCTCAAAATGCATACAAATACAACAAATTTTATAAATTGGTATTGGATTTCTTGAGTGTCCCTTATATTTATTTTTCAATAGTTTGGTGTTATTTAAATGCTTAACACTTGTTCCAATGAGTAAGCCTGACTGCTCAGAACCATAGCTAGCCAGGGTTAAGCTTAAGGTTTAACAAACAAAATGACTGGTCCTGAAGGATTTGGCAAATGTATTACATGGTGGGGTGGCACAACCACACCATAAAATAATCCCCATTTCCTCACAGTCAGTTACCATCGCACCACCGGAAACAAACATCGTGGGACCTGTTTGGAGGTATCACCTGTCATCAGCCAGGCTAGCTTGAATCCAGTGGCACAGCGAAGAAGAGACTCACGTCTGAGCATACCCCGGCCACTTAAGGCGAACATAGCAACATAACAAAATGATGGACGGAGTGCTGAAACTTCAAATACTCAACCTCAGTTGCAGATCTGAGCTAAATCCATTGTTCTTCTGCTCACCATGCCACCCCAGTTTGGACCCAGCCATATGCAAATCAGTCTTGACGTTGGCAATGGTATGCCCAGACGTGGGTCCCTCGTACAGTGCGCCACTGGATTCAAGCAAGTCTGGCTGATGAGGGGTGATACCCCAAAAACAGTGCAAGGTTGCTTGTTTCCGGTCCAGGGAGGACCTGACTTGGCTGTTCAGGCTGGACTGTTCTCATGGGGAGCAGGGTCTAGACTGTTACATACGGCTGGGTCCAAACTGGGATGATGTGGCGAGCAAAGTACCAATGGATTAAACCCAGATCTGTGACTGGGGGTGAGTGTTTGAAAAGTTTCAACACTCCATTTATCATTTTACACAATAGAACCACACTGGCCAAAAAGACAGGGGCTTCCTCCAGTAAATGTACTACAAACTACTGTATCATGCTTTCACAACACAGCTGGAAGTGCAGTAGTTCCATCACAATTTGGCCTTGAGGTGGGACATCCATCGCATAGCAGCAAAGCAGAACCGGAATACCACCAATTGGGAATAACATAAGTATGCCTCCAAATATAAAAGATGGTATTGCTCCTTACAACAGTCTGAAACATGCCGACAAAGCCAGACCCAAGTGCTTTAAAAAAGTTTACAAATAGGTGATGTTAGAAGCATTAAAGATGCGACTCACAAGTTTACCGAAATGTCGGGGGAAAGTTTTTATTTATCAGCAATTGCATTTCAGAGAACAACCCTGCAACTTACAGTTCAGCTGTTTCACTGGCAGATATAAGTGCCACATTCTTCTGAAACAATAAGGCCTTTAATCTGCTCAGCTTGTTTAAATTAACTCTAAAGGCCGGAGTGGAAGGCCACAAGCAGGCTACTCTAATCTCATGTGCAGGAGGACATAGCACATTATTACAGCAGGTCACTGTTTGAGAAACAGAAACCACATAGGAGACATCTGCTCTCATCCCACCACAGCCTTGATTATTCAGCATCAAATAACTTCCATTCGAAAGTAACTGCAATAATAATGGGCAAATCAAGGAAACTGGTACACCCTTCAAGTAACATACCAGATTAGCCACTGAGGCCTTACATGCCCTGTGCAATGTCACCTGTTTACAAGTCATGAAGTGGTTTAGAGAAGTTTCACATTCCTTTCTGCTGAGAAAGACATCTCTTTCCCACTCACACATTTGTAATTGAAGGCTAATTCCCATACCTTGTGAATAAAACTCTTCTCTAAAGCTTCATATCTGTCTACTGGAAAGTATTTCAAACAAGATGTGAATTGAGACGTTGAAATTGGTAGTGATAACTCCATAAATTAGCCTTACCACTGATGATGTTTCAGATACTGTGAAAGTCAATTTTTCTAATCTTTCTATATTGAGCATTGTATAATAGTATCATTTTTGTCATCATTTGTTGTTTATGTGTCAAATGAAAGGGCAAAAATAGTTTTGTCATGTTCACATACTTCCAGGGCACGCAGTTTGATTTTAAAACTTGTAATATCCAACTCATCTACATAATTAAGCAATTGATCAAGTATTTCTAGAGCGCGCTACTCACCCATAGGGTCTCAAGGCGCTGGGGGGTATGTCCGTAGTGTTCAGTCGAAGAGCCAGGTCTAGAGGTCCTTTCTGAATTGAGGTAGATATAGCGACTGTCTGAGGTGGAGAGGTAGGGTGATCCAGCCTTTAGCTGCCATGTAGGTGAAAGATCTTCCTCCAGCCGAGGACTTCTTTATGCAAGGTATATTGGCAAACGACCTCTGGGAAGAGCGGAGAAGGGGAGTACCAGGTAAGGCGGAGGTTGAGGTAGTCGGGTCAGATGTTGTGGAGGGCTCTGTAGGTGTGTACGAGGAGTTTGAAGTTGATCCTCTTGGCGACGGTGAGCCAGTGGAGGTCTCTTATATGTCTTTTGATGTGTTCTCGCTGGGGATGCTCAGTACGAGTCTGGCGCCGTTGTTATGGATTTTCTGCAGCTCTCTCTGGTTCTTCTTGGGGGTTCCGGCATAGAGGGCATTGCCGTAGTCAAGTCTGCATGTGAGCAGGGTCTTTCCGTAGTCAGTTGCTATCCATCTGATGATCTTCTGTAGGAGTCGGAGGGTGTGGAAGCAGGTAGATGAGACAGAGTTGACCTGTCTGATCATGGTGAGCGCTGAGTCGAGGACGACACTGAGGTTTTGTGCGTGGCCTGTGGGGTGGGTGGGCTGCTGAGTGTTGAGGGCCACCAGGAGTCATCCCAGGCGGAAGAGGAAGGTCCCAGGATGAGGATCTCGGTCTTGTCGGAGTTCAGCTTGAGGCAGCTCTCCTTCATCCAGGTGGTGACTGTTGTCATCCCGTCTTTAAAATTCTTCTTGGCTGTTGAGGGGTTTTTGGTCAGGGAGATGATCAGCTGGGTGTCATCAGCGTAGAAGACAATGTTCATACCATAGTTCCTGATGATTGGGGCGAGCGGGGTCATGTAGATGTTGAACACCGAGGATCCTTGGGGTACTCCACAGCTAATTTCTGTGGGTTCTGACAGGTGTAGCGGGAGCCTGACTTTTTGTGTTCTGCCTGTCAGGAAAGCGTGTATCCATCCAATGGCCTTGCTGCATATGCCTGCTGTGTGAGTCTCGAGCATAGGGTGCTGTGGGACACTGTATCGAAGGCAGCGGAAAGATCTAGTAGGATGAGGGCTGGAGTTTGTCCCTGGTCAAGGAGGGATTGGATGTCATCTGTGGCAGCAAGCAGGGCGGTCTCTGTGCAGTGGTTAGTTCTGAATCCTGATTAGGGTGTTGTTGTCCTCTATGTGTTGGTGGAGCTGGATTGCTTTCTCAGCGTCCTTGGCTGGGAAGGGCAGTAGCGAGGAGGGGAAAGTAGTTCTTGAGATCTGTAGGTTTGGCTGTGGGTTTTTTCAACAGTGGGTGGATCTCGGCGTGCTTCCAGTCCTTGGGAAGGTTGCTGACTCAAGGGAGCAGTTGAAGGTCTTGCAGTGCTCAGTGTGATCGAGGCTGAGATCAGTTTAGATCTAATAGATCTAAGCTGACTTTGCCCATGTTGTATAAAGACACGTCATTCTGTACAATGTCAGTTGCAGACAATAGAATGTTATTTATTGTGTAAATATGAGTGGGCAATGTATTAATTCCATTAACAATAGCCAATGCTTTTCCAAATTAGCATGATCTATTTTCCATAAATGAACAGCAGCCTCTATTTGAAAAACACTTTCACATTTCATTGTAGATGGCATAAAGAAACCTTTTAGAACATGGTGACCTAGAACCTAACAAGAAATACTGTATATCCATGTCATTAGAGAGGAGAGAGAGGTGTTCTTTTACTGCAAGTGGAATGTTGCAACCATTGCTGACATAACTTTCCCACACTATAAATGATGATCACCCCAGAGTGCTTATACTGAACATAACAAGGGTCCGGTCTGCTTGTTCTAAAACCCTCTGAGGGTTTAAAAAATGTGCATGAAAACCATTTGTGTCCACTGGCCAAAATAACCACTCGCTAGGGCCTGAAAGTGTGGAGTTAAATGTACCATTCTGTACCATGCCATTGAGCTGCTCTTCTGTGTAATTTACTAAGTGTTTCCAACTTTCAAACTATGCAATAGATGTAATACTGGACAGGTTCATTTCGTTAATTTTCGCCTGGCCCCAGCAAGTGGTATGCTGCACTGTTATTAATAAAAATCATCTGTATTGGAATTAGACACACTTTAAATGAGGCATCTATGCCCTGTATGTGCCAGTGTTTTGTTCCACAAACAGATTTTAAATCAATTGTTTCTATCCAATATCCGTAGCATTTAATTGCAAGTTGAGAAACATATGAATCTGAATAAATTAATTTTGTCTGGGTCAGCATATTTTTTCTCGCTTTTGAAGGTGTTAAAGTATAGTAATAAGAGATAGGATCTGAAGTATCATAGCCAGCAAACTATATAAATTTGACTGAATATGTTTTGGAACTCCCCACTGGTAGTGTCACGCAATGTTCCCATTGTGTATAGTTGAAACCTGTACTGGGAATACTAGCTCTATGTAAGTAGTGCTGGGATAGTGATGGTAACAAAACATATCACCATAATTAGCAAAATTAGCAGATAGCATTAAAATCACTGTCTTTACTTCCCATTCTTCCAAAATAACAACTGGGATTATTATGTCATCCATTGCTACTTTAAAAACATAAGGAATTTAGAGAGACGCTGTAGGACAAAAAATATCATATGGGACCTTATCCCACAAAATTCTTTCAGAAACTGGAAAAGCAGAAATGTTCATAAGGGACAGGTCTCTGCGCTTTGTGGGAAGATGAATGAGGTTTCAATACTTCAGCTACCAGTTCTACAGGAGAGCATTCTGGGAGATGATGTCCTTTTAAACTGGTAAAAATCCAATCCACAAAAGCAGAGAAAGCAATAAAATTGTAATCCACTAGTAGGACCATGGACAATTCAGATATGTGTGTTTCAGCCAGTGTAGAAAACCAAATGCACTGTGTAGTGAAATGTGAGAGGAATCAGTAAAGAAGTCATCAATGTCAACAAAGTAACCAGGAGCAGTCTGTATGAAGACAGGCGCCTCTACAGGTGAAAGAGAACTTGTAGACACGTCCAAAGGATGTTCATCATAAACAACTCTGTTGCTTTAAGTATCAGTAAAGAAATGTAGACCTTCAGCTGATGTTTTCCTTACATTTGCAGTGGTGACAGGAATCAACAAAAGTTCATTCTTCACCCTCTTCAGCCGGGGGAAAACAATATTGGTGTTATTTAATGCTTGCAGAGACATATCATTTAGGGTAGTAAGAGGAGTTAGGGAACTGCCCAGGAGTTCTCATGGCCTATTGTGTAGGATGGGCCACATGATGCAATTTTACTTAATCGATTGAAACAAATCTGTTGTCTTTACAACCAGCAAGCGGTGGCAGAATCACAGTTCTGGTACCTTGAACATCAAGGACTGGCACAGATGCACAGTAAGATGGGCCGAACTCCTCCTTTACCACAATCTTCTCTCAAACCAGATCCCCAACATTTGAGGTCCAGATGGAAGATGCTGGTTCTTCCTTCACTCCATCAGTGGTAGAACGTTTATTAGAATGCTAATTCAGAAGTCTTTAGATTCCTGTAAGACAGTGATACATTCAGTTGTGTCCACCACTGCACCAGGACAGTCAAGATATGGAAGGAACATCTGGATGCCAAACAGGATCTTGTTTGGGGTCTGGCCACCCAAAGATCATGTTGGCAGATAGTTAAATGCTCTCTGGACTCCATATAGGTGATGGATCTAACTGCGACCTGAACCTAATACTCTAGCTGTTAAGGATTGCGTTGTCTTGTTTTTTCCTCTCCACAATCAAATTCCCCTCAGGGTGATATGGTGAGGAATAATGCATAGCCACACTTAGGATTCCCATAGTATCCCTGTAAGCCTTAGAGGCAAAAGCAGGGCCCTGGTCCGAGTGGAATGCAGCTTCTGCATATGTCCCGAAGATGTTTTGCACATCTTTAATAACAGTGCAAGCGTGAGCCGATCGCTGTGTTCACACCCACAGGAATCTGGAGAAAGAATCTATAGCAAGTAGAATACATTTGAATGCACCATCCGAATTTAAAGGGCTGCAATGGTCTAGATACACGCATTGGAGTGGTTTGTTTGAAACTAAGAGGGGTGTCTGTGGTCGGCATGCAATAGTGGAACCTTTCATTTGTTGGCAAATTTCACAACTAAAGACATAGGTGGTCATTCTGACCCTGGCGGTCTTTGACCGCCAGGGCGGAGGACCGCGGGAGCACCGCCGACAGGCCGGCGGTGCTCCAATGGGTATTCCGACCGCGGCGGTAAAGCCGCGGTCGGACCGGCACCACTGGCGGGGTCCTGCCAGTGTACCGCCGCCCCATTGAATCCTCCGCGGCGGCGCAGCTTGCTGCACCGCCGCGGGGATTCCGACCCCCCCTACCGCCATCCAGATCCCGGCGGTCGGACCGCCGGGATCCGGATGGCGGTAGGGGGGGTCGCGGGGCCCCTGGGGGCCCCTGCAGTGCCCATGCCACTGGCATGGGCATTGCAGGGGCCCCCGTAAGAGGGCCCCTACATGTATTTCACTGTCTGCTGCGCAGACAGTGAAATACGCGACGGGTGCAACTGCACCCGTCGCACAGCTTCCACTCCGCCGGCTCGATTCCGAGCCGGCTTCATCGTGGAAGCCTCTTTCCCGCTGGGCGGTCTGAAGGCGACCGCCCGCCAGCCCAGCGGGAAAGTCAGAATTACCGCCGCGGTCTTTCGACCGCGGAACGGTAATCTGACGGCGGGACTTTGGCGGGCGGCCTCCGCCGCCCGCCAAGGTCAGAATGAGGGCCATATTGTTTTGACTGCTTGTCAGACCATGCCACCAATATTGTTTCTGTAATAAAGAGCTGCTTGGGAAGATGCTACACCCTCACGTGCAGCTATTAATAATTCTAGCCTGCGGTCTTGGTTGGGTATCACCTGATCACCCGCCCCCATAATGATGGCAAAAGGAATGTTTTTAGCACTTAAATGGTAGGAATATTTAGCTGGATATGCTTTTAGTAAAGAGGTGCTATTGCCCAAAGCACTTACAGCAGCCATGATATCTTCATCCACCCCCATATGAGAATACGTAATTACAGCTACAGTTGTAGTCTTGACTGCAGAAGTGGCTGATTCATCAGGCATTGAATTCCCTACAACGCGTATTCCAACACGCTGATGACTCAATGATATAATTACATGAGTCCGTGGCACACTGTCTAAGTTCTGCCACCTTTCCCTAAAGCACTTTATGCTTTATAGTATTTCCTTGTGAATCTCTGAGTCCATTCAGGAGCCAGTAATGCAAATTTTCATTAAAAGACTGGACACAGTAATACGAATCAACACAATAAGTGTGGGGAATTCTGGTTCCGTATGTTCTAGTGCCAGAATCAAATCTTTTTCATTAAGCCAGTTGTGTAGTGCAATCTCCTAAAAGTTTGTTAAGAGTGGAATTGTCCAACCCTCATTACTCCATATATGGCTGTGCAAGCCACAGAGTATTGGTGTTTGGTGCCTATAACAGGCTGGGCTGAACCATTGGTATATATTACATCAGCCCAGGACAAAGGTGTGTCCAGGAGGACGCGTCCCCGCAACTTTGACTACAAAATTGATCAGTCTGTAACTCTGAAGGGTTATTCCTATCACCTTTTTAAAAAATTGGGACAGTGATAGAAGTAGCCCAGGAGACTGGGGGCTCACCATAACTGAAGCATTTAGTGTGTGAATCAAAATGGGGGCCTCACATGTCACTATCTTTCAAAGATCAGGTGGGACCCCATCAGGCCTTTCTGCCTTATTTTTAGTCAGTCCCAATATGCCCTTCCTCACTTCATCAATCATGAAGGCAAGATTCAAAATCCCAACTAAGGACTGCATACTGATAAAAATTACTGCTTTAGACCCACCACTGTAAAGCCCTTTAAAATGGGAGATCCAGTCCTCAGCAGCTATATGGTGTGACAAAGAGGGTGTATCGCCTGGGGCCAAATTTGGCACTGTTCGTTAAACCGCTAGGGTCAAGCAAATTATCCAAAACTGCATTCCTTATAGCATTCTTCCACCTGAAAACTTTAAGCTTGTATTTTCTCTGATAGGTCACAACATGAGCAGGATCTCTAGATTCATCTATTAGTGCCCTCCTTAAATCTCTGGGAGCTCAGAAGCACCCTCTATTAACCCATTTGGGTCCAGCTATAGATTTCACTCCTACTTGGAGACTAAGAGACTAACAAACTGTGCCTATCATGATAGAAAATGCATCTAAAACTTTGCTTGGTCAAGAAGCATTAGCTGAGCAGATTGAGAGCTCGTTCACACAACTAGTGAGCAAGTGTCGTCTGAAGCGCTCACCGGGGTAATTGAGTCCACCTGAGCCCTCTACCCTTACTGGTTGGCTTCTAAACACCACCAACTCTGTGAGTATTCATCTCATCCATCTGTCTTCAGCAAAAAGTTAAACAGATGGGATTATGGTCACTGAAAGGGCTACAATCAATTCTAACATCTAAGATGCTAAGGGAGATAGGGGCTGAAACAAAAATAAAACTATAACTGAAGCACACCCCCTAGATGTGAAAGTCAGATTAACCTCCACCAAGTCAGAATGAACAATTATATCAAGCAAAAAGGTAAGATTGTGCGCATTTAAGATGGAGTTAAGAAGATACCCTTGTGAGGTATGTTCCAAGTGTAAACCCTCCAAAATCAAAAATCCTAAAGCCTGTTTGTTGAATCTAAGAGGTTCTCACACAGGTGACAATTAAAGTCCCCTGCCACGATTACGTGTGTTGGGGCCCATTTTGCCCCCTCTAACTTATTTAAAAAGGACTACAAATCTATGTTATATATGTCTTGTTGAGAATTTTTAAAATATTAAATATTCAACAAGAAGATTTTTGGGTCGCTCACAAAGGAAAGTGATAGGCCCCTGTAGAGAGTACCTCAAAGTCTCCCTGTATTGCAAGAAACACAAAGATAACCAAGCCGCCCTTGGGAAGACCTGAACTGGATTCACATGAAGGTATAAAGAATGACTTAAACCCCTCCAAGTAGATGTTGCAGGAGGCCCATGTCTCTTGTAAACAAATCACTCCATGACGCTTCACATAGATAAGCCAGGTTGGATCACTGACTTTTGCTACAAGGCTCGCAATATTCCAGCTAATAAGTTTAAAAACATTAAAATATTTTATAATTGGGTCGGCTTCTAAGAGCTTCCTGGGTTCCTGAGCAGGACTGCATGTTAGGTCTTGCCGACTGAGTAAATCACAGAAGTCCAGGGGACTGAGGGGAGCAAATCTATTAGAGGTATACAATACAAATGCACCCATAATGCCCATATATCGTCCTGGAAGGTGCAGAGTGGTAGACTGGCTTCGTTCGTAACCTATTGATTCTGGTCTATAAAAGTAACCCGGGGCAGCCCTAGTATGGAAGTGCTTTTGTCCAGTCTAATGGATGCAGGCACACACCCAGCAACATAGGGTCTATTGAATTCATGATCACAATCTCCACAGAAGGATTTCCTAACATTACCAATGCATGTGACTCTTCTCACTATGTTGATTCAATCACCTTTGTGTGCCGCCAGGCAAGAGTGAGTCCCCAACCAGTGAGTAATCTTATTTTTTAGTTGTACGTGGCTCTCAGAAGCATTATTCTGTAATGGAGGCACATTATCTAGCACCACAACCTAAGGTATAGCCCCAGGAGGTAAGTTAATAGTAACCTCAGGAGAAGTATGGACAAACAGGCTCAGTTAACAATGATCCAGTCCTTTCCTGTTAACCTTTGCAAGAGTGGTTCTGGGCTGGTGACGTTAGCGCTTCTGTTTTATAAGAATGTCCCTCCTTTCTCCATGAATCTAGAAATCTGGATGCCAGTATCATGTACCAAATTAGATATTGAACCTGATGCGTCCCATTGTTGCCCTCTTTGGATAGTTGCATCATTTCTTCTCATCTCAACACAAGCCTGTCGGTAGTGGAACTAGATGACTTGGGGCAGATTTTACTTTGTCCAAGGCCAGCTACTTAATGTTCCCAAGACAAATTAAGATAGGCTCCTAAAGGGTTTCAATTGTCATGTAAAATGTGTACAAAAGTTCTTGCACTTTTTCTTCGCTCCCCCACACTTCATCCTCAGCGTTAGACCTGACAGCTTTAGGGTGGTCCTCCCCCAACTTTTTACCTGCCTCCCTCTACTTTTCTGACACTGTTTGTGTTGGTTTTATGACTCTGCACACTTTACCACTGCTAACCAGTGCTAAAGTGCATATGCTCTCTCCCTTAAACATGGTAACATTGGCTCATACTCAATTGGCATATTTAATTTACTTATAAGACCCTAGTAAAGTGCACTACTTGTGCCCAGGGCCTGTAAATTAAATGCTACTAGTGGGCCTTCAGCACTGATTGTGCCACCCACATAAGTAGCCACTTAACCATGTCTCAGGCGTGCCATTGAAAGTCATGTGTGGGCAGTTTCACTGCCACTTTGACTTGGCATTTAAAGTACTTGCCAAGCCCTAAACTCCACTTTATATATTTATGTATATATATATATATATATATATATATATAGGTCACCCCTAAGGTAGGCTCTAGGTAACCCATAGGGCAGGGTGCTATATAGGTAAAAGGCAGGACATGTACATACGTGTTTTATATGTTCTGGTAGTGGAAAACTCATAAATGTGTTTTCCACTACTGTAAGGCCTGCTTCTTTCATAGACTAGCATTACAACTGCCCTTATATCCTTTTGAGTGGTAGATTCTGATCTGAAAGGGGTAACCAGGTCATATTTCTTATGGCCAGAATGGTAATAGAAAATCTTGCTTATTGGTGAGGTTGTATTTTATATCAGAATTCTAGAAATGCCACTTTTAGAAAGTGAGCATTTCTCTGCACTTAAAACAATCTGGGCCTTACAGCCTGTCTCCAATCAAAGTCTGCTTTGCTGAGAAGGATGGCTGTCCTGCTGTCCTGCTGGCCTCTGACTGTGCTGGAAAGAGTCTGCCTACACCCAAAAGTGCTCTCCAAGGGCTTGGATTGAGCTTGCCTCCTGTTTTGAAGTCCTAGGTACAGCAAAGACTTTAACTGCTAGCTTTTTGCTAGTACCCGACTCCAGAATGACTTCAGTGATAACGCAGCCTGCTCCCACTCTTCAAACCTCGCTGCATACAACGTCCAACGTAACCGCAACTCAGCTGACGCAACTCAGGATCATTACAACACTGCAAAGTCATCCCCTGCATCTGGACAGAGCCGAAGCCTCACCTCCACCTGCTTTGCAGCGCAGAACCAACGTCTCTCTCCTCGGAAGTTGTAAGGGACTGAGGCCAAACCATCATTGTTCTTTGTTTTCAAAAGGTACTGTACCTGGGGTTCCGGGTGACTCCATGACTGGCACCACTGGTGTTGGATTGTTGGGAACAACTCTGTCAACAACACCGTGCTAGCCCCAGTTGGAGCTATTGTGTTTTCTAGGCACTTTCGTTAGATTTAGGCCCTCATTACAACCCTGGCAGTTGGTTGTAAAGTGGCAGGAAACTGCCAGCACAGACAGCCACTTTAACACTCTGACCGCCACCGCGGTAGCAACAAACACCGCTGCGGTAACCGCCAACAGACAAGGTTCCGCCCACTGCATTATAAGAGGCCTATCTGCCACCTTTTCCGGGGCGGTACCAACGCCATCAAAACCACGGCGGAAACAATGTTCTGAAGGGAAACGACTCACCTCTCGACACTCAAGGAAGAACCAGGACGCCATGGAGCCCGAGCTGCACGTCTTTCCCATGCTGGTGTATCTGCTCATATACCAGGAGTACCAACGCCGGCGACGACGACCAGGGTGAGTACTGCACCTAACACACAGGGGAGGGGGAGGATAAAGAGAGTGACACACACATGCAACACGTAACACCCCCAACACCATACACACAAACACATGCAACAAAATTACATATACACCCCATAACCCTCAGGAATAACGCAAGGGCAAAAGGAATGGAGTCAAATTAGTGTTATATTAGAAACTGTTATAAATACGTTTAGAATTCAAAAACAGTATTTACAAAATATACAATATTTACAAAGGGTGGGACAATGTCCACTCAAAATGTCCGTGGCCCCCGGGGCCAAAACACATAGGCCAAGCCACACGTACTCGTGCCTCAATACGGAGAGAACACTACAGGAGCATCAGGTCAAAAACACACAGGCACCTCAGGGGGACAGGGAAAGAGGGGGCGCCTCAGCCAGAAGATAGTAAAACGCCACTGCTCTTGGAGGGGGCTACATGCCCACTGCTTGGTCCTGGGGAGAGCAAGGCCACAGTCTCTCTAGTAGGTGGTTTGCCCACTGCTTGGTCCTGGGGAGTGCAAAGCTACAGTCTCTCAAGTGTGTGGTTTGCCCACTGCTTGGTCCTGGGGAGTGCAGGGCCACAGTCTCTCTAGTGGGCGGTTTGCCCACTGCTTGGTCCTGGGGAGTGAAAAGCCACATTCTCTCAAGTGGGTGATTTGCCCACTGCTTGGTCCTGGGGAGTGCAAAGCCACAGTCTCTCAAGTGGGTGGCTCCTACATTGGTTCTGGAGGGGGACTTGTGCCCAGTGTGCTTCATCCTGCAAGGATAGGGTGAGTGGATGCCTTCTTCCACTGGTTCTGGAGGGGGCTTTGTGCCCAGTGCTTCATCCTGCCGAGGAAGGGGTGAGTGGATGCCTTCTTCCACTGGTTCTGGAGGTGGCTTTGTGCCCAAAGTGCTTCATCCTGCCAAGGATAGGGTGAGGGGATGCCTTCTTCCACTGGTTCTGGAGGGGGCTTTGTGCCCAGTGATGCAGCACATGGGGTGACCTTGGCAGGTGTTGGTGGCACACTGGCTGGGCTGATGGGTGCCTCTTTAGAGGCTCTCAGAGCTGCAGAACCCACAGCGGACGTGGACTGGTGGCTGAGGAGCTGGGCTAGGTTCCGGCCACCCGAGGTGAAGGACGGGGGGAGGGTAGGGAAGAGGTCAAGGGTGGTGAGGAAAAGCTTCTTAGGGACACTGGGGAAGGAAGAGGGTGAAGGTTTGGGAGTGGAGGAAGAGGGAGTGGTTGTAGGAGGGGTCAGTCTGCTGTGTTTGGGTGCAGGTGCATGAGCTGGATGCTGTTGTTAGGTGGATGGCTGTTGGGTGGGTGTATGCTAGCGTTTGTGTACTATGGGAGGAGAGGTCACAGACACGGTGGGAGAGGACACAGGGGACATGTGCACGGATGTGGGGGTGGTGATTGCCAGTGAGGGGCATGTAGTGATAGGTGTGCTGGTGATGGAGGTAGTGAATGAGGATGTAGTGCATGCAGGTATGAGTGGAGACACTACTGGGAGGGAGGTGGACAAGGAGGAGGAAGGGGACACAGTGGAGGCAGTGGATGTTGGTGTGTCTACTTCTGGATGGTGGTTGTGTGAGTGCCTGTGAGATGATGTGTGGTGCTTGTGTTTGCCCGACCGAGCCACTTCTGTGTGTTGATTTGGGTGAATGCTGGTCTGAAGGTGTGCTTGGGATAGGTTGAGGGGATTGGGATAGGTTAGAGGAAGTTGGAGGGGGGAGGCTGGAGACAGGGACAATGGCTGCCATCAGTACAGAGGCCAGAGCCTGAAATGCTCTCTGTTGGGCCGCCACGCCAGAGTGAATGCCCTCCAGGTATGCATTTGTTTGTTGCAAATGCCTCTCGACTCCCTGGATGGCATTCAGTGTGGTTGACTGCCCAACAGAGAGGGATCTCAGGAGGTCAATAGCCTCCTCACTGAGGGCAGCAGGGCTGACTGGGGCAGGGCCTGAGGAGCCTGGGGCGAAGGAGATGCCCACCCTCCTGGGTGAGCAGGCAAGGGAAACACGCTGAGGGGCTGCTAGGAGGGTGATGCTGGTATGGGGGTGGCGGCTGTACCTGCTGTTGGGGTGGGCACAGAGATGTCCACCACCGCCAGGGAGCTTCCATTGGAGGAGCCGCTGTCTGTAGTGTCCCCTCCTGTGTCAGTTGTGGTGCTCCCTTCGCCCTCCGTCCCACTGGTGCTCTCACCGTCAGTGGATTCGGCCTCCAGGCCCATGTGGGATGCAGCTCCCTCCGTTGCTTATGCCTCTGCTCCTCCGCCAGATGATGCTAAAGCACACAAGGACAGGGTGACAAAACAAAAAGGAGGGGGAGAGACAGAGGATACACTTGGTCAATGCCACTAACAACTCTACTGTTGGCGTACACAACACACAGGGATCAGCCCTATGCACTAAGCCCTGCACTACCAGTTACAATGCTAGTCACCAGCCCATGGGGTACATTGCTCAACGCCATTGGCTGCACACCTGAAACCAACAGTACCCTGCCCAGTAGTAGATGCCCACTAACATGATTGGGGTTGGAGTGCTTCAGAGCCTGACCAACAAGGGACCTAACCCTGCCAGTTCGCCCTTGCCTAGGGGCACCCACAGCTCACATCCCCCACCCAGGTACAACCTTAACACGCAAAGTAATGAATCTGTACTCACCCCCTTGTGGCTGCTGTGATGCCTTCAAGCACCCATACAACTCTGGATAGGCCACCGCCAGGATGCGGTACATCAGTGGGGTCAAGGTACAACTCGGACCTCTTCCTCGTTGGGAGGCCAGCCCCAGCTGGGCCTCCGCCATCTTCCTTGCCCAGTGGCGCAGGTCCTCCCACCGTTTGCGACAGTGGTTGCTCCGCCTGTCAAAGACCACCAGAGTCCGCACTTCCTTGGCGATGGCGCGCCAAATACCCTTTTTCTGATGGGTGCTGACCTGCAGGGAAATATGCATAGAAAAAAGGGATTAGTTATACCGTCCGGACTGTTAGACTCATGTCCCACAATATTCCTCCCATCCCCTTACGCACAGACATTGACCATCAGACATGCAGCACTCTGCCCAGGATCCCTCAGCCCCCCCAACACAAGGCTTACAAACACAGCAATCCATACATTCATGGCCCAAGTATCATGCTCACAGTGTACTCACCTGTTTGTGTGGAGGACCATAGAGTAAAGTAAACTGGGGTAGGACCCCATACACTAGTCTCTCCAACTCCTCCGAAGTGAAGGCGGGGGCCCTTTCCCCAGACACTTGAGCCATTGTCGCTTCCATACACAGGTCACAGCAGCACTTGCAGTATAGGTCCTCACCTGTCGAAGGTCAGGTAGCAAGTGATTGAACAGATAGAAAATAGCAGTCACGCCCGCGGCGGTGCATACCGTCACCTCCGGCGTACATCGCCATTGGCTCCTGGAAACCATAGGCCCCAATGATAACCAATGTGAAGTTGCGCGGCAGTCATCGACCGCCGACCGCAACGGCGCACAACGCCAGCGGAATAATCTAATTTCCACTTGTCTCTCCTCAGAGGTCAGGCAGCTGCCATTTCACGGGGGCAAAGGGCATGGCACTTAACTGCGTCACAGCAGGCATTGGCACATCAACTGACTTTCGACTTCACACACTGTTTCTGTAAAGGAAGAAAAGCATTTTTATTGTCACATATGTGTGAATATGACCCTCTGCTCACCGTTTTCCACCCTAGTGTTCAACCGCTGAGGATGAATAGGAGATGGAGACATCCCCCTGTGTACAGACCCCTGGTGGACCTGGCGACTATGGAGGACAGGCACATTATCCTTACCTACAGACTTGATCGGGCCACAATCCAAGAACTGTGTGCCAAATTGGAGCCAGACCTGATTTCAGCTATCCGCCAGCCCACGCGTATCCCCCCTCTAGTGCAGGTGCTGCAGTGCTCCATTTCCTGGCAAGTGGTTCCTTCCAAACAACAGTGGCCATGGCATCAGGGATTTCTCAGCCAGTGTTCCCCAACGTGTTGACCAGAGTGTTGTCTGCCCTGCTGAAACACATGCGCAACCACATCGTATTCCCCCAGGTGGAGGATTTGACCACAGTGAAAGCTGACTTTTCTGCCCTGGGACATATCCCCATCATCATTGGTGCCATTGATGGTACACATGTAGCATTTGTCCCACCCCGGAGAAATTAACAAGTGTTCAGGAATAGAAAAAGCTTTCACTTCTTGAATGTGCAGATGCTGTGTTTGGCTGACCAGTACATCTCCCATGTGAATGCCAAGTATCCTGGCTCTGTGCATGATGCCTTTATCTTGAGGAATAGCAGCATTACTGTGATGTGTGTTGTGATGTCTCAACTCCGGAGGCACCGGGTGTGGCTAATAGGCGAGCCCATGGACCCCACCCAGTATATGTTGGTGTATGGGTGTGGGATTCTCCCTAAGGGTGAGTGTGTGGCTAACAAGTATCCCTCAATATTTGCAGGTGACTCTGGTTACGCCAACCTCTCCTGGCTACTGACCCCAGTGAGGAATCCCAGGACCAGGGCAGAGGAACATTACAATGAGGCACATGGGCGAACAAGGAGAATAATTGAAAGAACCTTTGGCCTCCTGAAGGCCAGGTTCAGGTACCTCCATCTGACAGGTGGATCCCTGTACTACTCACCCAAGAAGGTGTGCCAGATCATCTTTGCATGTTGCATGTTGCACAACCTGGCCTTGAGACGCCAGGTGCCTTTTCTGCAGGAGGATGAGCCTGGAGATGGTCCTGTGGCAGCGGTGGAGCCTGTGGACAGTGACGAAGAGGAGGCGGAGGATGAAGATGTGGACAATAGATATTCTCTCAGTCAACAGTACCTCCAGTGACACACAGGTAAGACACTGTAACTTCACTTTACATTGCAGTTTTGTGTTAGACGTTGGACATGGCAGCTTGTTTTCCCTATGTCTATGGCCAGTTACTGTACCTTTTGGCATCTCTGTTTTCAGATCTCCGTGGCCCACTCTGGCTCCTGGTGTGTTTACTGCTTCCCACTAAAGGTCATACCAATGTATATAAAACTACATATGGATTGAAATGTTTACAGCTTGTTAAACTAATTCATATTGCAATCAATTGACAGACTCCATACTTGTATTTGTTCCAAGGGTGTTTATTTAAGTGCTAAGACGTGGAGGAGGATGTGCAATGGGCTTGGGTGATGGTGGAGGAATGTCCAGATAGAGTCCAGTCTCTTAGTATCACAGGTGCATTGTCCAAGGGGGCATAGGAAGGGGAGCAATGGCAGTTCAAGGTGGACAGGGTGACATAGTGGGACACAAGGGTGACATTCAGGAGAGTCTTATTTCCTGTCTTGGCAATATTCTCTGGCTTCTGCCTGGATCGCAGGGACCGTTTGTGGTGTGGTTCTCCTTCTACAGGGGGTAGGGTGCTGGTGGCCTGTTGGTCCTGTGGCGGGCCTCCTGTCCACTAGCGCCGGTGGAGGTGGAGGGCTGATCTTCGGTGTGGCTAGTGTCAGGAGCCCGTTGATGTGCCACTGCATCCCTCATGGTTTTGGCCATATCAGCGAGCACCCCTGCAATGGTGGCCAGGATGGTGTGGATGTGTTTGAGGTCCTCCCTGATTCCCAGGTACTGTCCCTCCTGCAGCCGCTGGGTCTCCTGCAGCTTGGCCAGTATCTGGCTCAAGGTCTCCTGGGAATGGTGGTATGCTCCCAGGATCCCTGCAAGTGCCTTGTGGAGTGTGGGTTCCCTGGGCCTGTCCTCCCCCTGTCGCACAGCAGTCCTCCCAGCTTCCCTGTTGTCCTGTGCATCTGTCCCCTGAACCATGTGCCCACTGCCACTGACCCCAGGTCCCTGATTGTCCTGTGATTCTGGGGTTGCCTGGGGTCCCTGTAGTGGGGACACACTGCTGATTGACGTGTCCTGGTGACAGTGGTATGGGCCCGCTGGGTGGTTGCTGTGGTGGTGTTTCCTGAGGGGGAGGCTCTCTGGTGGTATGGGACTGTGGCAGGGTAACTGACTATCCAGAGGTCCCTGATGGGTCAGGTTGGTCATCGTGATCCAGGCGTGCAGAGATGCTGTCATCACTATGGGCCTCTTCTGGGGTGGGGACTGGATGTTGGTGGCACCTCCTCTCCGGTGACGTTGAGTGGGGGTGTAAATGCAGTGTTATTGTATCTGCATGTGCCATCTTGTGCATGGGTGTGTTTCCCTGTATGGGTGTGATTGCCCTGTCAGCTTTGCCTTGAATGAGTGGTGATTTTGTGGGCTAGGTGATTCTCTCTAATGTGCATGCTTTAGTGATAGGTGTCCATGCATGTCTGTGATGGGTGTCCATGCATTGGTGTGGCATGCAGGGCTTGGTTTTGGGATGGGTGGGTTGTGATAGTGGGGTATATGTGAGGTGGTGGAGTGATGGGGGTGAGGTTAGGGGTAGGAGTTTGTGATGGCATGCAGGTAGGGTGGGGGATATAATAGTAAAGATTTGACTTACCAGAGTCAAGTCCTCCTGTTACTCAGGATGCATTATTGCCAAGACTTGCTCCTCCCATGTTGTTAGTTGTGGGGGCGGAGGTGGGTTCCACCGCCAGTCCTCTGTACGGCTACCTGGTGTCTTGCAACCACGGAACGCACCTTCCTGCCCCTTCACCTGTAGGTCATTCCACCTCTTCCTGATGTTATCCATTGTTCTGGGGTGCTGTCCCACAGCGTTGACTCTGTCCACGCCTCTCCGGCATAGCTCCATCTTCCTAGCAATGGACGCTGCTGCACTTGTGATCCGAATAGCTTGGCTCTACCCAGATGATTTCCTTCACCATGACCCTTGGCTCCTCCTCAGAAAACCTGGGGTGTCTTTGTGGTGCCATGGATGTGGTGTGAGTGGTATGTGTGAGGGCGTGTGGGGTGATATGTTGGGGTGTGTGCTGTGAGGTGCGTGGATGGTGTATGGGTGATGGGGTTCTGTGGCTTAGATTGAGTGGGTGCTCCTGGCTTGTCTCTCTCTGTTAGCAATCTTTTTTTGTTGTTGAAAGGGTTGTGGGTAATGTGGGTATGTGTTTTATAGTGGTCTGAGTGTGTGGGTGTGGTGTGTGTATGTGTGTCAGGTGTGTGTAGTTTGAATTGCCCAATGTGGTGTAGTTTTGTTAGTGTGTTTGTATTTTGAGCGCAGCGGTGTGTACCGCCAATGGTTTACCGCTGTTGAAAGACCGCTGCAGTGATTCGTGGTTTGTGTTACTGTCGGCGTATTTCTGTTGGCATAACGGTGTGGGTTTCGGTGCTGCCAATTTATCACTGACCTTTGGTCTGGCAGACTTGTGTGTGTGTCTGTATAGTGGCGATTTTCTATGTGTGGGTCATAATACCGGTAGCGGTATATCGTTGCGGTCACGGTATGTTGGTGGCCGTCAGCACGGCAGTAGGTGGCATATACAGCCAATGTTGTAATGAAGGCCTAAATCTTTAAGGAACCATAACTTTGCTTGTGTACAATGGATTTTCATTGTTTCCACATTATTTTATTCAGATAAATATTCTCTATTTTCTAAACCTGTGTGGTGCCTTTTTGTGGTGTTCTCACTGTGTTATTGCATAAAGTTCTGCACAAATACTTCACACAGTGCCTTCTAAGTTAAGCCTGACTGCTCAGTGTCAAGCTACCGGAGGGTGGCCACAGGAAAATTGCGATTGTGTTGTGACTTACCCTGACTAGGATTGTGGTCCCTATTTGGACAAGGGTGCATACCTCTGCCAACTAGAAACCCCATTTCTAACACTCAGAATTCGTGGGGTGCCCAGAGGCTCTAAGTTTTGGGGAGGATGGAGAGTGGGATGTTTTATTCTAGGACCAACTCTCTCACTTTTTTAGGGTCAAGCGTGTAAGCGCTCTAGCCTCTGTTGCAATCTCTCTGTGGGCTTTTCACCATACCCATGTCACACCCGTCATTTCATTGTTTTATGGGCTTGCCTTTTAAAATTTGCTTGATTTCATTTGTGAAAGGCATGCATATGTCATTCCTTTTCAAGTGTTTACCCCTCCTCCAGTGCACCGACCAACCACTGAAAACATACGAGTCTCTATGGTTTTAGCATGGTTTCTAGGCTAATTTTTCTTTTTTTTTCTACACAGCGCGATCTTGCTGGGTTTTACACAGTACGAGTGCGCTAGTTTTAAAAAATATATGTTTTTGTAAATTTCCCCCATCCACACCCCCGCCGCCCACCCTCCCCTTGTTCCTTATGAGTGTCTCCTTCATGCTCATGACGTGACGCTTTGAATTGGCTTGCTGATGTGAAACTGTATTACTCTTTATTTTTACTTGATGTGGCAAGAAAAGTTTACAACGCTAATAGCTCTAACTCGTTTTTTTTCTGGTGCTTGCACTCCATTGGAGAGAAATCAGATATTTATGTTTTTGCTGCGGTTCATTTAAATTCTAATGCATCTGCAAACGTGATTTTCTGCATGAGCCATTAGTTCTTGATGGCAGCGGCTGCAGCATTTCCTGCGCCTCTGCCTTTTTAGGGTCGAGCCTGCATTGCATGCGCTCGCGCATGCGTATCGCAGCGAGACGCTTTAGTTATTAGAAAAGGGCTCGGAGCCCTGTCAACGTCACATCAGTGTGTTTGATTTGGTTCATGGGCTTGCCTAGTAAAATCTGCTTGCTTTCATTAGTCGAAGGCATGCCCATGTCATGCCTTTTCCAGTGGTTAGCCCTCCTCGAGCGCAGCAACCAAGTTCAGAAAACATGCGAGGCTCGCTGTTTTCTGTCGGATCGTGGACTACATTTTCTCTATTTTCCTAGCGCGATTTTGCTTGGCAGAAGTCGAGCGCTTTACACAGTTAATTTAACTTTTTCGGTTTACGTACATAAAAGCACTTTTGCCAATAGATGAAAAGTTGGGTTAGGAGTTTACAACGCGATCAGCTCTAACATGAGCAAACGTGAGACCCGTTGCATTGCAAATGCTTGTTTGAGGCTGCAAAGGGCTCAGACAATGCAGACCTTTTTCATTTGAGTCAGTGCTGAGTCTTTTTAGTAATCTGGGCATGGCTGCCTTTTTTAAAAGCTGGAAACTGCAATTTCATTTTCTGGTTCTACTTGCAGTGCTCCGGTTGTTTTGTTTGTGCTTGCTTCTGCATTAGAACAATGTGGAATGGCCGGATTGCACGTAGGGAGGGATTCTTGGGTGATTGCAATAAGCTTGGAATTCGCTGTAAAAATAAGCCAGGGGGCTAAGCATAGACGATGGGATCTTCCCTCAGAGGCATGCACGCACCCTGGTGTTTCTTTCAACAGGGCAGGCCTCTCCGTGAAAGCAATATTTACTTTCGTGCAAACAGGCAGTCATTGCCGAGGGAAGGGGTGTGGGCACCGAATTCTGTCCCAGGCACAGAGGCAACCGCAAACGTGCTGCCTCTCGCTACAGGCAGTTCTGCCCAGATCAGTAAATGTTATTCTGAAATCGCAACAGGAGACGATACGATGGTGCATTTTTCTATTAAAAATACAAGCAGTAGCACATCCTGATAGCGAAATGCTGCAGTTGGCATCCTTTTTAATGAAATAGGATAAAATATAAGACTTACCCTACCAATGCAATTTAAAAATTGCCTGGTGCCTTTGCAGTAGAAAACCTGTTGTTACATTATTTTTGTGATGTATTTGACCTGCCTGTTCGTGATTTGGAGGCTGGTGTTAAGGCAACAGACTGCACTCTATTTTTTTTTTCTTTTTAATGTAGTTTGGCGTATTACTGGTTTCAGAGCTGTCAGGGGAGAGGGTGTGCTTGGCTTTGCCCCATTACTTTGGATGACAAGAGTGTTGGGCTTGCAGTTGTATGTGCCTATAGTGTAGACTGCAAACATGAATATATTGCTGGTGGCATACTTCAAGTAGGAGTGTTCAGTGTGTTGCTGCGCTGTTCATTAGACCTGTCGGATTGTGGGCACTGGATATCTTATGATGATGTGTTTGGGTGACCCTTCTAGTTAATTTCTTCTCTGTGGCTGTCTTGTGTCTTTTTTTGGGAATTATGTTAGCCAGCCAGCAACTCTGATGAGGTGGTGAAAGTGATATTCTATTGGAATTAGCATTGGCAGATTTAAGTTAGGATGCTAAAGGGCAACATTTTTTTGCTGCAGATAGAGGAATACAGTAAATGGGACTGCTTTAGTTGCAAGCAGGGCCACTGGAATTATATGGCAGGAAAAGACGAAATTATGAGGCGCGGTTAACCAATTTATGTGGCAAGGAAAGTCCAGTTATGAATTTACAAAGAATGCCAATAGCTCTAACTCAAGCAAATGCGAGACCTATTGCATTGCAAATGCTTGTTCCTCTTGCCGGTCTGTAGTAGGAAATCCAGAGAGGTCTGCTCCTGTATCATAATTGAATTCAAAGAGAGCGATTGAATTAGCGCCTGAGCCTGTGTAATACCTCTAGTGACAGATCAATAGTGGTAACCATGTCTATAATGCCCTCATGACATCAGCAGTGGCCACTGAGACAACATTTTAAGTGGGGGAGGAGTTTTGATCTGCTCTGTGCTCTTGTGACTAGCATGGGTGTGTGAGGCATGTTCCTCTTGAACATTGACAGTCTCCTCATTGAGTGCCCCCACTGCAGATGATAAATAAGATTAGATGGAGGATTTTCCCTGAGCAGATTTTGAGCTAGCCCCCTCCTTCTCTGATAAAGGTTCAGGCAGAGCTGTTGCCTTCCGTTTTCCCATCATGTGAAACTCCTGATGCCTTCTTGCCAAAGAGTTATGCGCCAGCGGGTCTCCCGCTGCTTTTTTTTTTTTAAGCAGATGGACCCTTTTCCTGGGCTACAGGGATTGTGGTTGGTGTAGTTCCTGAGGTAGTCTCCTTGTCTGCTTGCCAAACAGTGTCCCATGTCCGCAGGCCCCCCACTGCTGTTTAAAGCAGGTAGCACCTCCTCCTGGCCTACAGGGATTGTGGCTGGTGTCATTCCTGAGGTAGTCTCCTTGCCTCCTCGCCAAACAGTGTTGTATATTTCTAGATCTAGAGGCATTATATTACAGGGCACGGGGTACTCTTGTTCATGTTGGAAAAATTATTGTGTTTGTAAAATAGAGACAAATACATAATCTACATCAGTAGCTGTCAGGAAAGTAGCCCACTGTATCCATCTAGGATGTAAGGCTTTCACTTTTGAGATACTGGCCTTTGTGACAGCCTCTAAGACTGGAACATTAATAACCTCAATATGCATTTCCTTTGAACCAGTGGTCTTTTCTTTATGACAGCTGTCTGTACTGCAGTCAGTATTTTTTCTAGGAATGGGGAGAACTTGCAGAGATTTTGTCCGTGAAATTTAGCAGAGTTCCAAAAAACACAAATGTGCAGAAACATGCTCATCCTCCCGTTCGCTCTACCTTTTCAAGCCAATAGCGCGTTCTGTGCTAAAAATGAGCGCAAACAGCACCACATGGTCCGCATGGGCACAGCCATTTTGTTTTACCTGCCTTCTGTTCTCTGCAGGGTGTTGGGCCTGACATTTTGTATCCCTTCAATATCTATTTCATCCTTCTCTTTAGCCCATTCATCAACCCCTCATTTATCCTATTTTTATCAGTGTTATCTTTGTGTTTGTGTATTTTACTTTTAAAAAAAACTTTTTCCATGTCTTTTTGAACTTTGTTTTGTTTTCACTTTCTACTTCCTTAGTTATTCCTTTCTGCTTCTCTGTTCTATTACTTTATTTCTACTTTCTATTCCTACCGAGCGGCAAGTCAGAGGAGCAGGGACAGACAGCAAGCGCACATACAGGCTACTGCACACCTTGTGGTCGCTGGAGCCACCTAGCCCCATTTGTCTGAGACGGAGGTGGCCGCACTTGTTTTTTATGTGCAATGTCATCTCCCCTCCATGCTGGCAGCAGGCGGTTGGCCTAGAATAGGGTACACCCTGCGTGAGCATCTGCTGCTGTGGGGCAGAGCGGGGGTTGAGTGAGCAAATATGTGCATCAGAACACTGGGGTCTCGCACACCATGAAGCAGCTGACACACTGCTGGGCCAACGTACTCGATAGGGAACAAGGCCTGCTGGGATTCGAGATTTCGGGACTCTATAATTATTTATTTTGAGTTCTAGAATGCTGTTTTTTTTCAAATAGCATGCTGTTCACACTCAGAAGTTAAGTTTAGATTATTAATATTATATAATCCAGCTTGAGCTAGCCAGGTGCTCGGTGCTACATAATGATACTCATCTTTGTTCTCTTGAACTGGTTAAGTCATCCAAACTCCTCTGTCCTGTCACTAATATAGTGGTAGTAATAGTATCCACAACTTAGCGTTCTCTTTGCCTGTCTTTATGTAGCTGAAAACAGAGACTGAGTTGGCCGATCAAAGAGGGGTGAGAAGGAAACATAATTTGTTGCAAAGCATAATAGGGAGGAAGACTGTCTGATACCAGAGGGGGTCTGGGCAGAACATTTTTCATCCGTATTTCAGTCCGCAAATAACACTAATCATGGTGCGGAGATATGTGGCCCCTCATGTCCGGCTACTTCCATTCCAATTAAGAGTGGAATTTTACTTGAGACACATGAGATCACTACAGCAATAAATACAATGAAATTAAGGACTCCTGGCCCCGATGGGGTTCCAGCGGATTTATTCAAATCTTTACCCGACTTGTGGGTTCCGTTAATCACAAACATTCCGAACAGCGCTATTCAAAGTTCTATCCCTTCCTCATGGCTAACGGCAATAATTGTCCCGATATTCAAAAAGGGCACTAGGCTTGACCCCTTTTGCTATAGACCCATTACTCTCATTGACTCCACTGCAAAGATTCTGGGGAGTGTTATTTTGAATTGGCTTGAGGAGTGGGTGGCAAGGACAAACATTCTATCGCCAATTCAATATGGGTTTAGGCCTGGATTAGGCACAGTGGATCAGGCCCTAAACCTACACCTTATCCTTAGAAAATATGTTATTGCAAAAAGGGAATCTATCCACCTAGCCTTTATAGACCTGTCCAGTGCATTTGATATGGTGAATAGAGTAAAACTGTGGGAAATAATGGACATAATGGGGGTTGAGCAAGATTTGTTGTATCTGATCAAACGTTTATATACTGACCTTACTATTACAATTCAGTTTGGACAACATGGCGAAAGATCCCACCCCCTTGCATCTAATCGGGGTGTTAGACAGGGCTGCACTTTGGCACCTTTCTTATTTCTGTTGTACATAAATGGCTTGTACAGCTACTTAGCTCAAAATGGTAAGGATTTTCCAAGGATGGGTTTTAGGCAATTGCCGATTTTATTGTATGCTGACAACGCCGTTTTAATTGCCTGCACGGCCAATGGCCTACAGACCCTCTTGGACCTTTTTTTAACGCACACACAAGACCTTGATTTGAAAGTTAATTTTTAAAAGTCGCATGTTATGATTTGCGGTACTAAAAACACACGCACTAAAAGTTTTACAATGGGGGGGAACACCTTAATAAAGGTAAAAGACTTTTGCTACTTAGGTTTGTACCTAAGTTCCTCTCTGTCATGGAAATTCCATTAGAATTTTCAGCTTCAACAAATGGAAAGAAATGCTGAAGCAATCTTTCGCTTTGCCCGTAGATTGGGGCATAGACCGGTTCATCAGATCATCACGCTTCATAAATCCAAATGTGTCTTGGCGGCGATTTATGGGGGTGGCCTCTGGGGATATACCAGTTCAAGTATATTACAACGGGCAGAGAATAAATGTCTTCACCGGCTACTTATGGTACCCAAGAATGTAGCGAATATTATATGCCATGAGGAGCTGGGAATCGGCTACATTACAGATTTGATAGATATTGCCCCCCTTCTGTTATGGATAAACGCGCTAGCATGCCTCTATTAATTTACCACAACAAGAATACTTGTGCAACATAGTACATAATGCCTTACTCATCAATGAGAGGTATTTTTTTTTCTTCTTACACACAAAGGTGGTCATTATGAACATGGCGGGAATCCCTGCCGTGTTCATGCTGGCGGTCTGAACACAGACCTCCAGCCCGTTGAAGACCCTGCTGGCCGTATTACCAACATTCCACTGGGCTGAAACAGTGTTTCCTCCAGCCGGCCCAGTGGAATGCTGGGCCTGGACATTGCCGAAGGCTCCACATGGAGCCGTCGTCAATACTGCAGTGCTGTGGGTGCAGCAGCACCTGTCGTGCATATCACTGCCCATAAATCGGGCAGTGACCTGTGCGACGGGGCTGCGCATGCAGGCCCCTGCGCACTGCCCATGTCAAGTGCATGGGCAGTGCAGGGTCCCCCAGGGGGACCACGGAGCACCCCTTCTGCCAGCCTTTCCCTGGCAGGGGAAACCGCCAGGGAAAGGCTGGAGGAGCAGGGCAGCGCCGCCCTGTTGGATAGATAAATACGCATCCGTCAGGCTGCATGTTGGCAGAAGCCTGGCGGTGGTGGAGGGCTGCCTGTGGCAGTCTTCCCCTGTTTATTATATGGCGGTCCAGACCGCCATGCTGGTGGCAGTAATTTCCGCCGCCGGCATGGCGGTCTGGACCGCCTTGTTCATAATGAGGCCCAAAGTGTCTGCTTTTTTTTTTTTAACTAGGAAATCGTTTGAAAGAAAAAATCACTTAATTTTAATCTGGTGGTTTAATTCCTTGCAGCCATGTGTGGGTAAAACATGGCCCTGTGACTAATCACATCAAAATTTCTAGTGGCCCTAGGGGACCAGCAATGTACTGTTACTGTACCACTATATAAACAAGTGTTTGCAGAGAATATTGTCTACAATTCATATATATATATTTTTTTCCTTTCTTGACATAGCTACTCATGCTGGTCCACCACCATCTCAGCAGGAGATAGCCCGGCTGTGGCTGTACTGGATGGAGGCCATCCACACCAAATGTCATCGGCTGGTGGCTCTGGAGGAGGCAGACGCATCTGCCACTGCCCTGCGCGCCCAATTCCTCCAGCCAGCCACCAATGCATCCATCCCAGCCACAATATTGCAGGCGCCTACATCAGCTGGGATCTGCCTAAACCCCCACTGCCGCCCCAACCGCTTCCAACACCTCTTGCTTCAAGAGATTTTTAAAACCAAATTTTATTGATTTTATACATAATTCAAAACAGTTTACATTGTGTTTTCTTCTTCTCCATCTTTCTGTATATCACATTCGTTTTATTTATTTGCGCGCTTAAACTGGTAGAGATTCAATTTTAATGAACATGATTTATTTGGTATTATCGAAATCCAACTACCCCCCTCCCGCTTCCCACCCTAACCCCTTGGTCCAAATGCTTATTCAATGATAGCACTTCTGCATATAGGAAAGTTGGAGACTTTCAATTAATTTAATTGTGTCTCTGGGGGTAGTTTGCATGTGTAGGGGTCTGCTGAATTTGTCTGTGTGAAAGCTATGTTTTGTTTTTGATGGCTGAATGCTCTGGTGTATTTGTATAGGCAACTTGGGTGTTATTATGGAGTGTTGGGGGGGTGCTGTATGGTTAGTTCGGTTTTTAGTGAATCCATTATTAGTTCCCAGTTAGCTGATACTTCAGGAGGTCTGATCCCGGTTCTGGCTTCTTTTTGTAGCAAAGTGCCTTCAGCAGCAGCCCACCTAAGTAGTTCATTTTTCCAGCTTGTCAGTTTAGGGCCCCTGGGTTTTTCCAGTTGCTGGCTATTTCTAGGTCTAGGAATCTGTCTGAGGCTTTATGTTGAGCAGAATGTGTAAATGTGTGCAAGACGCAGGTGTCAATTGAACATGACACAGTCCTACCTAGTATCTGGGATAATTTTTGACAAATCTCAGACCAATAAGATGTCAGTGTCTGGCATTCCCAAAACATGTGGTTGAATTCTGCATCTATTGTCTTACATCTTGGACAGCACTATGCGGTTTTGTTGAAGTATTTGTTAATACTGGCGGGTGTAAGGTAGGCTTGATGTAAGACATAGAAATTGATCAGTTTAAATCTGGCATTCCGCGATGCTTTAGGTAAGTTCTGTAGTGTACGTTCCCATTCTGTTTCAGAGATATCTCTGTTAAAGGTTTTTTCCCATTGTTGTTTCAGGTATGGAAGGGGGCTGTATTATCTGTTCTAATCAATGTATATAAATTAGAAATAACCCTAGTCTTGGGAGTTGGGGATGCCAGATACGTGCACATACCCTGCGCTGATGGTTCAGAATTTTTTTGTTCGCCAGTGGTTGCCTATCCTAGCCCTTATAGTCCCGTAAGTTAAAAAGTGTTTCGCCGGTGTGTCATATTGTGCTCTAAGGGTCTCAAACGATTTCAACTTATTGTACCTCTTGCTTCAAGAGATGGCACTGCTTAGCCAGGAGGTGGCAAACCATCACCAGGAGTTGGGAAACCTTCAGACCAGCATAAATCATGCCCTCTTAAGCCCTTGTTTGATTTGTTACTTTAGTGAGAGGGACTTTTGTTGTGGGTGGAAAGGATGTGAATTGAGAAGGGAATAGGACATTGTGTTAGACTTTTCTTTGGACATTTTTAACATTGGTTTGGGACGCAGTGATTTTTTTTAGGGAAAGGGATGGGTCTGTTGTGGGTTGAGAGGGTGGGTTTTATTTATACTGTTAATATTCTGTTACTTTATGCCTAAAATTGTGTTTTACTTTTACTTCCCATTGCTGCCTCTTAGCTCAACCTGGTTTTTTTATCTGCTTATCAAAGTGTATACCAGTTATTTATACCCTTGTCCTACTACCCTCTGTAATTATATTGCTCGCTAGGGGGTTATGCTTCCGTTGCCTATGCCTATATTGCCTACAACAACTTAGATAAACAGCATTTCATTCTGAACCTTCAGTAGAAGTTAGTTACTAACTAAACTAGGTCACTTTTCTCCATAGTTCTCCTACCTAAATCGTTGAAGCAATGGCTGCTACCTCTTCCAATCTTCCATAACCTTACTGCAGGGTTTCCCAAGGTGCCTTCTTGATGGTGGTGGTAGTAGTAGCAAGCTAGCACAATAAACAGGGAAGGCATCACAAGCAAAGACTCACTCCACTCCCACCCAGGTGAACTCCAACTGTAGGACTATTCAAAAGGTTTATCCATCACAGGCAACTAAGCTGTAAGGAAACACAGAGTTAGTGGGTTATATTTATATCATAACTGTAAAAAGACTGAGACCCGACAACCACCATGACAGACCTGATATTATAACAACAATTAGCAATAGTAACTTCTTCTGGACAATGGTGAGCTAGTATTCACACTAAACTTACAAAATTATCATGTCAGGAGAAGTGGACTCAGAGTTAGGAGTTGACAAGGTTAAGCGTTTACGCAACACAAGACCTGAATGATGATGATGACAAATTATGTTATATATCTAAATTATTGATTCATTTTATGTGTGGGTGGGTAAGAGGGGCTGGTGTGATCTATTGTTCAGGTAATAGAAGATCCCGCAGTGTGTTGGTGTCACTTTCACCACAACCGCCCCACCAAGTGTTTGATCGATATACGGTGTAAATTCATAAGTCACACCTTAATAAATCACACAGCCTGGGAGGAGGAGGGTTAGGGGGTTTGATGAATGGATTGGAAATGAGAGTCTGGAAAGGGTGTGACAGAGAGAAACATTATACAACAACAATTTTAATAAGGGCAATGAACAGCACCATCTTCATCATTAAGGGCCAGATGTAGCAAAAATTTGCGAGTCGCAAATGGCCCGAATCGCAATTTGCGACCCCACAAAATCAGAAATGGGATGCAAAAACCCCATTTTTGAATCGCAAATTGCGACGCAAGCCATTACCGACTCGCAAAATTTGCGACCCCATAGTGCGACCCACAAATAGGATGTTGCAATTTGCAAGTCACAAACCATATGATAAAGCCACTCGCAAATTGCGACTAGTCGCAAAAAGCCCATTTTGCACACCCAATTTACCACTAACTCAGAGCAGGTGGTAACCAGAACCAAAGTATAAAAGGAGACCCAGAAGGCACCTGGGTTACTCAAGATGGCAGAGACATATGTGATAGCAAGGAGGAGGAGAGTCCACGCCGCACAGCAGAGGAGGAGGAGGAGCCAGAGACAGGAGAGGATATACAGAACCAGGCAGACACTTTTCCAACAAACTGAGGAGGAGATAAATGATAAATACAGACTTAGCAGTGCAGCAATATTAGAATTAATAGATCTACTAAATCCGCAGCTGCAACGCCAGACTGTGCGCGGCAGCGCCATCCCCACACATGTGCAAGTGCTATGCTCACTGCACCTCTTGGACTCGGGTAGCTATCAGGGGGTCATTGCTGTGGCAGGTGGGGTATCCCAAAGTGCACTCTCACGGTTCTTTAGATGTTTCTTAGATGCCCTACTCACACACATGTCCAGATACATATACCTACCCAGGAATGAGGCAGAAATAAATAGCACCAAGTTGGAATTCTACAGGATTGCCAACTTCCCACATGTAATAGGGTGTGTAGACGGGACACATATACAAATATGCCCTCCTGCAAATCTGGAATATCTGTTCCGCAACTGGAAGTGTACCCACTCACTGAACATCCAGGTGGTATGTGACGTCCATTATGTCATCACTGACATGGTAGCCAAATTTCCAGGGAGTACACATGACTCTTACATTTTCAGGCACAGTGGGATACACCAACGCCTAGAACGTGGGGAGTTTGGAGACGGATATCTATTAGGTATTGCTGAATACACCCTGGAGCCATACACACAGGTCACTGTTGAAACCATCCATGCCCTGCTAACATTGCTTATTTTTGCTAAACAGGTGACAGTGCATATGCGCTATGTCCATGGATACTTACCCCGTACTTAACACCCAGCAATGAGAATGAGAGGCGATACAACAGTGCACATAGGAGGACCCGAAATGTCATAGAGAGGACATTTGGACTGTTGAAGGCAAGATTCCGATGCCTCCACAGAAGTGGAGGTGCGCTCCAGTATGCCCCAATAACAGCATTCAAGATAGTTGGCGCATGCGCTATACTGCACAACATTGCCACCAGACGTGGGCTACATCTCACCCCTGAAGACCCAGATTTGGAGGATGATGAGCAAGAGCTACCACATCACCATCATGGGGATAGAAGCATTGCAAATAAAGGCAGACAGAGACGGGAGACATTGCAAACCAATACTTTGGGAGGTACATGCAAACTGTCACCACACACACTAATGTCACACACAAAGAGCCCAGTTGTGAAGTGGAACAAACAAGAACTTTTTTTAAGTAAACCTAAGTAATGTGGAAGTGGACTTTTGGGAAGGGGCTGTAAATGTCCACCTGCAATGAGGACACATTCACCTCATGTACCTCAAGTGTCAAGCAGTGCATAGGCTCAACTCCTCCGCCTGGGACGACCAGCATGGCTAGTGCTTGGAGTGTCAGCAGATCCCTGACGTGCACTGCCACTCCTCAATACCCTTGTGTCCATGGCAGATGCACTACTGACGGTGGAGCCCTCCTCACTATCTTGAGGTGTGTCTGCCATGCCCCTAGCCACCTGTCTTGCCTCCATCATGTCCACAGCGTGGCTAATCCGACCCAGTCCCCGAGCCACATCCCCTGCAAAGTGGCCCAAGTCAACCTGCAAACTGACTGTACGGCGTGACAGCCCTGTTGTGTTGACTGCCAGGCAGACGATTGATGCAGCCATGCGGTCCAACCGGTGTATGAGATGCCGCTCACGGCGCCTTGCAATCTCTCTCTCTCTGACACTGTTCAGTTACGAGTTGACGGATGGAGAGTGCAAGGTCACCGACATTATTATTCAGGCGTTGGAACTCTGTGTGCACCTGTGCCAGCCCTGTAGTGAAATTCTGCTCCACTCGTTGAATTGCCCCTGATATTACCCTCATCTGCCTTGTTTGCAGGCGCTGACCACTGATGAGGGCTGCCTCCGCGGCAGACATGGAAAAGTCACCTACATCCTCCTGGGACACTGCAGGGACATGAACTCGGCGTCTGCGACGCGGTGGAGCATCAGGGTCCTGCTGTATGGCACTGTAGCTGGGACCGGGTGCTGTGTCGATCTCCCCAATGTCCATTGGTGCAGGTGGAGGGGACTGTGGTTGGGTGGTGCTGGCCCCTGTAGTGGCTGCTTCTGACCCCTGCGCTGCCTATTGGCTGCTCTCTGCACCCTGGACAGACTGGCTGGTGGGATGTCTTGTGGGAGACCTGTGGGACATAGGGAACACACTGTCAGTATCTAACATCTGTTGTATGCCTCCTAATAAACTGTTGCCTATCAGCTGACTGCTGAACTAGATTGCCCATAATGCACCTTTCTGGTGGTTGCAAGGCTGGAATGGAGCTAATTTGGTTGTGCATGCTGCTGTGTACTGGGTGGGTGGGGGTATGGCAGATATGGGTGTACATGCATGTTTCATGGTACTCACTTGTTGATGTTCCTGGCGCTGAAGTGTCCAGCTCTCCCATTCCAGCCACTGCCTCAGACTCAAGGGTCTGTTCCACAAGTTCCTCCATGGGTGTGGGTGGTGGGACGGTGGATGGGCCTCCTCCTGTGCCCCTCATCTCCCGGAGGCGCTCTGCCACCCTCTCCTTGGTCCGGGAACGCAGGTCATACCATCTCTTTTTGATTTCATCTATGCTCCTGTGGCTCACCCCATGGCATTGACCTTCTCCTGGATGTCATTCCAGATCCGCCTTTTTTCAATCTCTGGCACACTCAGGGCAGCCCTTCCGAATAGCTGGTCATGGTGCTGGCAGCATTCATCTGTCAGCACCTCCAGCTCCTTTTCTGAAAACTTCAGGTTTCTCTTCCTGCCAGAGTCCTCCATTCTTGCTGCTGTTCCTCCAGGTGGTTGCTCAGCAGTTTGAACAGGGTGTGGTCCTCCCTCCTCCCAGGTGTATTTGTAAACTTCCTGGCTGTGATGTCATCAGCATGAGCCAGGAAGTGTTTTCCAGACAGTTCTGCTGCACCTGCATGCAATTTGCGGCACAGTCGCAATTTGCGACACCCACTCGCAATTTGCGTGTCCGTTTTTAGCGAGGTCGCAAAAAGCGACCTCGCAAACAGCGGACTTGTAACCTGCGGTGCGACTTCATTTGCGTGTCGCAAAATGAAGTCGCTTTTTCTTGCGGAATACCAGTTTGCGAGTCGGAAATTGCGAGTCGCAACGACTCGCAATTTCTGACTCGCTATTTTTTAGCTACCAACATCTGGCCCTTAATCTGTTGTGGAAGGAAATGAACGAATGACAGTTCAATTAAATGCATTGCAAACAATCCTTCAGACCCAGAGACCCAGGTTATTCTATATGTAAATGTTCTGTCATTTAGGTTTTAAAAATGCAAATTTATGGAGGCATGAACCCTGAAAATTATGATTGTTAAATGATACTGTATAAATGCCACATTGGGCTGTGCATCTGCATTCTCCTTGGAATGGCCTTCTTTTTGGGTACCTGGCTTGAACCGGCCCAGTAAGGTAAGCACGGGTGTTATGTAGCTTTCACCTTGCGAGCAGGAGAAGAGAAGGCCTGCGGATTGTAAAACAGAAATAATATTGTAGATTCAAGGAGATGGACAGAAGGTAAGCTTCATGGGGAGTGTACCAGGACTCAGAGGCAGAGCAAGAGCATAGGCTGTTGAAATCTTTCATTATGACTCATGTGAGATTAACTGAGAAGCGAGAGCAATTTTACAACCAATCTCAGACAAGTAGAAGCATGTACCGTGCTGATTAATCTCACAGCTCTTATCATAAAATTTAGCCAAGTGCGTGCATAATGTGATGATGTGACATCACATGTGTGCCTCTAGTTATAACAGGCCCACCTGACCACAACCACACAATAGAGGAGTTTCACAATTGAGCCAGTGCACACTCAGCATTTCCCAAATCAACACACCTCTCTCTCAACCTCAGAACCGAGTGGTCCTCTTACAGTTGTCATCATGTTGCTTTCCCTTTGAAGTTGATAACTTCCTTCTTCTGGCTGAAGAGGTAATCCTACCTTGAGTCCTTCCTGACTTAAAGTAACCAATCAGTCTTACTCTGTCCTGACCCACCTGAGTTTGAAAGAAATAGACCTGTAGTGCACTGCTGTTGGTGAACAAGAACAGTAAAAGAATTAGAGTATTTTGTGTAGTTTGTGTTTGTTAACTAAACTGACTAGTTTGGTCTCTGAAGAACCAGAAAAAAAGTACAGCAAAGAGTGGGCCCTGAAAGTAAATCTCGCTAAGTGTGAAAGGGTCAATCATTTTCAGGAAAAATCACCCATCAGGCTGCAAACATTGTAAATTATTGAAATCAAGTTTAGAAATTAGTTAAACACCCTCCCTCACTGTCACCCAATAATATATCACTGATCGGTGCAAATACACCTCTTCCAATCCAAGAACAGTGGTACACAATTGTACGTCCTTTTTTGATAGAAGCAAAACATTGGCAGTCTTGTGAATCAAATGATATTTACTAGGACGGCCCTGCTAGGGGATGAAATAAAGAAGGGTAGGCATGGGACGGAGGCAGGCTTTGTCTCCTGAAGGGAATGGGGAGGCTTCTTCACTGCAGACTGGTCCAGCTCCAATCCGGCCATACATGTGCCTAAAATGGTGGGGCTGCAAAGTCAGATAAACAACATATATAATGTTCCTTTAGCTATATCCATTTTGTTTGTTTTGGCAATGTGGTTTGACGATATATAATTAAAACTTTCTATGGTGGTCCTCAAACTCAGGTGGTTCGCCCAAGAGTTGGTCAACTAACACACTTGCGTATGACCAATCACCCTCAACCTCCTCTTTATCCTGTGGTATTTCAGAAATAGTATAATTGTGTGGTATGAAGTGCTGGCTCATTTTGATCATGGCCAATCTCTCCACATTTTGAGGCAAGAGACTGGCCCTTCTCACTGTGATAACTGCTCCAGCTATACTGAACACATGCTCATCAGACACACTGGCTTCCAGACAAGCCACATACTTTATTGCCAGTCTGCTGAGCTCTGGCTACATCTTCCCTTACCAATATACCAATGGGTTTTGATCCAAATAGACCTCTCTTGCCTCATCCAGATAGTCTGGAACATCCTCTGGTCATTGGTGCTGCCACTTGCGCAACATCTTTTGCCTTCAGTTCTGCACTTGACTTAAGCCCTGTTGCTTGACACCAAGCCAATACAGAGGTTGGGTCCAATTCTTCTGTTGCTGTTGTTGCTGGTGTTTGCTGATGTGAGCCAACAGCATTGCCCACTCTGGAGGTTGAAGTCTGCACACCAGAACTTTTGCCCCAGCCTCTAACTTCCAGCCGTTCCTCTTTGAGTTCTCTCCTTGGTCAACAATCCATGTCTTGAATAGTGAATCACCCTCTCTGAAAAAGGAATTCAAGTGGGCAGTATTATTTTGAACTGAGGATCAAGTATTGTGTCACAACATGCTCTTTGGAGGACATAATGTCTCTTTGCAACCCTGGATTCACAGCCAAGCAAAGGATTAAGCTCTCAACCAACTCACACGCTTCTCTATTACTGTTCACACTAGAGAACCTTTGCAACACCTTTTTTTAACTGGTTCTTTAGCAGATGCAACAATGGGATATGGTGGCTCATCATACTGTCCTCCTTGCTGACTTCCTGTGCGAAACCCTCAAAAGGAAGTAGCATCTGTGTCAGGTATTTAACTATGCCCCATTTGTCCATATCCATGGGCTTGCTTTTCCCAATTCGTCCACTCCAGTTTGAATGACATAATCATTGATCGATCTGTACTGCTCAAACAGATGTTGCAACATGTGATAAGTTGAGTTCCTACGTGTTGGCACCTCCTATATGAAGGCTTCAACAACTGGTACTCTATTAGCATGATGAATGATCCTCCACTTCCTCCAAGCTTTAAAAGAGTGGCCAAAATCAGTGCAGATTCTCCTGCAGATGGTCAGTATGTTGCTGACTATGTCTTCTGTTTTGAGAAAGTTCTGCGCAATCAGGTTGATGCAATATACCAAACACAGGATTGCCAACATCTGCCATGGCCTTAACTATATTACTGCCATTGTCTGTGGCAACAAATACAATTGTAAGACCTCTGTGTCACAGCCATTTGATACACCTTGCTGCTAAAGTCTTCAAAGATGTTTGCAGCTGTATGGAATTTCTCCATGGCAAACATAGCTACTGTTGCATGCTACCTAACGCCTTTAAAAGTTGTTTTATTGCTGAGACCTGTAGTTAGATGTTGCCTAACCCCCACAAAAGAGATCCAGTGGGCGGTGATACACATGTAATCTCTTGCTTGACAACTGGTCAACCTCTCTGTCATCAGGTGGGTAGTGTGAGCAGCACTCTGCTGCAAAGCTTGTTCAACCAATTGCAGCACATCATGATAGAGTGCTGGAACAGCAGCTCTGGGAAACTGGTCAAACTGCGAACCTTCCATTTTGGGCAGATGGCCACCACAAATTCTAAAAATCCCACACCTTCCACAAAGAAAAAGTGAGGTGGTCCAGTGCTAACATTTTAGCCACCTTCCCATTGTACAAATGTGCTGCACAGTGGTTGCATTCGTAGGACCTCTCTTGACTAAACATGCCAGTAATAGTAACCTGCATCTTGTTTTTTTCTGGTGTTACGGATGCAGGCGTCTTCCAAGAACTAGGAGGTGGTGGACTCAATGTGCATCTTGAGGCAGTCACTGTATGCTGTGGTCTCTCCATATGACCCTTGTGCCATTTTGAGGTTGCTGAGCAGGTGATACTGGTACACTGCTTGTGACAGGGCTACTTTGTGTGAAGCTTTCAAACTCTTCTTGCTCATCACCTTCAGCTCCCACAGTGATTGCAGCTGATTCCACTCTCTCATCACCACCACCACCTGCAGCAATTTTTTACAGTGGCTCTTCCTAACAGATTGCAATGTATTTTCATTTGGGTTGTTTGGCCTCCATTACCATAGTGTGAACCAGGCTGACCTCGACGAACACTTGGGTGACAAATGGAGCGTATTGCACTGTTATCCTTCTGCTTGCTAATCACAAAGAAGTCCTAAACTGGGGAGGAAAACCTTTTTAGTTGGCCACTGGTGCCACTGCCTGAAGAACTGGAGATAGATGGGTGTGTCGACAATTCCTCTCTGCAGTTCGTACTGCGACTGAGGTAGTGGTAG
This sequence comes from Pleurodeles waltl, assembly GCF_031143425.1. NCBI lineage: Eukaryota > Metazoa > Chordata > Amphibia > Caudata > Salamandridae > Pleurodeles > Pleurodeles waltl. Next base: position 1,197,777,945 of record NC_090445.1, on the reverse strand, counting down.
ATGCAGGTCTCAGTGGGGGACTTACAAATATGGAAATTGGCAGTGGTAGTACCAGTGCCACATCCTTCGAAGCAGGTTGAATAGGAAGGGTAATGTTGGTGTCCTCTGAGCCAGCTTCCATGGCAATGGCTGGCTCGTCCTCCTTATCTCCTTCCATAATTCTAAGGCTTTCCTTTTCCCTTGCCTCTCATGGCAGGTCTCAGATTTAGCTGGAGTCCAATCCATATCCAGATCATCAGAAAGGGGGCTTGGAGAAGATGGTAAAGTACCCATTCTTTTTCTTGTTAGATATCGGGAAACCAGAAGAGGTACATCTGGCTCCTACTTCAGGAAGATCTACTAATGCTGGCTGTGGCTCCTGTTGTCCACTTTTCTAGGTTTTCTGTGCTGATTGGGTGCTAGTTTGGGGCTGAGTCAACTCCAATTCAGTCTCACTGCTCATCACCATGACTGCAGCGGCTGCCTCACTGAGAGTCATGGCTTTGGGCATAGTTTGGGGTGGAGCCCTTGATGCATGAATGCTGCTGCCAACTTGCTGTCCAGAAGACAATGCGACATGCACACGTTTCTTGACAAAGGCTGCAGTAAGGAATCACTAAGGTGGGGGTATCCTTTGAAATGTTCACGCTTGAACAACCTACAGCCAACAATAGTTGTTTCCTATTATGCTGAGGAGGACCTAGCCCTAACACCACAGACCTCTCTGTTTAAGTGAATAGGGAACCTTGGGCACACACAAGAAGTACTCAGGAGACCTGCTAAAGAGCTTCCTGTTCTATGAATTAGTGGTGCCATGTTATACAGTTTATACTAAAATAATAGGATTGTGTGTTAGGGGGACAGAACTTCAGAATGCAGGGACTAAGTCCGTCCTTACCAAAAGAGGCTGTTGGCCCAATTCCTGACTAGCTCACAGTGACTCACTCAAACCCCTAATTTTACCGGGGTAGATGTGATTATGGCCACTTGAACATGACACTCTGATGCTCAAGTGAATCGTGTTAACAGATCTTACCCTTTCATTGTCTTACTCATGCATGCTCAGGCGAAACACAAGAGAGAAATGAGATACGTTTTCAATACATTTATTGAAACGATTGTAGTGTTACATAGAGAGAATGAGCTGTGATGTTAGGAAGATTTTAAAAAACAACGTTACCAGCATTATGAACATGGTGAAAAGAATAAACATGCCAACCATGGCAAATGATTTTTAGATATTCCTACCTATCTCTAACCCTATACTGAGACCATAGTGAATAGACCCTCTGCCTTTGCCCGATCTAAGAAGATAGCCTTAGCCTCCATACCTGGAGAACTGAACCTGAAAATTGGACTGTATTGTAGATGGCAATCCTTCTCTACAAACTAAAAGATCAGTGTCAACAGAGCTGTATGTCGGGCAGAGCATTTGTCCCAAGATGGTCGCAGGTGGAGTGCTAACCTGACCCTTCTGGGTCAGTGCATCATTTAAATCATCAAAGCCACACTGTGTTAGAGACACAGTTCTGATGCAACAATATGTCTAGATATTAGAAGCTGTCTCTGAACGGGCAACACAAGCACTAGAATAACTTGTACCTTGTTCCTAGCCTTGAACACAGTGTGCGGATTACATGTCAAGAAAGGCTAACTAAAAACAAGCAGCATGTACGATGTATTCTTCGAATAATATCTTGCAAGCCTAAATGTGTAAAATGACACTGCTTAAAGTGATGTCAGCTAAAATGTGTAAAATATAAAATATGAAAATAAGCTAAAATGAAGCTAAGAAATGGAGAACCATTGAGGGCCCAAGGCCTCACAACTATCCCACTGTGGCTACTGAGCCAGGGACACAATGCGCCTCTGAACAACAGGTAGCAGTCCTTTAGAAGAGTGAGTAAAATGAAACAAAGAGTGAAATCTGATTTTTGGTGCCCTGGATTAGAAATTGAAATGGAAAGGAAAATCACCGAATTTGTGGAATGCCGGGAAAGTGACAAAGTGCATAAAACTAGATGTATGCCAATGATTTTTAGAGAGCTACTAGAAGGCCAGTGGGTGGCAATAGCCCTGGATTTAGTAGGTCTTTTAAGAGGAGAGAGGGCCACACCTTATTTATGTATTTGTACCAGTAGATTTGTTTTTCAAGGTGGCCTGAAGTAGTATGTCTGTCCGATATCAGTTCAGGAGCAGTTATTTGATTTTTAGAAGGTCTTTTTAGGAGAGATGGTGTTTCTAACAGTTCCTTAACTGATAATGGAGTACACTTTTGCTCTGGAGAATCAGATGATTTTCTGGCAGCATATGGGTGGTGCAATAAAATCAGCTTTGTGCCGTTCACAAGATAAAAGAATGGTGGGAAGTTTTAACAGGTCACTTAAGGAAGGATACCAGTTGGCTAAGAGCTCAGGATTGGACTTGAAGAACGAAATAAAAAATTGCTTGGTTTCATTTCTTCTTTCCCCTCACATGACAAAGGGTAAGTCACCTTTTGAGCTGTTCAGAGGAAGGAAGCCCAACTCTAAGTTGGTACCTGGATGGATGGATTGGAATAAAGGATGGGTGAAAGTCTCAGTGAATGATGAATGGATGTGAGAAAACAGGGCTGATTGCAGAGGCCCCCTAACTTTTTGCCCCCATTTTCCACTTTTTGCTGGTGTTTTCCTGACTCTGATGGTGCCCTGGGTACTGCTAACCAGTCCCAGGGCCTGTGCCCTGTGTAAAATGGATATGCAAATTAGGCTAATTATAATTGGCTAAGTTAACCTACCTATAAGTCCCTAGTATATGGTAGGGCATGTAGCTTTAGGGACCACAGCATAGGTGGTGCACCCATAGGTGCACTGCTGAGGTGCCCAGTGTCATTTTAAAGGCAGGCCTGCCTTGCTGGCTGCTTTTAAATTAAAGTTATATGCAAATTCGACTTTGGAATTAAAAGTAGTTCCAAAGTCTTAAACTACCTTATTTTTACATATAAGTCACCCCTAAGGTGTGCCCTATGTGCCCCTAGGGCTGGGTGCCATGTAACTATAAGCAGGGACTTTATAAAAATAGTTTTATAAGCCCTGGTGAGGTAAAAACAGCCAAATTCGTTTTTCCCTCATTGTAGTAAATGGCCTTCATAGGCTAGAATGGGGAGACTTTATTTTAAATTTTAAAGTCTCCTTAAATGTTGCATACCAAGAATTTGGTATCAAATTAATTGTTGTAATAAATCCCACAACTTCCAGTTGTGGGATTTAATATAACTTGTTCAGGTAAAGAGTTTTAGACTTTACCTAAAAAGTTGCCAATTTCAGCCCTGCATTGTTTTTGCTGCTGTGCTCTGATTGGCCAGCCTGCAGCAGCTTAGCCAAGCTGCCTTGATGAGGTGTGAAGTGGCCTGGCTTCACACAAAGGAATGTGCCTGTGGGAGAGAATCTCCCCTCAGCAGATGGTGAGGCAGGAAGGGGGAGGGCTGCCAAACTGGTCTTCAAAGGCAGAGAAGGACATTTGGAGCAACCAGCAACACCCCCACATCCTGCAACCCCAGACAACTAGGTGCCCCCTTGATTAGATTAGGAGAGGGCAGGAGAGGGTTGTGTTTATGATTTTTAGCCACACCAGTGGGTGGGCTCAGCCAGATGTAACCTCCAAAAATCAGATTCAGCCATGTTGGATTTTTAGAGAATGTTGCCTTCTGGGATGGATTTTTGCCACACTTCCCAGGAAGTGGTAATCACAGGGGGACGACCCTGTACCTGATTGGAGAACCAGGACCCCCCTGCTTTTCACCCAGGAGCAAGGATAAAACTGGCAGACTTGCACCCACACCTCAGATCCCAACCAGATTTCAACAAGAAAAGAACTAAAGGAGAAGAAGGACTGCCCTGCTGGACCCCTGGCCTGCACCTGGAACCTGCACTCAGAAGGACTGCACCAGCTGCACACTTGGGCTTCACCACAAGAAGGACTTTGCTTGGCTTCAACTGGTTCAAGGAGGGACTCCCTGTTTGCCACAGGTGAAAAATTGCTAACCAGAGTCCCCTGCACCAACTCCTGAAGAAAGCGACCAGCTGACCACTGCCCAGTGGCCAAAAAGGAGTTTGCGCCAGGTGCATTCTGTAAGTTGTACTCCGCACCCCCCAAGGACCATCTCAGAACTTCTGGACCCTTGGGGTGAGCTGTGGACCCCAAAAGAACCTTAAAAGAACATCTGAATGAAGCCCCAGAAGTTTGGAGAAGATTTGAGAATTTTTGTAAAAAAGCTCCATAGAGGGACCGACCCGCTGCGGAAATTCTAGCCTGTTTGCCTCAACCGCGACCCGGCCTGATTTGGTGGTTCGTCCCGGTAAAGAAAAATCTCTGAAAAAGAGACTAAGTCCGAAGGTAAAAAGTTGACCGGGACCTCCCAGCCATCGTATCCGAGAAGGGCTCCATGGACGTCGGATCAAGATCCAGGTTTACCCCGGTCGAAGGATTTTCAACTCGAAAAAACGACTAAGTCCGAAGGTAAAAATCTCCACTGAGGAATCCAGCATCGCGTATCCGGAGAAGGGCTCCAGGAGGTCGGATACGACTGGCAGGTTCGTCCCGCTGAAGAAAATCTTCAAAATAAAGACTAAGTCAGAAGGTAACTTTTTAACCGAGGCCTCCCGCGACCTGTAGCCGAGACGGGCTCCATCGCGGTCGGCCTGAAACTTTGACTTTGCCCCGGTCGAGGTGCAACCAGATGACCCGATTGGCGCTTTTTGTTTCTAAGCGCTAGAAAAATAATAATTCTTTAAAAATTCATATCTCCGGTTCCCTTTATCCGATTTTATTCGTTTTTGTGTAATTTTAAAGATAAAAATATAAACTATTTTTATAAATTGGTTTTGGATTTTTAAACTGTTTCCTGTGTTTTATTTAATTACTGTTTTGTGATATTTGAATGCTTTACACACTGTCTCCTAAGTTAAGCCTTGACGCTCGTTGCCAAGCTTACCAAGGGTTGAGCTGGGGTTAATTTACTGAGACCTAATTGGACCTAAGTGGAGGTTAGTGGCTTGTTGCTAGGTGTAGGTACCTACCTGCCCTTACCAATAACCCATTTTCCAACAATGGAGAATCAAGGAGTGTAAGAAAATGGTAGGACGGAAAAAAGATTTTGATGCAAGGCATGTAGTGAGAAGGAGGTTGTTGAAGGTGATTGGGTGAAGATAAAAGCATCCATGTGAGCCTATCCTGGATCAAAATATACTGAGTGATTAACATATTCAGGAATGTAATTAAAATGGAGGATGGTAGGATATGGAATCTTGGTAGAGTGGTGCAACTGAAAGATTATAGTTCCCAAACTTCTTCTTCTGACAAAAAAACTACTGATGGTGAAGGATCTACAGTATTATTTGGAAATTCATCCACATAAATAGATGAGTGTAACACCAGTGGTAGCAGAATATTGGCAGGAAATGATGAACCAAGTACATTCTGTAGAGCTCCTAGTTATCTCAAAGATGTATGTAAGAATGTAATTATGTTTTGTTCATATTCAATAGAAACATTTATTTATTTCATACATAAGGTTTAGATAAATATAATTTTAAAATTTCAGTTTACAGTACATGTTTCACAAATTTTTCTGTTAAGTAACACTAATGCATATTTCAAGGATTTGTACTTTACTTAGGTTGTTTTGTATAAAGGGAGATGTGTGGCGTTTGCTATGGCTCACATGGGGATCCGTTGTGAGTCATAGGTAGTTCTAAGTTCCATTGCATGAAACGGGAAGGGAAATTAAGTGAATATTTCAGATGGTGATAGCGAAAATGGGGCAGTAACAAACCTACATGCTGTCAACTACTATTTTGCTTATGTTCCTGTTTACTTTGGTACAGTGTTTTTGTAAAAAGTGCTTATGGATTGACAGATGTGGGCAAGACTATTTAGTGATTATAATTTCATTTGAGATATCTCTAAAGGAGAACTAGTATTACAGGTAAGAAACCATTCATTATCTTATGCATTAAGATATACAATGCCTTGGCTGATAAGCCTCCAGAAGGTATTGAGACCTATTTCTCTTGGGCGAGATCTTCTACCTCAAGTCTGGCAAAAGGAGTCCAAACCTTTGCAAAATGGCAATACTGCTTAGATTTAGAAGTGTGGAGGGAAGGTCACTTCAAACTCTCTGTCCTTCAGGACTTTTTAGTTTAACCAACCATTTACCCACCTCCTGGATGTGTAATGCTTGGGAGATCTATTTAAATTGTGAGAAATCGTCAGGTAGAATTATCAATCAGAAGATAAAATTGCTTGCATTCTGTAAGGAACTTTTTGGTTGATGTTCTATCTCCCTGCAGATTATTCACCGACCACACCTCCTCTCTGATTTCATGCTTGGTTAGTAAGTGAACCATTTTATTAAGGTCCCAATACTACCAACCATACTGCACCTAACTTTCCTGATATCCTTCTCATCTTGATTGCCTCAAAAGTATATAAAAAGGGTTGTGAACACATCAGTAAATGGTGGGGCATTTTATGGCACATGTGACTTCACAGTGGCATAGTTTCCAGCACCGAAGTGGAGCCCGCGCCCCTACTTGTGTGAAGAGCTATTGAAGAGCTTCTCAATTCACTTTGATGCCTGGAACATTCAAAATGTGAGGAATGAGTAGGTAGATAGAGTATCTACCAGAAATATTATCGAAGGTAAGTAATGAATGCCTCTAGCTCTGACAAAGCTTTTGGAAGCCTTGGAATGCTATTTCATATACATTAACAAGGGCTAAAAGAAGATAATTATGGAATGAGAATTAATTAGGTGATTCTATCAAAGTCCGCATAGGAATGATTGACTACTGGGAAGGGAGAAGTTTTACAAACTGAATCCTGGTTCCAACTTATATAGAAAAGTTGCAGGTGCTGGGAAGTTCTGTTTGGTAAAAAATGTTAGGAGTTGGGTGATATTAGGATCAAGGCACTGACGGTATCCATAATTGTTGGGGGGAGGCGAGGGGGAGCTCCAGGAACCAGCTCTACTGTTTAATCCAAAAAACCTAAAAACCTGGAAAAAATGGATGTTAACTTTGAGTGGAGATCCTGCTCGTAATAGTAAAATGTAACCCGGTGTGCTTCCACTACATCAGGAAGACTTTGGCTGAGGGTTACATGGGTTGGCCATGATATCAGGCCATGTACTGAGTCGCCTCCATGCCTAAGCCACACTACTTTCAAATGTATCCTCAGGGCCTGCCAAAGACTCGCTGTGTTAAACCATTTTGTGTGAGGTGTAGTGTCCTCCTTAGCCTAGGAGCATGCAAAGAACCACGCCATACATAGAGCTTCATGGCAGACATTTTTGTTCCTCAGCAGACAATCACACACTACTCTCAGATCACATCATAACTATTAATAACCACACCTTAATGCCTCCCAACAAGTTATGCTATTCCTCTATTGAGTCAGTCTAGAACTGCAAGGGTCCTAGTGCACAAAGTCTTACGACACTACATGTCCCCCCTTGTTAGATAAAAATGATAAATAACAGTCACATTATAATTCTTCAGTTAGTCGTCGAGGCACTCACTCTATTCTGCCAGATTGAGTGTTATGAGGTAGTTGAGATGCAGTCTCGTTGGGCACAGATGGCAGCGGTTCTGATGCTCGATCTGGACTTCTAGGTGGGATCACCTCATTCATGATTGCAGGAGCTGATGGACACAGAGGTAGGTGCTTAATCTGTGATGAGTCCCGTGTGATGATCTGTCCATAATAATGCACTGTCACCATGTGTCCTTTGCATGTCACTGCCCTCAGAGGACTGACAGCAAATGGTATTGCTGTTTTCCACATTAGTTTCTGTTCGACCAGGAATTAGTCACCTTCATCAACAAGTGTTTCTTGAGCTCGTCGACACTGTTCAGCATATGTTTTCATTTTACACATTCAAAAAGTGTCTGTGACACAAACCTTATCAGCATTCAAAGGTCAATCTACTGTGGCAGTTTGGTTATGATGGCTCTACCAAATATCAAGGTGGTAAGACTTTCACAAGTTGTGGAGTGAGGAGTTGAGCGATAAGCCAGAAGGCTTGACAAAGGGTCTGATTTCACTTGATTTCCTCCATTGATGCTTGTTGTGTAGCCATTTTAGCCATAGCTCCATGCACGTTATTTTAACACACTAGGCCAAGCCGCTGTGCACCTTAACCTAGATGTATTTTATTTGGCTTCATTTTATTATTGTTGCAATAGCCACTTTTACGGTCTTGTTTTATTTTCTGTTTATCTAACTGTTTTTGCCTAGGCCAGCACTCTGTGCTCAAACAAGACATTCTTGATCACTCTACGCTTCTTCCAAGGCTACAGCACAGTACATTGCCGGTGAACGTGGTAGATGTTTAGTCTCCAACATTCATAGAAAACAAACATCTTTACGTAGGAACATTTTCCCAGAACATCAGCTGTTTTCTCAGAAAAACATTTCCTTGTCCCTTACACGTGAAAGGGAGATTCCAGCCAGAGAACCACAACTGTACTGTATGCTGATTGCAGAATGCTTCGCTACAGATGCTAACACAGACCGCAGGCCTTTGCTCAGGTTTGGGGGATGATGTAGGGCATAATTAACATGATGTGCTCTATCATAGCTTAGGTGGGAGTTAGTCTATTGGGAATAGTGACAATATGATAGCGTTATTCATATGCTTCACTCTTCTCGTCACAATTTGAATCCTGTCATGTTGTGTCGTCCTGGTTATTGCAGCTCACGCTTTGCTATCTAAGATGCAGTCGTTTTATTAAACTCATTATTAAAACATATAGGGGGTCATTCCAACCCTGGCGGTCGGTGATAAAGCGGCGGCCAACCCGCCAACAGGCAGGCGGTCAAAGAAATTGAATTCTGACCCTGGCGGGAACCGCCAACACAGCCCGCCACTTTAACACTCCGACCGCCACGGCGGGACAAACAAACAGCGCGGCGGTCACCGCCAACAGGCAGGCGGCAGACAATGTACTGCCCACCCTATCACAACTCACCAATCCGCCACCTTTTCTGGGGCGGGAGCCCCGCCGATAAAAACACAGTGGAAACAGACTACGAACGGGAAAACGCTCACCTCTATACACTCCACGAGTAAGGAGGACAGCATGGAACCCGAACTACACATCCTACCAGCTATTGTCTACCTGCTCATCTACCAGGAGTACGAACGCCGGCGCAGACGACAACGGTGAGTACTGCACCTACGACACAGGGGAGGGGGGAGGAGGAAAGGTTACGGGCACACACATACGCGATACACCCACCCCCCACCCCAAATACCTACACACCAATGCAGAGCAACAAGTCAGAGTGACACCCCCCAAACCCCACGGAATAATGCAAAGACAAAATTAAAATGAACTTCAAAATTTAAGTATATTATAGCTCAATTGAAGTTTTGGGAAATATGCAATATGAAATATACATATTAAATAATGAACATAGTGAAAAATATATACATAGGCAATAAGTCCTGCACATTTTGGCAAAGTTCCATTGTCCGTGGGCCAATGTGCACAAACACATGGGCAAAGCCCACACACGAGACCAGATACCATTGGAGAGAACACTGCTGGGGCATCAGATGATAAAACTACAGGCACCTCAGGGGGAAAGGAAGGGGGGGCACCTCAGCCACATGAGTCCACGACGCCAGATCCACGAGGGGCCTCCATGCCCACTGTACCATCCTGGGGAGTGCAAAGCCACAGTCTCTCAAGTCTCTACAGTGGGTGGCTTGCCCACTGTTTCATCCTGGGGAGTGCAAAGCCACAGTCCATCAGATGGATTACCGACTCCACTGGTAATGGAGGAGGCATGGTGGTCACAGTGCTTCGTGAAGCCCTGCTCGACACAGAACCGGCACTGCCAATGGGCCAGCGGTGCTTGAGACGGCGGTGCCCAGCGGAGCGGTGCTTGACAGGAAGGGCCCAGCGGAGCGATGCTTGACAGGAAGGGCCCAGCGGAGCGCTGCTTGAGACGGCGGTGCCCAGCGGAGCGGTGCTTGAGATGAAGGGCCCAGCGGAGCGGTGCTTGAGATGAAGGGCCCAGCGGAGCGGTGCTTGAGATGAAGGGCCCAGCGGAGCGGTGCTTGAGATGAAGGGCCCAGCGGAGCGGTGCTTGACAGGAAGGGCCCAGCGGAGCTGTGCTTGACAGGAAGGGCCCAGTGGAGCGGTGCTTGAGACGGCGGTGCCCAGCGGAGCGGTGCTTGAGATGAAGGGCCCAGCGGAGCGCTGCTTGAGACGGCGGTGCCCAGCGGAGCGGTGCTTGAGACGAAGGGCCCAGCGGAGCGGTGCTTGAGACGAAGGGCCCAGCGGAGCGGTGCTTGACAGGAAGGGCCCAGCGGAGCGCTGCTTGAGACGGCGGTGCCCAGCGGAGCGGTGCTTGAGATGAAGGGCCCAGCGGAGCGCTGCTTGAGACGGCGGTGCCCAGCGGAGCGCTGCTTGACAGGAAGGGCCCAGCGGAGCGCTGCTTGAGACGGCGGTGCCCAGCGGAGCGGTGCTTGAGACGGCGGTGCCCAGCGGAGCGCTGCTTGAGACGGCGGTGCCCAGCGGAGCGGTGCTTGAGATGAAGGGCCCAGCGGAGCGGTGCTTGAGACGAAGGGCCCAGCGTAGCGGTGCCTGACAGGAAGGGCCCAGCGTAGCGCTGCTTGAGACGGCGGTGCCCAGCGGAGCAGTGCTTGAGACGAAGGGCCCAGCGGAGCGGTGCTTGAGACGAGGGGCCCAGCGGAGCGGTGCTTGACAGGAAGGGCCCAGCGGAGCGGTGCTTGAGATGAAGGGCCCAGCGGAGCGGTGCTTGAGATGAAGGGCCCAGCGGAGCGGTGCTTCTCACGGCGGGGCCCTGTTCAGCGGTGCTTCTCACGGCGGGGCCCTGTTCAGCGGTGCTTCTCACGGCGGGGCCCTGTTCAGCGGTGCTTCTCACGGCGGGGCCCTGTTCAGCTGTGCTTGTCTTGGCGGGGCCCTGTTCAGCGGTGCTTTTCTTGGCGGGGCCCTGTTCAGCGGTGCTTCTCACGGCGGGGCCCTGTTCAGCGGTGCTTCTCACGGCGGGGCCCTGTTCAGCGGTGCTTCTCACGGCGGGGCCCTGTTCAGCGGTGCTTCTCACGGCGGGGCCCTGTTCAGCGGTGCTTGTCTTGGCGGGGCCCTGTTCAGCGGTGCTTCTCACGGCGGGACCCTGTTCAGCGGTGCTTGTCTTGGCGGGCCCTGTTCAGCGGTGCTTCTCACGGCGGGGCCCTGTTCAGCGGTGCTTCCCACGGCGGGCCCTGTTCAGCGGTGCTTCCCACGGCGGGGCCCTGTTCAGCGGTGCTTCTCACGGCGGGGCCCTGTTCAGCGGTGCTTCTCACGGCGGGGCCCTGTTAAGCGGTGCTTGTCTTAGCGGGGCCCTGTTCAGCGGTGCTTGTCTTGCCGGGGCCCTGTTCAGCGGTGCTTGTCTTGCCGGGGCCCTGTTCAGCTGTGCTTCTCACGGCGGGGCCCTGTTCAGCGGTGCTTCTCACAGCGGGGCCCTGTTCAGCAGTGCTTCTCACGGCGGTCCCTGTTTAGCGGTGCTTGAGCTGTGTTTCTTGGGAACCAGACCTGGCCAATACTTCCCGCTCAGTCGCCATCCGACCTTTCGGTTGCGGGGCCCTCCTGTGATGGAGTCCTGGGCCCGTGGGTGTCGTCCGTCACCCCCGGAATGGGGCTGGTGGGGCCCTCCTGGTCAGCTCGCCTGCTGCCTGACTTGTCCGCCCTGCTGCCCTTGCCCTCCTTCGCTGAAGCTCTGTGGCCCTTGCCTCCCTTTGTTGATGTGGCAGGTGACGGGGCAAGGCTACTGTCCTTGGTGGCAGCCGTCTCAGGCTTGTCGCGCCGGCCCTTCGTTTTTTTGGTCCTCTTCCCAGGAGGTGGGCTGGCTGTCCCCTTGCTGCTGGCCGATGTTCCTGCCCTAGGAGCTGGTGGACTCCAATAGCCCTGAACTATGGTCCTAGTAGATGCAGGGCTTGTGGTGGCTGAGGTGCTGTTTGTACTCTTACCAGATGGAGGGGGTGGGTCAGGTGATGCAAAGAGGTTAATTTTGGAGAGGAAAGGTTTTTTAGGAGCAATGGGAAGGGTAGGTGCAGTGGGTATGGGAGTGGAGGAAGAGGATGTGTTTGTAGGAGAGTCAAGTGTGCTGTCTTTGGGTGCAGGTGCTTGTGACGGAGGCTGTCGTGAGGTGGATGGCTGTTGGGTGGGTGGCTGCCTGCGTTTGTGTGGTTTGGAAGAGGGGGTGACAGACACACTGGGAGAGGACACAGGGGACGTGTAAATGGCAGTGGGGGTGGTGACTGCACGTGTGCGGACTGTACTGGAGGGTGTGCTGGTGATGGAAGTACTGGCTGATGGTGGTGTGCATGCAGTTGTGAGTGGAGACGTCACAGGGAGGGAGGAGGGAGACGAGGAGGTGGGGGACACAGAGGTGGTAGTGACTGTTGGGATGTCTGCATCTGGATGTTGCTTGGGTGAATGCTTGTGTGATCTGTGGTGCTTATGTCTGGATGAGCTGCCCTTGGGTGTTGAGGTGTGTGCAGGCTGGTCTGATGGTGTGGATGGGATAGGCAGAGGAACAGGAGACTGGGACTGGGTGGAGGGAGTTTGAAGAGGGAGGCTGGAGACAGGGACAATGGCTGCCGTCAGTGCTGAGGCCAGAGCGTTGAACGATCGCTGATGGGCAGCCTGACCCGAATGAATGCCCTCCAGGTATGCATTGCTCCGATGCACCTCCCTTTCTACACCCTGGATGGCATTCAAAAGGGTAGACTGCCCAACAATGAGTGTCTGGAGGAGGTCAATGATCTCCTCACTGAGGGCAGCAGGGGTAACTGGGGCAAGGCCTGAGGTGCCTGGGGCGAAGGAGATGGCCGGCTTCCTGGCCGAGCGGGCACGGGCCGAACGCTGAGGGGCTGCTGGGAGGGCGGAGCTGGTGCGCTGGGTGGCGGCTGTACCTGTTGTGGCGGTGGGCACGGATGTTGCCGCAACCGCAAGGGAGCTCCCTTCCGAGGACGTGTCTGTGTCGCTGACGTCACCACGGGTCCCCGTTGTGGAGCCCCCCTCGCCGTCCGTCTCACTGGTGTACTCGGATTCGGTTGCATGGCCCTCCGGGGCCATGTGAGATGCAGCTCCCTCATGCGCCGATGCCACTTCTCCTCCGCCTGATGATGCTAATGCACACATGAACAGGAAGACAAAGAAAATGGGGGGGGGAGAAATGAAGACAGGTTGAGTGCATGCATTGGCAACACCGTTGTCGGAGAGGACAGACACAGAAGCCCTCAGCACTAGGCGGCGCAATCGGGGTTCACTACTCAGTTATTGTGACTAGGCCTACAGATCTATGGACGACAAATGCACACATAGGTGAGGCCGGACCATGGATAGCTGTACTTGGCACTCTACAGAGGTGGGGGGCGGGGCCCAGGGCCATGCCTAACGGAGGGGCCTAGCCTACAGAAAGCGCCCTGGCCTAGAGCTAGCCACAGCCCTCCTCCCCCACCCAGACACCTCCACTGCGTGCAAAGATAGCAGATTGTGCTGATACTCACCCCCTTGTGTCTGCTGTGATGTCCTCACGCGCCCATCCAAATCGGGGTAGGCCACCTCCAGGATCCAGGACATCAGGGGGGTCAATTGGCGGCTGGCACCCCTCCTACGTTGGGAGGCCATCCCCAGCAGAGCCTCGGCGGTCTTTCTGGTCCCGCGGCGGATGTCCTCCCACCTCTTTCGGCAGTGGGTGCCCCGTCGGTTGTGGACCCCCAGGACCCCGGACCTCCTTGGCGATGGCACGCCAAATGTCGATCTTCTGATGGGCGCTGACCTATGTGACATGTACAGTGTGGGAAAGGAAATATCGTAACTTTTCGGCATGGTCAATGTGAGTGGCCCCCCCTCACCAACCTTGCCATGTGGCACATGCTCTCATCTGTCGTGCGTTGCACTCCTCATTCGCTCACCTCCCCACCATCTTACATCCACCCCACTCAACACAGGCATAGCCCATACAACGTGCACCCTGTGTACTAACCTGTTGGTCTGGAGAACCGTAGAGTAGCGCATACTGGGGGAGGACCCCATCAACAAGTTTCTCCAATTCTTCTGAAGTGAAGGCAGGGGCCCTTTCCCCAATCGCAGCAGCCATTGTATCTTCCAGACCGAGGTCACAGCAGCACTTGCAGTATAGGTCCTCTCCTGTGGATGATCAGGTCTCGAGTGATTAATCAGATAGAAAATGGCGGTCACGCCCGCTGCGGTGCGTACCGCCGCGGTGCGTACCGCGACCGCCGGCGCACATCGTCATTGGCTCCTGAAACCCATAGGGTGCAATGTTAACCAATGCGGCTTTGCATCGCGGTCTTCGACCGCCTACCGCCACGGTGTGCCACGCCAGCGCATTGACCTCACATCCCATTGTCACACTTCACAGGTCAGGCAGCCGCCATTTCAAGGGCCCACATGGCATATTTTCTACTGCGTCACACAGGCCTCGGCCTTGCATTGCCACTCATACAAGCCTTTCAATGCATAGCGAATCGTGTACTGTGCAAGCTGTGGTTACTTACCTGTGGGTTGCTTGACTCTGTGCTCCATGTTGTCCTTCCTAGGCACCGTCCGCTGGGACTTGCGAGGAGACGGATGAATCCTCCCGTGTACCGACCGCTGGTGGACCTGTCGACAATGGAAGAACGACATATCATACTTACATACAGGCTTGACCGAGCCACTATACAGGAACTGTGTGCCCAGCTGGAGCCAGACCTGATGTCCCCCATCCGCCAACCCACAGGGATTCCCCCTCTGGTGCAGGTTCTGTCAGTACTCAATTTTTTGGCAAGTGGGTCTTTTCAGACAACAGTGGCCATGTCATCAGGGATGTCTCAGCCTATGTTTTCTAAGGTTTTGTCCAGAGTGTTGTCTGCCCTGATGAAATACATGCAGAGCTACATTGTTTTCCCTGAGGTGGGCGAATTGGCTACAGTGAAGGGTGATTTCTATGCCCTTGGACATATTCCCAACATCATTGGTGCCATTGATGGGACCCATGTGGCTTTGGTTCCCCCCAAAGAAAGTGAGCAGGTGTACAGAAATAGAAAAAGTTTTCATTCTATGAATGTCCAGGTGGTCTGTTTGGCTGACCAGTACATCTCCCATGTAAATGCCAAGTTCCCTGGGTCAGTGCATGACGCGTACATCATGCGAAATAGCAGCATCCCTTATGTGATGGAACAGCTACAGAGACACCGTGTGTGGCTAATAGGTGACTCTGGTTACCCCAACCTGTCGTGGCTACTGACCCCAGTGAGGAATCCCCGGACCAGGGCAGAGGAACGGTACAATGAGGCCCATGGGCGAACTAGGAGGATCATAGAAAGGACCTTCGGGCTCCTGAAGGCCAGGTTTAGGTGCCTGCATATGACAGGTGGATCCCTAATGTACTCACCAAAGAAGGTGTGCCATATCATCGTGGCCTGCTGTATGCTTCACAATCTTGCTTTGCGACGCCAGGTCCCTTTTCTGCAGGAGGATGGTCCAGATGGTGGTGTTGTAGCAGCTGTGGAGCCTGTGGAGAGTGAAGAGGAGGAAGACGACGGGGACGACACGGACAACAGGGATACAGTCATACAACAATATTTTCAGTAGCACACAGGTAAGAATCACCCACGCCATTTTACATTTACTTAAGGCCTCCTGCGTCTCTAATGTCTGTGTTTCCCCCCAGTTCCTTTTAACTGATTTGTGACTTTCCCTTCCCTTTTCAGAGCTGTATGACCCACTGCGTGACTTCTGCTTTGTTTGACCATGGACTAAAGCTTATTGACAGTGGTATGTTGTCATCACAAAGTAACTGAACATTATTGCACTGTTATGTGTAATACATTTGTTAAGAATACAAGCAGACTCCTGATTTTTTAAGTGCAATAAGTGATTTATTTCAAGTGCTACATATAGGTACATGATTGTCAAACGGTGATGAGTGGGGGTGGAGTAATGTCCATGGCAGAGTCCAGTTCTCAGTCTCACAGGTGCATTGTCCATATGCCTGTGGAAGGATGGAGCAGGGGCAGTTAAAGGTTGGACAGGGTGACAATGTGGGACAGTGGGATGACATCAGGGGGTATCTTATGCTGGCGGGGGTCTTGCAATCCTACTCTGTCTTCTTGTGAGATCTCAGGTTCCGCTTGCGGGTGGTTCTTCTTCTGCAGGAGGTGGGGTTCTGGTGGCCTGTTGTTGTGTGGGGGCCTCCTGTCCACTAGCGCCGGCGGAGGTGGTAGGCTGTTCCTGGCCTGGGCTAGTGACAGGGGCCCTTTGGGGTGCCACATGGTCCCGCAATGTGGTGACTATCTGGTTAAGGGCCACGACGATGGTCCCCATTGCGGAACCAATGTTCCTCAGTTCCTCTCTGAACCCCATGTACCATTCCTCCTGCAGTGCCTGGATCTCCTGGAACCTGGCCAGTACCGTTGCCATCGTCTCCTGGGAGTGGTGGTATGCTCCCATGATGGAGGAGAGGGCCTCTTGGAGAGTGGGTTCCCTGGGCCTGTCCCCCCCCTGTCGCACAGCAGCCCTCCCAGTTCCCCTGTGTTCCTGGGCCTCTGTCCCCTGGACAGTGTGCCCACTACCACTGCCCCCAGGTCCCTGTTGTTGTTGGGGTGGTGGGTCAACCTGGGTGCCCTGTAGTGGTGGACACACCGCTGATTGACGTGTCCTGGAGACAGAGGCATGGGCCCGCTGGGTGGGAGCTATGCTGGTGTTCCCAGAGGGGGTTAGGTCTGCTGTAGCCTGTGGCTGTCTGTGGGGAACCGACTGTCCAGAGGTCCCCGATGGGCCGGGCTGGTCATCTGGGTCCAGGGAGACAGAGCTGCTGTCATCGCTGGGGGCCTCTTCTGGGGTGGGATGGACATCTCTGTACCCTCCGTGGCGGTGTGGTGGCGTTCGGGTCCTGCAGGGGTATAAGGGTATGGTTATTGCTTCTGTGTGTGGCATTTCGTGTGATGGGTGGGTGTCCGTGTACCCAAGTGCAGGCATTCCCTTGTGGGGGCTTTTGTGAGGGTGGCTAGTGGGGGTGATGTGTGTGTGCAGTGGGCATGCTTTGGTGATGGCTGTCCATGCTTTGTGGTCGCATGCAGGGCTTGGTGTTGGGATGGGTGGGTTGTGATGGTGAGCCATTTGCAAGGAGTTGGTGTGATGGGGGTGGGGGTATGTGTTGGCATGCAGGTGGGGTGGGGGTGGGAAGAAGTAGTTAAGATTTGACTTACCAGAGTCCATTCCTCCGCCTACACCTGCGAGGCCCTCAGGATGCAGGATGTGCAAGACTTCCTCCTCCCATGCTGTAAATTCTGGGGGAGTAGGTGGGGGTCCGCCGCCAGTCTTCTGCACCGCAATGTTGTGCCTTGATACCATGGAACGCACCTTCCCCCGTAGGTCGTTCCAGCGCTTCCTTATGTCATCCCGATTGCGTGGATGCTGTCCCACCGCGTTGACCCTGTCCACTATCCTTTGCCATAGCTCCATCTTCCTGGCAATTGTGGTGTGCTGCACCTGTGCCCCGAAGAGCTGGGGCTCTACACGAACTATTTCCTCCACCATGACCCTGAGTTCTGCGTCAGTGAACCTGGGGTGTCTTTGGGGTGCCATGGGGTGGTGTGGATGAGGTGTGGGGTGGCGTTTGTGGTGATGAGTGTGGTGCGTGTGGTGGTGTGTGGTGTTTGTGCGTGGATGTTGTGTGGGTGATGGTGTTGTGTGCCTCTGTGTTGTGGGATTGTCTATTCTGTGCTCTCTCTCTAGCCTTTGTCAATAATTTCGGGTCGTAGGGGTTTGTGGGTGATGTGGGTGTGTGTTTTATATTGTGTTGGGTGTGTGGGAGTGGTGTTAGTATGTGTATCAGGTGTGTGTGTTTCAAAATGACCAATGTGGCAGTGTTTTGGAGCTGTGTGTGTATTTTGAGCGCGGCAGTGTGTACCGCCAATGGAATACCGCGGTTGAAAGACCGCCGCGTGGATTCGTGGGTCGTAATGGCATGGGTGTATTTCTGTTGGCGTGACGGTGGAGGTTTGGTCATCGCCATTTTTTCGCTGACCTTTGGTGTGGCGGACTTTTGTGGATGTCGGGTTTTTGGTGGTTTTCAAGTTGCGGGTCAGAATGACCGTGGCGGTTTACCGCGGCGGCGGTGGCGTTATGGCGGTCTTCTGACCGGCGGTAAGCGCCTTTTACTGCCGAGGTCAGAATGACCCCCATACTGCCTCTGTTTGTCATTTATGTATGAGACTAAATGTAACTGAGAAAAACGGATGAGACCTGAGTGACCACGGCTTCCCTGACAAACCAAGTATGTCATGCGCTCGTCTGCCCAGTCATCCCTATCCTTCGGTAGAGACGAGACACTGCTAGTTAGCCAGAGCAGAACCTGTTTTGGAGCGACAGACGTCACCCGCAGTGGATTAGACTTAGGGGGTCATTACAACATTGGCGGTAATTGCCGCTTACCACCGTGCAGAAGACCGCCAACACACCGCTGCGGAATTCCGCCACAGCTATTACGACCCACAGTTCGGAATACGCCAAAATCCAGACACCCACACAAGTCCACCACACCAAAGGTCAGTGATAAACTGGCGATAACAAAACCCACACCGTCACGCCAACAGGAATACACCCACACTATCACGACCCACGAATCCATGCGGCGGTCTTTTAACCGCGATATTCCATTGGCGGTACACACCGCCACGCTCAAAATAGACACACATTTACAAAACACAACCACATTGGACAATTCCAAATACACATACCTGATACACATCCACACACCACTCCCACACACTCAATACAATATAAAACACACACCCACAAACCCTTACGACCAGAAATTTAGATGAAGGCGAGAGAGACAGCACAGCAAAGACAACCCCACCTTACAGAGGCACACAACACCATCACACATACACATCCATGCACAAAACACCACACACCCCTAAACATTACCCCACACATCACAACACACACCACCTCACACATCACCCACACCACCCCATGGCACTGCAAAGACACCCCAGGTTTTCTGAGGAGCAGCTCAGGGTCATGGTGGAGGAAATCATCCGGGTAGAGCCACAGCTATTCGGATCACAGGTGCAGCACACCACCATAGATAGGAAGATAGAGATAATGCACAGAATCGTGGACAGGGTCAACACAGTGGGAAAGCACCCAAGAACTAGGGATGACATCAAGAAGAGGTGGAACGACCTATGGGGGAAGGTACGTTCCGTGGTCTCAAGACACCACATCGCGGTTCAGAGGACTGGCGGCGGACCCCACCTCCTCCCTCACAACTAACAACATGGGAGGAGCAGGTTTTGGCTATACTGCATCTTGAGGGCCTCGCAGGAGTAGCTGGAGGAATGGACTCTGGTAAGTCAAATCTTTCACTACTTCATCCCCCACCCTACCTGCATGCTATCACATACCCCCACCCTCACCCACATCACTCCAACTCCTCACATATGTCCCACTATCACAACCCACCCATCCCACACCAAGCCCTGCATGCAACACCAAAGCATGGACACCCATCACCAATGCATGGCCACTGCACATACCCACACACCCCTAAACAATTATCACACAAGGTCCTACACAAGAATGCAAGCACTGGGGTACAAGGTCACCCACCCATTGCACACCATGGCACACATAGATGCAATAATTATGCCTTTACACCCCTGCAGGACCCCTACCCAACATCACCGGACAGGAGGTTCCAGACATGTCTACTCCCTCCACATGAGAGGCCCACAGTGATGACAGCAGCTCTGTCCAACTGGATCTAGATGACCAGCCCGGCCCATCTGGGACCTCGGGACAGTCGGTTCCCCTCACACTGGCACAAGCCACAACAGAGCCTCCCCCCTCTGGAAATACCAGCACAGCACCCACCCAGCGGGCCCATACCTCTGTCACCAGGACACGTCAAGCAGCGGTGTGTCCACCACTACAGGGAACCCAGGCTAACCCACCACCCTAACAACAGCAGGGCCATGGGGGCAGTGGCAGTGAGCACACAGTTCAGGGGACAGAGGCCCAGGAACACAGGGGAACTGGGAGGGCTGCTGTGCGACAGGGGGAGGACAGGCCCAGGGAACTCACTCTCCACGAGGCCCTCTCCAACATCATGGGAGCCTACCACCATTCCCAGGAGACGATGGCAACGGTACTGGCCAAGTTTCTTGAGACCCAGCGGCTGCAGGAGGAACAGTATTTGGGGTTCAGGGAGGAACTCAAAACCATCAATACCACCCTGGGCACCATTGTAGGGGTGCTAAAGGAACTCGTGAACACCAGGAAGGGACACTGTGGCACAACAAGGGGCCCCTGACACTACCCTGGACGATGAACTGCCCACCACCTCCACCGGCGCTAGTGGACAGGAGGCACCGCCACAGGACCACGACACCAGCACCCCACCCCCTGCAGATGGAGAACCACCCCGCAAGCGGACCCTGAGATCCAGGACAAAGACAGAGAACAATGCCAAGACCCCCGCCAAGACATGAGACCACCCTGATTGTCCTCCTTTTGTCCCACTTTGTCACCCTGTCCATCCATCAACTGCCCCAGCTCCACTTCCTATGCCCCTTTGGACAATGCACCTGTGAGACTAATAGACTGGACTCTGCCATGGACATTCCTCCACCATCACCCCTGACCATTTTACAACCCCCTCCACTATTTAGCATTCAAATAAACACCCTTAAATCACAAAACTATCTGGAGTCAGTCTGTGCTTTCGAAAATGTGCATTTGCAATAACTGAGGAAAAATGCAATATCCATTGTATTGTCAACATACCTATGTCACACAGCTCTAGTCCATGAGGAAACAAAGCAGATGTCACACAGTGGGACCACATCTGTGAAATCGAAAGGGAAAGTGACAACTCAGGGTCCATACACTGGGTGAAAGTGACAGACAGATGAGAGGTAGGACAAGTGTATTAGATGTAGCAGGCAGTGATGTCTTCTTACCTGGGTCTCACTGGAAGTATTGATGAGTCACTGTGTTTCTGTTGTCGATATCCTCTTCTTCTGCTTCCTCGTCTTCACTCCCCACAGGCTCCACAGCTGCCACAAGACCTCCATCTGGACCATCCTCCTGCAGAAATGGCACCTGTTGTCGCAAAGCCAAGTTGTGAAGCATACAGCAGGCCACGATGATCTGGCACACCTTCTTTGGTGAGTAGAATAGGGAACCACCTGTCATATGGAGGCACCTGAAACTGGCCTTCAGGAGGCCGAAGGTCCTCTCTATAACCCTCCTAGTTCGCCCATGGGACTCATTGCAGCGTTCCTCTGCCCTTGTCCTGGGATTTCTCACTGGGGTCAGTAGCCATGACAGGTTGGGGTACCCAGAGTCACCTGCAAATGTTGAGGGACAACTGTTAGACACACACTAACCCTTAGGGACAACCCCAGACACCTAGTCACACTGTATAGGGTCCATGTCCTCACCTAATAGCCACCCACGGTGCCTCTGGAGTTGCCCCATCACATAAGGGATGCTGCTATTCCTCAGAATATAAGCGTTATGCACTGAGCCATGAAATTTGGCATTCACATGGGAGATGTACTAGTCGGCCAAACACACCATCTGCACATTCATAGAATGGTAACTCTTCCAGCTTCTGTACACCTGTTCACTCCTGCGGGGGGGACAAAGGCCACATGTGTCCCATCAATGGCACCAATGATGTTGGGGATATGTCCCAGGGCATAGAAGTCACCTTTCACTGTAGGCAAATCCTCCACCTGAGGGAAAACGATGTAGCTGCGCATGTGTTTCAGCAGGGCAGACAACACTCTGGACAACACATTGGAGAACATAGGCTGGGACATCCCTGATGCTATGGCCACTGTCGTCTGAAAAGACCCACTTGCCAGGAAATGGAGTACTGGCAGGACCTGCACTAGAGGGGGGATACCTGTGGGATGGCAGGTAGCTGACATCAGATCCAGCTCCAACTGGGCACACAGTTCCTGGATTGTGGCATGGTCCAGTCTGTAGGTGACAATTACATGTTGCTCTTCCATTGTCGACAGGTCCACCAGTGGTCTGTACACCGGAGGATGCCGCCATCTCCTCACATGCCCCTGCGGACGTGCTCTATGGAGGAGAACAGCGAGCAGAGGGTCGGCCAACACTGAGGTACGAAAACACAACTTTATTGCACATATTTTTTAATTCGCTATGTCCCTGTCTTAATGTGTTTGCAAGGCCTAGATATGTGTGACGCATTTAAAAATAATGCCATGTGGCCCACTGAAATGGCGGCTGCCTGACCTGTAATGTGGGACAGGGGGATATGAGGTTACTGCGCTGGCGTTGTACACCGTCGCGGTAGGCGGTTGAAGACCGCGGCGCAATCCTGCATTGGTAAACATTGGACCCTATGGGTCCCAGGAGCCAATGACGATTTACGGCGGCGGTGACGGTACGCACCGCCGCGGACGTGACCGGCATTTTATATCTGTTTACTCACTTGATACCTGATCTTCAACAGGAGAGGACCTACACTGCAAGTGCTGCTGTGACCTCAGTCTGGAAGAGACAATGGCTCATGTGTCTGGGGAAAGGGCCCCTGCCTTCACCACGGAGGAGTTGGAGAAACTAGTTGATGGGGTCCTCTCCCAGTACACACTACTCTACAGTCCTCCAGACAAACAGGTAAGTACACTGTGAACATGCTGTATGGGCAATGCCTGTGTGGAGTGATGTGGATGGAAGATGGGGGGGAGAATGAGGCGTGCAAGAAACGACGGTGAGTGCATGTGCGTCATGGCAAGGGTAGGAACGCGGGCCAATGACTGTGATGGTCCGGACGGTTATATCTTACCTTTTTCCCCTGTACTATTCCTGTAGGTCAGCGCCCACCAGAAGAAGGATATTTGGCATGCCATCGCCAAGGAAGTCCAGACCCTGGGGGTCCACCACAGACGGAGCACCCACTGCCAGAAAAGATGGGAGGACATTCGCCGCTGGAGCAAGAAGACGGCGGAGGCCCAGCTGGGGATGGCCTCCCAAAGTGGGAGGGGTGCCCATCGCACCATGACCCCCCTGATGTTCCGGATCCTGGCGGTGGCGTATCCGGAGTTGGATGGGCGCTTGAGAGCA
This sequence comes from Pleurodeles waltl, assembly GCF_031143425.1. Classification (NCBI taxonomy): domain Eukaryota; kingdom Metazoa; phylum Chordata; class Amphibia; order Caudata; family Salamandridae; genus Pleurodeles; species Pleurodeles waltl. Next base: position 1,197,754,786 of record NC_090445.1, on the reverse strand, counting down.
TCACAGCAGCCACAAGGGGGTGAGTACACTCTCATTCAGCTGATTCAGCACGCATTACGAGATGTGTGGGTGGGGGAGGTGGGCTGTGGGTTCCCCTAGGCCAGGGCGAGTTTAGTAGGCAAGGTACCTTCGTAAGGCAGGCCATTTGGCACCCCACCCCACCCCACTAGTGTTCAGAGCCAACTACACCTAGTCAGGCTTGTGTGACTTCCATGTGTGCAGCAATCGGGCATAGGCCTTGTACCCCATGTCTCTGTAATTAGTTAGGGAACTCTAAGTGTATGGTGTAGTGCAGAAGTCTTCTGTGTCTGTAGTGTCCGCCAACGGTAGCGGTATTGCATGGACTCAACATGTCTTCCTTCTGTCTCCCCCCCCTCTTTTTTTGGTTTCCCTGTTCTTGTGTGCAATAGCATCATCAGACGGAGGAGCAGTGCACCGGAGCAGGATGGAGCTGCATCCCACATGGCCCTGGAGGACAAGACCACGGAGTCTGAAGGCATCAGTGGGACGGAGGGCAAGGGGAGCTCCACGGCAGGGACAGGAGTTGAGACCAGCGACACAGACTCCTCCTATTATTGGAGCTCCCTTGCGGTGATGGGCCCCTCTGTGCCCCCTGCATCTACAGGTACAGCCGCCACCCCCCCTACCAGCACCGCCCTCCCAGCAGCCCCTCAGCATGTGCCCCGTGGCCGCTCACCCAGGAGGGTGGGCATCTCCTTCGCCCCAGGCACCTCAGCCCCTGCCCCTGTCAGCCCTGCTGTCCTCAGTGAGGAGGCCATTGACCTCCTCAGATCCTTCACTGTTGGGCAGTCTACCATTCTGAATGCCATCCAGGGTGTAGAGAGGCAGTTGCAACAGACCAATGCATACCTGGAGGGCATTCATTCTGGTCAGGCAGCCCAACAGCAAGCTTTTCAGACTCTGGCCTCAGCACTGATGGCAGCCATTGGGGGAAAATACCATGACCTAAAAACCATGTCCTCCCCGTGGCACCAGCCGTGGATTGCGGCCTGGCACCCATTCTTGTCAACCCAGGTGTGGATTACCTCCAGTGACCGGGATTGGCTGATCAAGATTCACACACCCCTGGATCCCTCTGAAAAACCTGCATGCGCCAACAATGTGGACCTGCCTGTTAGAAATTGGGTTTCTAGTTGGTAGGGTATGTGCCCTGTCCAAGTAGAAACCACAATCCTAGTCAGGGTAAGTTGGTTACACTTCTTAGAGTGTGCTCACGCCCTGGTAGCTTGGCACCGAGCAGGAAGGCTTAACTTAGAAGGCAATTTGTAAAGTATTTGGGCAGCACTTATTTACAGTAACACAGTGAAAGACACCACAAATAGACTTAATACCAGTTTTAGAAAAGTGTAAGATATTTTTCTTTTTAAAATAAAGTCAATGACAAAGGGAAAAGAAGGAAAAAGAGTAATCATGATTTGGGTGCAAAACATTAGATCTGATGTGTTGATGCCATTAAGTTTCACCAAGTCATTAGAAATAGTTTTATAGAGGCTTTCCCCCGAATCCATAATGGTTTCTGGAGTCTTTTTCTGACGTCAGTACTGATCTCGCAGAGGCTTCAAACTTGTAGGGCTAGAGAAGCTGGGGTGATCCCGTTGCGGGGGCCTCCCACCACCCTAGTGCAATACTGATGGTAACCGGGTCTGGAAAAGGGGTTTTTGAGTGTGCTCCCTCTACAGGAGGTATGGTAGTTAGCAGGGAGTGCAAGGCACTCACCGTGTTGTTTGGGAGTTACTGGTGCATCAATTAGAAGGTTTATGGTGCAGCTCCTCTGACCTGGAGAGACAGGCAGCTCTGGTGCATACTTGTGATCCAGTGGTAGGGAGGTTGATGTGTTAGCCTTGCAGGTTGAGCAAGCTTCCCTCGCAGACGGGGGTGCTGGCAAGCTGTCACAGTTCCAGTCCCGGGGCCTCACAGATGGCTGCAGTAGGGTCTGCACCTCAGAGGACAGTAAATTGGCCCAGCATAGTTCTGGTATGGTGGGCCACTGCTTAACGAGTAGAAAGCACCCGACGCCCCAAAGCAGCAGTCGTTGGGCAGTGTGGTGGTCCTCTCTTGCTCTGTGCTTGCAGTGTTTCTTGCACAGTCGACACCCGGGAACAGCCCCAGGCAGCTTGTTGCTGGGTGTTGGAGGTGATTGCCTTGTGTTGCGCAACAGCGCTTGGCAAACTTCTGAAACAGATGGCACCCGAAGGCCCAAGGCAGCAGTCGCTAGGTGTTCTGGGCAATCCCTGAGGTAACGCTACGGCGGTTTTGGCAGATTTAAATCCATGGCAGTCCTAAGGAGATGAGGGCAGCAGGGCAACACACAGGGCGCAAGCCACCAGGGCAGTTCCTCCTGGTACACGATCAGGGTGCAGTAGGCAAACACAGCAAAGCAGCAGTTTAGTGGCAGCCCCTCCTGGCAGCACCAGTGCAGCAGGCCAACAGAGCAGAAGCTAAGTGGCTGTCCCTTCTGGCAGCACAGTAGATAGTGTGTAGTAGACCAGCCCAGCAAATGCTCCAGTGGCAGTCTCTCCTGGCAGCAAAGCTCCTATTAGTGACTGAGTCTCCTTAGGATCCCGAAGTGAGCTAACACAGTGGGGTTTGGGTCCAGCCTTTATACTTTGGTGCCCAGATTCTGGAAGGTTGGAGAAACTTCCAGATCTCCCTAAGAAGTCACCAGGGTCCCTTCCTTGCCCTCCTTGGCTCCAGACACTACACAGGGGGTAAGCAACCCTTTGTGTGAGAAAAGACACAACCCTATTCAAAGACAAGAGTCAGCTCATCCCTTTCTAGTCCAGGAAGGCCTATCAGCTTGGTGATGAGCTGTCAATATGCTAACGCCACACCCCGGCTCCCTTTGTGTGTGCCTGTCTAGTGCGAATGCACAAAGCCCAGCTGCCATCAACCCCAGACGTGTATTCAGGGACAGGCAGAGGTACAGGATGGTTAAAGTAAGAAAATGCCAACTTTCTAAAAGTGCATTTTCAGACTTGCAATTGAAAATCTGACTTCATCATATTTTGTAATTTTAAATTGTGAATCCATGGACATCAAACTCCCTATTTCTATCTCATTGCATTGGTAAGTTATACCTAAAAGATATAGGCAACCCCAATGCTTTTGTATAAGACAGATAGGCCTTGTAATAATGAGAACCAGATTTACCAGTTTTTCACTATCTGGGCATGTTAAACTTAAAAAGCAGATGCCCAACCTTTTATGTACACTGAACGCTGCCCTTGGGGGCAACCAGGGCCTACCTTAGGGATGACTTACATGTAATAAAAAGGTTTAGCCTGGCAAGTGGGTGCACTTGCCAGGTCGAAATGACAGTTTAAATTTGCACTCCAGGCTCTGCAGTGGCAGGCCCGAGTCCGTTTTGGAAGGCTACTTTGGGGGGGGGGGGGGGGTTGGAGCAGCACAATCAGTGCTGCAGGCCCACTAGTAGCATTTCATTTACAAGTCCCAAGTACCTATGGTGCACTTTACTAGGGACTTATATGTAAATTAGATATGCCAGTTGTGGAGAAGCCATTGCTAACATGTTATGAAGGACAGAACACCTGCACTTTAGCACTGGTCAAAGGCCAGCAAAAATTGGTCAGAAAAGCTAGGAGGAGGAAGGCAAAACGTCTGGGGGGGGGGGCCTGCAAAAAGGGTCATTTCCAACACCACCTCTACAAAAATCCACAATTATTACCCAGCAGGTGGGTTTCCTGTAACAGGACTGTCAGGGTAATGTCGGAGCAAGTACTTCTTCACCACCCCTCGCTTGAGTTTGTCCCACATGCCATTGACATTCCAGGAGAGAATCTTGAGGATCAAACCTTGGCGCAAGCTACCTGTCTCCCCATTGATCCCTTGATTCTCCGCTGTGTCCCCCTGTCCTTCCCCCCTCAGGACCCATAGTGTATTTTCCATGTCCTTGAACAACAATGCCCCTTATCCAAATCTCCTCCCTCCCATTTACCTAATGTTGCTGGCTTAGAATTAACCACTTCCCAATGCCCAAGTTGCCTGTTGTCCAAACATTGTTATCAAAACCGTAAATGAGACTGTTCTCCTAATAAGAGTCTAACGTGTCCAGCACCATGTGGGAGCATGGCCCTCAAGGCTTGTGCAACATTGGTTCTATATGCCCTCAGGGTATTGGGCCCATAGGGTCCAGTAGAGGGGCAAGTCAGTGCTCAGAGTCTCTACAGCCCTCACTTTATCATCCAAGCAGTTTTAGTCACTGGGATCACCACCGGCACCCTCCCATTCTCTCCACTGTGCAAGGAATCTTCGGATGTGACATCTTGATCTTCCGAGGTGTGTGCCGGCTTGGCCGATATATTGTTCGTGGGTATCGAGCAGGTGTGTAATAGTTGAGCCACTATCTTTGCCCGTTTCGTGGACGCTTGGGTTTTTGCCTGAACTGCCTCTGGTCAGCAGTGGGATTTTTGTCTGGATCTAACCACTCTCCAGTCAACCCATCCCAGAGTTTACTGCCCAGTCGTTCAACTGCAGTTTTTGCCCTCCAACCAGGTCTAAGCCTCAGCTGCTGATGCGAAGAAATGAGCATGGTCATCGTCCGCCACTCGTAGTTTGGTGGGAAGGAGGAGTAGTACATATTTTAAGTTCAGGGCCCACAGCTGTTGTTTCACAGCTATAAATGTTTCCCACTGGCACTGAACCACCTCGGTGTAGTCAGGGTAGATGTTCACAGTCCCCCTTTCACCTGCCAGGTTCCATGAATACTGGAATGTTGAAGGATGTGGTCCCTACCTCGATAGTTGAGAAGTCAGACTTCCATTGACCTAGGGGGTGCTCCCGGTTTTCGGAGGGCCTCCTGGCATCCTATGGGCTCTCTCGACATTGAAGAAATTAGAGGTTTTTCCCTCTATGACCTTCAAAAGCCAGTTTTCATTATAGAGTTCCACACTGGGCACCTCAGTGCATTCAGGGAGGCTTACCATTCAAACTTCGTTGCATCGGGAATGACCCTCTGCATCTTCCACTGTATCTCAGAGACATTCCACTTCTTGCTGCAAGGTTTGCAAATGTTTGCCATAGTCAATGGCCATGGGCTGTGACTGGTGCATCGCAATCTCCATTTCCCCCACCCTGTCCACCAATTTGCGGTATCAATTGTGCCCACCAGTGCAGACTTAGGTCCTCATTACAACCCTGGCTGTCGGTGATGAAGCGTTGGTGATACCGCCAACAGCCAGCGGTATAAAAAATGGAATTATGACCACGGCAGAAACCACTTAGACAATCAGCCAATTTAGCACACCGACCGCCACAGCGGAATAAACAAGCATCGCGGTGGTAACCGCCAACAGCTAGACGGAAGAAATGTACCACCCACACTATCATGACTGGCCTATCCAACACCTTTTCCGGGGCAGTACCAACAACATCAAAAGCCTGCCGGAAACAGATCTCAGAAGTCAAAGGACTCACCTGTGGAGACTCAGGGAACAACCATGATGCCATGGAGCCCGAGTTGCACATATTCCCCATGCTCGTCTACCTTCTGCAGCATTATGAATATCAACGCCAGCAAAGACGACCACAGTGAGCACTGCCGACTAGCACACAAGGGGGAGGGGGGAGGAAATAGAGAATGACACACACACGCAACACCTCCACCCCCAACACCATACACACAAACAGATGCAGTAACATTGCATATTCTCCCCGCACCTCTCAGGAATAATGCAAGGACAAAATGATTTGAAGAAAGTGAGTGTAATACAAAAAAAACTAGGAATAAGTGCATCAAAATCCAAACATATATACATATTTACAAATTTAGGGACACTGCCCAGTCCTCAATGTCCTTGGGCCACAGGGCCACATCACATAGGCCAGGGCCCCACCTCACTCCTGCAACAATACCGAGAGAACACTGTAGGGGCATCAGGTCAAAAATACACAGGCACCTCAGGGGGACAGGGAATGGGGGTGCACCTCAGCCAGAAGATGGTACAACGCCACTGATCCTGGCTGAGGCTACATGCCCAATGCTTGGTCCTGGGAAGTACAAGGCCACAGTTTCTCAAGTGGGTGGTTTGCCCACTGCTTAGTCGTGGTGAGTGCAAGGCCACAGTCTCTCAAGTGGGTGGTTTGCCCACTGCTTGGTCCTGGGGAGCGCAAGGCCACAATCTCTCAAGTGCGTGGTTTGCCCACTTGCTCTGGAGGGGGCAACATGCCCTGTGCTTGGTCCTGGGGAGTGCAAGGCCACAGTCTCTTAAGCGGGTGGTTTTCCCACTGCTTGGTCCTGCGGAGTGCAAGGCCACAGTCTCTCTCTAGTGGATGGCTTCTTCCACTGGTTCTGGTGGGGGCATTGTGCCCAGTGTGCTTCATCCTTGGAAGGATGAGGTGAGTGGATGGCTTCTTCCACTGGTTCTGGAGGGGGCATTGTGCCCTGTGTGCTTCATCCTAGGAAGGATGGGGTGAGTGGATGACTTTTCCACTGGTTCTGGAGGGGGCATCGTGCCCAGTGTGCTTCATCCTGGGAAGGATGGGGTGAGTGGATGGCTTCTTCCACTGGTTCTGGAGGGGGCATTGTGCCCAGTGTGCAGTATCCTGGGAATGATGGGGTGAGTGGATGACTTCTCCACTGGTTCTAGAGGGGGCATTGTGCCCAGAGATGCAGATCTTGGGGAGTGCATGGTCACAGTCTCTCAGCTGTGTGTCAGACCCACAGGATTTGCAGGGCCGAGGCTGCACAACAGGCCATGGATGCAGGACTACACCCTACCCACCGGCGGTGATGGCTGCTCAGTGTTGGCAGTGGCGGTGCACGTGTCGGTGCTGGCAGTGGTGGGGGGAGGCTCCAGCACTTCCCCTGCAGCCTCAGACAGCAGCCCACTGGGGCTGCTGCTGCTGGTGGCGGTGCAGGTGTCGGTGCTAGCAGTGGTAGGGGATGCTCCAGCCCATCCCCTGCAGCCTCGGATGGCTGCCCACTGGTGTGGCTGCTGTTGGCGGTGGTGCAGGTGGCGGTGCTGGCAGTGGTGGGGGGAGGCTCCAGCCCATCCCCTGCAGCTGCGGACAGCTGCCGACTGAGGCTGCTGCTGCTGGTGGTGATGCTGCTGGCGGTGATCTGGTGGCGGTGCTGGCAGTGGTGGAGGGAGGTTCCAGCTCTTCCCCTGCAGCCTCGGACAGCTGCCCACTGAGGCTGCTGCTGCTGGCGGTGGTGCTGGCGGCAGTGCTGATGGCATTGCTGGTGTCGGTGCTGGCAGTGGTGGGGGGAGGCTCCAGCCCTCCCCTGCAGGCTCGAAAGGCTGACCCACCACGGTCGTTGGTGGATGCTTCAACTGAGTCCCAGCACCAGGCCTCTTGTCCTTTTTGCCTTCTGGTGCAGGCCCCTTGCCCTTCCTGTCAGCAACTGAGGATTGCCCCTTCCCTGTAGCAGCTGGTGGTGCCTCCTTGCCCTTCCTAGACACAGCTGGTGGTGTCTTCTTGCCCTTCCTTGTAGCAGCTGGAGGTGCCTCCTTGCCCTTCCTAGATGCATCTGGTGGTGCCTCCTTGCCCTTCCTAGATGCAGCTTTTGGTGCCTCCTTGCCCTTCCTAGATGCTGCTGATGCAGGCACCCTTTCAGTGTGGCTGCCTGGTGCCCGGGATCCTCTCCCACCTGCAGTAGCTGTCGACAATACTGTGGCCGTGGACTGGGTGGCTGAGGTGCTCGCCTGGGTTCTGACCACCCTGGCCCGACATGAAGGACGGGGGGAGTGGTAGGGAAGAGGTCAACGGTGGAGAGGAAAAGCTTCTTAGGGACAGTGGTAGGGAAGAGGGTGAAGGTTTGGGAGCAGAGGAAGAGGAAGTGGATGTAGGAGGTGTCGGTCTGCTGAGTTTGGGTGCAGGTACATGGGCTGGATGCTGTTGTGCCGTGGATGGCTGTTGGGTGTCTGAGTGCTTGTGTTTGTGTACTTTGGGAGGAGAGGGCACACACACCGTGGGAGAGGACACAGGGGACATGTGCATGGATGTGTGGTGGTGACTGCCACTGAGGGGCTTGTAGAGATAGGCGTGACGGTGGTAGTGGATGAAGATGTAGTGCATGCAGGTGTGAGTGTAGACGCTACTGGGAGGGAGGTGTACGACAAGGAGGAGGGGGACAGAGTGGAGGCAGGGGATGTTTGTATGTCTGATTCTGGATGGTGTTTGTGTGAGTGCCTGTGGGATGATGTGTGGTGCTTGTGTTTGCCTGAACCACTCATGTGTGTTGTCCAGTGAGCATGCTGGTCTGCCTGTGTGCTTGGGATAGGTTGGGGTTGAGGGGAATGGGTTTGGGTAGAGGACGTTGGAGGGGGGAGGCTAGAAACAGGGACAATGGCTGCCACCAGGGAGGAGGCCAGAGCCTGGATTGATCTCTGTTGGGCCGCCATGCCAGAGTGAATGCCCTCCAGGAATGCATTAGTCTGTTGCAAATGGGCTGCCAGCCCTTGGATGGCATTCACAATGGTTGACTGCCCAACAGAGATGGATCGCAGATCAATAGCCTCCTCACTCAGGGGAGCAGGGCTAACTGGGGCAGGGCCTGAGGTGCCTTGGGCGAAGGAGATGCCCACCCTCCTGGGTGAGCAGGCATGGGAAACACGCTGAGGGGCTGATGGGAGGACGGTGCTGATACGGGGGTGGCGGCTCTACCTGTAGCTGGGGTGGGCACAGAGGTGTCCGCCACCACCAGGGAACTTCCATCAGAGGAGGTATCGCTGTCCGAACTGTCCTTTCCAGTCTTCGCCCTGGTGCTCCCCTCACCCTCCGTCCCACTGGTTCCCTCACTGTCGGTGGATTCGGCCTCTTGTGCCCTGTGGGATGCAGCTCTCCCTGTTGCTGGTGTCTCTGCTCCTTGGGCAAATGATGCTAATACACATAAGGACAGGGTGACAAAACAAAAAGGGGGGGGGGACAGACAAAGGATACACTTGGTCAATGGCAGCAACAACACCACCATTGGCGTACACACCACACTCACACAGCGAACAGCCCTACGCACTAGACAATGTACTAACAGTCACAATGCTAGTCACCAGCCCATGGACAGGGACACCTAACGCCGATTGCAGCATACCTGAGACCCACAGACCCCTGCCCAGTAGTGGATGCCTACTAGCTTGGTTGGAGGTATTTTACATCAGACCCCTGCCCAAATTGGGACCTACTCTGCAATGTCCAGCCTGGCCTTGGGGCACCCACAGGCCCACATACCCCACCCGGATGCAACCCCATCATGCACAAGTAGTAATTGGGGAAATGTACTCACCACCTTGTGGCTGCTGTGAAGCCCCCAAGCGCCCATCCAGCTCCGGATAGGCCACCGCCAGCATGTGGGCCATCAGGGGGGTCAGGGTTCAACGGGCACCCCTTCCTCAGTGGGAAGCCATCCCCAGCTGGGCCTCCGCGGTCTTCTGTGCCCAGCGTCTCAGGTCCTCCCACCGTTTCGGACAGTGGATGCTCTGCCTGTCATAGACCCCCAGGATCCGCACATCCTTGGCGATGGCACTTCATATACCCTTTTTCTGATGGGCGCTGACCTGCAGAGAAATACACATAGGAAAAGGTATCATTCAGATCGTCCTGCCTGTTACACTCATGGCCCACCATAGCCCTACATCCCCTTATGCACAGACATGACCCACCATACATGCAGGACGCTGCCCAATGCCCTTCCACCAACCCCACCTACATGAGGCCTTCAAACACACTACTCCATGCATTCATGCCCCAAGTATTGTGCTCTAAACGAGTATTCACCTGTTGGTCTGGCGGCCCATCCAGCATTCGGTACTGGGGTATGACCCCATCCACCAGTCGCTCCAACTCTGCCGCGGTGAAGGCAGGGGCCTTTTCCCCAGTGACACGAGCCATGGTAGGTTCCAGACACAGGTCACAGAGGCACATGCAGTGTAGGTCCTCTCCTGTTGAACGTCAGGTAGCAAGTGAGTGAACAGATAGAAAATGGCAGTCACGTCTGCGGCGGTGCGTACCGTCACCACCGGTGTAGATCACTATTGGCCACTGTACCACAGAGGGCCCAATGATAACCAATGAGGAGATGCACGGTGTGCAACGGCGCACAACGTCTACGGATTTACCTCATTTCCACATGTCCCTCATAACAGGACAGGCAGACGCCATTTCAGGGGGTCAGGGGCAGGCCATGGCACCTAACTGCGTCACAGTACACATAAGCACCATTTGGGCCTATCCAACAATATACTGTTACAGTCATAACATGCAATGAAGTGTAGTGTTTGAAAATATGGGATACTGACCAGCTGCTCACTGTTTTGACCCCTAGATTTCAACCGCTGCGGATGGATAGGATATGGAAACATCCCCCCTGTACAGGCCGCTGGTGGACTTGCAACAATGGAGGAGAGGCACATTATCCTCACCTACAGACTGGACAGGGCCACAATCACAAAGCTGTGTGCCCAATTAGAGCCTGACCTGATATCTGCTATCCGTCACCCCACGGGGATCCCCACTCTTGTGCAAGTGCTATCAGTGCTCCATTTCTAAGCAACTAGTTCTTTCCAAGTGACAGTGGGCTTCGCAGCAGGAATGTCACAGCTAATGTTCTCAATAGTGCTGACCAGAGTGTTGTCTGCCCTGATTAAACACATGTGCAGCTACATCGTCTTCCCCCAGGTGGAGGATTTGGCCACATTGAAAGCTGATTTCTATGCAATGGGACATATCCCCAACATTATTGGGGCTATTGATGGTACACATATTGCATTTGTTCCCCCGGAGAAATGAACAGGTCTTCAGAAATCAAAAAAGCTTTCACTCTATGAATGTGCAGATAGTGTGCCTGGCGGACCAGTACATCTCCCATGTCAAAGCAAAGTATCCTGGGTCTGTGCATGATGCGCTTATCCTGAGGAATAGCAGCATCCCATCTGTGATGGCTCAACTTCAGAGGCACAGGATGTGGCTAATAGGTGCGCCCTGGTTCCCACCCAGTGGATGTGTGTGTATGGGTATGGTGTGGGCCCTAAGGGTGAGTGTGTGGCTAACAGTTGTCCCTCAATATTTGCAGGTGACTCTGGTTACTCCAACCTCTCATGGCTACTGACCCCCGTGAGGAATCCCAGGACAAGGGCAGAGGAACATTACAATGCGGTACAAGGGCAAACAAGAAGAATCATAGAGAGGACATTCGGCCTCCTGAAGGCTAGGCTTCTTTGCCTCCATCTGACAGGTGGTTCCCTGTGCTACTCACCCAAGATGGTCTGCCAGATCACCTCTGTCCCCAGGACACAACAATCAGCAGTGTGTCCGCCACTACAGGGACCCCAGGCCACCCCACAAACCTAGGATGATCAGGGACCTTGGGTCAGTGGCAATGGGCACATGGTTAAGTGGACAGAGGCCCAGGACAACAGGGACCCTGGGAGGGCTGCTGTGCGCTAGGGGGAGGACTCGCCCAGGGAACCGACTCTCCAGGAGGCACTCACCGTGATCCTGGGAGCATACTAACATTCCCAGGATACTCTGGGCCAGATCCCGGACAAGATGCAGGAGAACATGCAGCTGCAGGAGGGACAGTACCTGGGGATCAGAGAGGGCTTGAAGGCCATTAACACTACCCTGGTCTCCATTGCAGGGGTGTTTGCATACATGGCCAACAGTATGAAGGAGGCAGTGGCACACAAGCAGGCCCCTGACACTAGCCAGACTACTGAACAGCCCTCCACCTCTGCTGCCGCTAGTGGACAGGAGGACCCGCCACAGGACCAATTGGTCACCAGCACCCCTCCTCCTGCAGATGGAGAACCACCCAGCAAACATTCCCTGTGATCCAGGAAGAAGCCAGAGACTATTGTCAAGACCCCCACCAGGAAATAAGACTCTCCTTAATTTCATCCTTGTTTCTCACTCTGTCACCCTGTCCACCTTGAACTGCCATTGCTCCCCTTCCTATGCCCCCTTGGACAATGCACCTGTACTACAAATAGACTGGACTCTAACCTGGACCTTCCTCCATCATCACCCCAGCCCATTGCACTTCTCCCTTTTTGTCAAAGCACTGCAATAAACAAACTTATAAAAAATAAAAGTATGGAGTATGTCAAATGATTTCAAAATGTATTCGTTTAACAAGGTTCTTAAATTGCAATTCAACTGTACAGTAATGTTTACATTGGACAGTCCTGTTGTTGCCTGCAGTGAACACACCAGGAGCAATAGTGGGGCACCAACATCTGCAAAAAGAGATGCCAATGGATACAGTGAGTAGCCATAGCAGTAGGAATTCACAGCCTGCGAGTGACAATGTCACACATCAAACTGTCAATGAATTGTGAAATGAGAATGTCTTACCTGTGTTTCATTGGAAGTAATGATGAATGACTGGACTTCTGTTGTCCTCATCCTCTGCCTCCTCATCTTCACTGTCCAGAGGGTCCACTGCTGCCACATGGCCATCTCCAGTCTCCTCCTCCTGCAGAAAAGGCACATGGCATCTCAAGGCAAGGTTGTGCAACATACAGCATGCCACGATGATCTGGCAGACCTTCTTGGGTGAGTAGCACAGGCTCCACCTGTTAGATGGAGGCACCAAAACCTGGCCTTCAGGAGGACAAATGTACGTTCAATAATCCTTCTTGTTCGCCCATGTGCCTCATTGTAACGATCCTATGCACTTGTCCTGGGATCCTCACAGGGGTCAGTAGCCATGAGAGGTTGGGGTAACCAGAGTCACCTGCAAATATCGTGGGACAACTGTTAGCCACACACTAACCCTTATGTCCCACACCATACCCAAACACCAACATCCACTGGGTGGGAAACAGGGCTCACCTATTAGCCACACACAGTGCCTCTGGAGTTGGGCCATCCCATTTGGGATGCTGCTATTCCTTAGGATAAAAGCATCATGCACCGAGCCTGGATACTTAGCATTCACATGGGGATGTACTGGTCCGCCAAAAACACCATCTGCACATTCATTGAGTGAAAGCTTTTTTGATTTCTGAAAGCCTGTTCATTTCGCCAGGGGGGAACAAATGCTATATGTGTCCCATCAATTGCACCAATGATGTTGGGGATGTGTCCCATTGCATAGAAGTCAGCCTTCACTGTGGCCAAATCCTCCACCTGGGGCAAAACAATGTAGCTGCACATGTGTTTAATCAGGGCTGACAACACTCTGGACAGCACTATGGAGCACATTGGCTGTGACATTCCTGCTACCAAGCCCACTGTCACTTGGAAAGAACCTGTTGCCAGAAAATGGAGCACAGACAGCACTTGCACAAGATGGGGGATCCCAGTGTGATGACTGAAAGCTGATATCAGGTCAGGCTCCAATTGGGCACACAGCTCTGTGATTGTGGCCCTGTTTAGTCTATAGCTGAGGATAATGTGCCTGTCCTCCATTGTTGCCAAGTCCACCAGGGGTCTGTACACGGGGGATGGCTTCATCTCCTAGTCATCCGCAACGGTTGCAATCTATGGGGTAAAATAGTGAGCAGCTGGTCATGATCTGTACATTGTAACCACTTCAGTTCAATGCATATTTTGATTGTTACAATATTTTGGTGAAATATGTCCAGATTGTGAAAATGTGAACTGAGACGCAGTTAGAATCCATGGCCTCCCCCCCCCTGGAAATGGCGTCCGTCTGTCCAGTATGGAGGGACAGGTGGAAATGAGGTAATTCCGCTGACGTTGTGCGCCATTGCAGGATGCGGTTGGAAACCTCCGTGCAAATCCTCATTGTTTATCATTGGGCCCTCTGTCGTACAGTAGCCAATAGTGATCTACGCCGGCGGTGACGGTATGCACCGCTGCGGACGTGACTGCCATTTTCTATCTGTTCACTCACTTGCTACCTGAGCTTCAACAGGAAAGGACCTATACTGCATGTGCTGCTGTGACCTGTGTCTGGAACCTACCATGGCGCGTGTGACTGGGAAAAGGGCCCCTGCCTTCACCTCAGCGGAGTTGGAGCGATTAGTGGATGGGGTCCCACCCCAATACTGACTTCTGTATGGGCCTCCAGACCAACAGGTGAGTAAACTGTGAGCACGAAGCATGGGGCATGATTGCATGGAGTGCTGTGTGTGAAGGCCTTGTGTGGGGGGCTTTGGTGGATGGGCCCTGGGCAGCGTGCAGCATGTACGCTGGGCCATGTCTGTACTAATGGGAATGGGAAGGGGCATGGTGGGCCATGAGTGTAACAGGCAGGATGGTCTGACCAATACCTTTCCCTGTGTGTATTTCTTTGCAGGTCAGTGCCCATCAAAAGAAGGGTATATGGTGTGCCAACGCCAAGGACGTGCGGACCCTGGGGTGATACGGCAGGCGGAGCACCCATTGTCGGAACTGGTGGGAGGACCTGAGATGCTGGGCATGGAAGATGGTGGAGGCCCAGCTGGGGATGGCCTCCCAACGAGGAAGGGGTGCCCGTTGAACTCTGCCTACCCCAGCTACAGGTACAGCCGCCACCGCCGTACCAGCACCGCCTTCCTAGCAGCCCCTCAGCAAGTTGCCTGTTCCCGCTCACCCAGGAGGGTGAGGGTGGGCATCTCCTTTGCCCCAGGCACCTCGGGCCCTGCCCCAGTTAGCCCTGCTGCCCTGAGTGAGGAGGCTTTTGGCCTCCTGCGATCCATCTCTGTTGGGCAGTCAACCATTGTGAATGCCATCCAGGGGCTGGCAGCCCAAATGCAACAGTCCAATGCATTTCTGGAGGGCATTCACACTGGCTTGGCGGCCCATCAGAGATCAATTTAGGCTCTGGCCTCCTCTCTGATGGCAGTCATTGTCCCTGTTTCTACCCTCCCTCCTCCAACTTTCTCTACCCAATCCCATACCCCTCAACCCCAACCTATCCAAAGCACACAGGCAGACCATCATGCACACATGACAACACACAAGAGTGGCACAGGCAAACAAAAGCACCACACTTCATCCCACAGGCACTTACACAGACACCATCCCGATGCAGACATACCAACATCTACTGCCTCCACTGTGGCCCCTCCTCCTCGTCCTCCGCCTCCCTCCCAGTTGCATCTCCATTCACACCTGCATACACTACTTCCTCATCTACTACCCCCATCACCAGCACACCTATCAGAACACACACCTCACTGGCAGTCACCACCCCCACATCCAAGGACAAGTCCCCTGTGTTCTCTCCCACTGTGTCTGTGCCCCCTCCTCCCAAAGTACACAAACGCAAGCACTCAGACACCCAACAGCCATCCACCCCACAACAGCATACAGCCCATGCACCTGCGCCCAAACACAGCGGACTGACACCTCCTACAACCACTCCCTCTTCCTCCACTCCCAAACCTTCCCACCCCAATGCCCCTAGGAAGTTTTTCCTCTCCACCATTGACCTCTTCCCTCCCCCGTCCTTCATGTCAGGCCAGGGTGGTCAAAACCCAGGCAAGCACTTCAGCCACCCAGTCCACGGGCACAGTAGTGTCCCCACCAACTCCCAGTGGGAAAGGATCCCGCCCACCAGCCAGCCAGATGGAAATGGTGCCTGCCCTAAGTGCTGCAGGAAGGAAGGGCAAGGAGCCAGCCCCAATTGCTGCAGGAAGGAAGGGCAAGGAGCCAGCCCAAGGTTCTGCAGGAAGGAAGGGCAAGGAGCCAGCCCCAGGTGCTGCAGGAAGGATGGGCAAGGAGCCAGCCTCAGGTGCTGCAGGCAGTGAGGACAAGGGGCCTGGTGCTGGGACTCAGTCGGAGACCCCACCACCAACCATGGTGATGCAGCCGTCCGAGGGGATGGGCAGGAGCTTTCCCCAACAGCCCCCCGCCACCAGCTCCAAGAGCAGGACTGCCACCTCCAGTGGGAAGCCGTCCAAGGCTGCAGGGAATGGGCAGGAGCTTCCCCCCACAACCACCACCACCAGCTCCACCAGCTCCACCAGCAGCACCGCAACCACCAGCAGTGGGCAGCCATCCGAGGCAGCAGGGGATGGGCTGGAGCCTCCCCCCACCACCAGCTCCACCAGCAGCACCGCCAGCACCAGCAGTGGGCAGCTGTCTGAGGCTGCAGGAGATGGGCAGGAGCCTCCCCCCACCACCAGCTCCACCAGCAGCACCCCCACCACCAGCAGTGGGCAGCTGTCTGAGGATGTAGGGGATGGGCTGCAGCCTACCCCACCACCACCAGCAGCAGCTGCAGCAGCACCACTGCCACCACTGAGCAGCCGTCACAGACAGCAGACATTCTGTAGAACTGCGTCCATGGGCTGTAGTGCGGCCTGCCCCCTGCAAATCCAGTAGGTATGACACCCAGCTGAGAGACTGTGGCCTTGCACTCCCCAGGATCTGCATCACAGGGCATGATGTCCACTCCAGAACCAGTGGGGAAGCCATCTACTCACACCACCCTACCCAGGATGAAGATCACAGGGCATGATGCCCCCTCCAGAACCAGTGGAGATGCCATCCACTCACCCCATCCTCCCCAGGATGAAGATCACAGGGCACGATGCCCCCTCCAGAACCAGTGGAGGTGCCATCCACTCACCCCATCCTCCCCAGGATGAAGATCACAGGGCACGATGCCCCCTCCATTGCCAGTGGGCAAGTCACCCACTTGAGAGACTGTGGCCTTGCACTCCCCAGGACAAAGCACAGGGCACAATGCCCGTTCCCGTGGGCAAGTCACCCACTTGAGAGACTGTGGCCTTGCACCCTCCAGGACAAAGAGGAATGGGCATGTTGCCCCCTCCAGGACCAGTGGTGTTGTTCCATCTGCCGGCTGAGGTGCCCCCCTGTTCCCCGTCCCCCTGAGGTGCCTGCCTATTTTCCAAATTATGCCCCTGCAGTGTTCTCTCCATGTTGGTGCAGAAGTGAAGTGGGGCCTTGGACTTTGTAATGTGGCCCTGTGGCCCACGGACATTGAGGACTCAGCAGTAACCCTACATTTGTAAATATGTATATACTTTTTTATTTGGATGTACGTATTGCTACTATTGTATCTTATTACACTCTTTTTAATCTATAGTAGTTGTCCTTGCATTATTCCTGAGGGGTACGGGGTGAATATGTTATGTTACT
This sequence comes from Pleurodeles waltl, assembly GCF_031143425.1. Taxonomy (NCBI): domain Eukaryota; kingdom Metazoa; phylum Chordata; class Amphibia; order Caudata; family Salamandridae; genus Pleurodeles; species Pleurodeles waltl. The sequence continues at coordinate 1,197,737,752 of NC_090445.1, read as the reverse complement.
GCAGCTGTATATGTGTATGGTGTTGGGGTTGGTGGTGGTGTGTGTCACTCTCTTTTTCCTCCTCCCCTCCCCGGTGTGCTAGGCAGCTGTACTCACCGTAGTCGTCTTTGGCGTCGTTGGTGTTCGTAGTGGAGCAGCACCTAGAAGATAATTGGGAAGATATGCAGCTTGGGCTCCGTGGCGGCGTGGTTCTTCCCAGAGTCTCCACAGGTGAGTCGTTTCCCTTCTGTGCAGTGTTTCCGACAGGCTTTTGATGTCGTTGGTACCGCCCCAGAAAAGGTGGTGGATTGGACTGTCTTAATACAGTGGGTGGAACATTGTCTTCCATCTGACTGCAGGTGGTTACCGCCGTGGTGCCTGTTGCTTCCACCCTGGCGGTCGGTGTGTTCAAGTGGCTGTCTGTCTGAGCTGTTTCCGTCATGGTCATAATTTTGCGATATTTACCGCCAGCCTGTTGGTATTATTACTGCCACTTTACCACCAACCGCCAGGGTTGTAATGAGGGCCTCTGTCTCTTAGGGCTCTTTTCCTGGCTACAGTGCCACAATGTCCTTCAGGGGCTTGTTCAATGACTTGGATCTCAGGCATGACAATTCTTGTGCTTCTCAATACAACACCTTCCTTGGTTATGGACAGTCCATCTTGTATATATATTTTTTTTTTTTATTCAACACTGTCTCCAAAAGGTTGTATGTTCCCTTTTCCACGACTGAGGTGAAATGATGTCTTTGAGGAAATTCATGTTTTTATTAGCGTTAGTGGCAGCAATAATCTGTTCAGTGCATTTAGGTGCTTGCGTACTGGACCTCACAGTGAAGTTAGTGTACTACTCAGCCGTTTTGGATGTCGCGATGTGACCATGTAGTGGTATTCGTAAAAAGTAATCAGCAGGGTTCTGAACTTTGCCCAGCTTGTGCACAATTGAATGGTCATACTCTTGCAGTTGCAGCCCCCACGAGGGGGCATCTTGGCTTTCGGGTTTCCAAAACTAGTGAGCAGCACTTGGTGGTCAGTAATGATGGCGAAACGTTTTCCATACAGAAACACATGAAAATGTTTGCAGGCCCACACTACAGCCAGACTCTCCTTCTTCAGCTGAGAATAGGCATGTTTAGTGTTAGACAGGCCTCGACTGGCAAACACAACAAAGTGTCTCTGAGCATTCACCTGACCATTATTTTGAGCAAAAACTGCCCTCAGCCCCACTGTGCTCACACCTACTATGATCTCAGTATGTAACTTGGGGTCAAAATAGGCCAGCTCAGTAGGATTCTCAGTCACGTGTTTTATTCTTTAGAAACTTTGATCACATTCTGGAGACCACTGGAAAGGGACATTTTGGGAGAGATTTACAAACATTTTGCGCTAGGTAAGCATCACAAATGTGACGCCAACTAGCACAAAATGTTTTTCTCTAAATTACTTTTTCAGTGCAAAACTTGTTTTGCGCTAGAAAGTACACTAAAAGTAACGCAAAGCAGCGTGAAGCACTGCTTTGCATCACTTAGCACCAAGGGGGTCTTACATTGGTGGTACATTGGTGTTCCTATGCAACCACCCGTGCTTTTGATGCAAACCCTATCTACAAACAATAGTAGACAGGGTTTTGTGCCAAAAGGTAATGCCTTTTAAAAGCTGGAATTTAAAAAAGAAATCTTTTCATTTCTCCTTTCTTTTCTGACTTTGCATGCATGCTGCAGTGTGCAACACACATACATTACCGTAATAATAATTTTACGTATTGTGGCCCAACGAGGGCAAAATCGCTGCAGCAAATTTACAGTGGTGCAATGCATGCACTGCACTGCTCGGTTACCCTTTGCGCTACATTTTGCCTGCCCCTGTTCCTCCTTTAGGGGGGCAGAAAAAGTAGCCCAAAGAAATCTAAGAGTTTTTTTGCATCATTTTGTGGCACCTTTAATGCCTCCTCAGAGTAGGCTTTAAAATGAGGTTCCATTGGTTTCAATGGGTCTCTGGGTGCTTTTCAGGATTGGCGTCAGAATTTTTTACTCTAAGCCTGCAAAGCACCGAACTAGTATAAAAAAGTCAGACGCTAGTTCCCTAACTACCACCATGGTGTGCCGTATATTAAATACGGCGCACACATGGTGGTGTTAGGGGGGCACTAAGGGGCGCAAAAAAGTGGCGCTGCACTAGATGAAGTGCAAGTTTTCATAAATCTGGCCCATAGTGTTCTCCTGCTCTCTTCCTGTCATGTAACGCAGTGCAAAATTCTTTTGATGCTGCACTGTGCTACGTGACTATTTGGTAAATCTGGGCCTGGGTGTTCTCAAGTCTCTTAATTGGGCACTCACTGTAGCAGTTACAAATGCACCTTGAGCAATGACTGGCCAGAGCCAAGAAAGATCACAGCATGGTGACATTTTGTGAGGGGCAAATTGCTGACAGTGCTTGCACTTTATCTGGGTCAGGAGTCATTCCACCATCAGGGAATATGTGCCCAAAGAATTTAGGTTTGGTTTGTGAAACTCACACTGTGCCACATTCAGAGTGAGACCTGCATCAGGCACACTTGAGTAAGTGCCTTGTCATGCTCTTCTTGTGTTACTACAAATAAGAGTATGTCGTCACTGTAATTAAAAGCATGAGTGACCGGTTGAATTATTTGACATATACCATCCTGAAATATTTCAGGAGCTGATGACACTCCAAGACTCAACCTTTTGTATCTGAACAAACTAACATGAGTCAAAAAAATAATTATGTACCTGCAGTTCTCTTCCAAATTGAGTGGATGGTATCCCTTGTTCAGGTCAAAACGGGAGAAAACGTTGGCACCTTTCAGTTGCATGATCATGTCCGCTATGTGTGTACCAGGATATTTTTCTCTCCGATTACTTTCTTGATCTGGCGCATATCAAGATAGAGGTGCACTGCATCTCATCTGTCCATTTTTTGGCACCACAACTATGGGCAATACCCATGGAGTAGGACTGGTGGAGCACTCAATGAAGTCATGCTTCAACAGCGTTTCTAGTTCTTTCTCAACAGCTTTTTGCAAGTGAAAAGTAACTCAGCGGAGCCGACGGGCAACAGGGCAAACGTCCCAATTAACGTGAAGTCGCACTTTCTTTGTCTTGAGCCTTCCTAGGCCATGAAACAGTGACGGAAACTGACTTACAATTTCAGATTGAGTGTAAAGGTTGTATTTAAGAGATATCAGTCCCATGTCAGCAGTAGTGGCAAGACTGAGTAGGCATGAACTAGATGAAGGATATAAATTGGTCGCTTGCACTGATACTGTTTAATGTTGCATTGTCGCTATGAATGACCCTTGAGTCTGCAACAGTTTAGAGGCAGCACACATGTATACCTTCAAGGTTGATGCGTTCAGGCGTGGCACAGGAAAATCAATATAAAGCTTTTCGACTGGCATGATGTTAATCGTCGCACCACTATCTATGATAAAGGGTATGGGGCAACCTTTATTGTAATCTTGGGGTAGTGTCCAAATGAATTCAGTTGTTTCATTTGATGGTTTTCTTTGCCTTTTGCTCTTCCTCGCAAGCAGGCAAAGCGACATGTGCCAGTCGTTTCTTGTTCAACATCATCATGGCAAATCCATCTTCTTCACTGGCGCTTGAGAATGACATTGAAGAGCCGATGTAGGATGAGCTTGATGATGATCAACTTTGTCGGGTTTCTACTTGTTGCAACTGGTGCTGCTTTTGAGTCTTTTGGGTGTGGTTAGAATTATTCTGGAACCTTCTGCCATCCATTTTCCCTTCCTGCTGTGACATATTTGTTTTCTCTTTTGCTTTGCAAGCCATTATGAAGCGTTTTTCTTTCCCACAACCTTTGCACGTATGTCCCATTGCTGGACATTTTCCTTCATGGGAAATAAGAAAACACATCAGAAGCACAACATTTTCATCTAGAAGATGTTGACTTGTGTGCATCTACCTTGTAGTGGTGCTTGCTTTTCATGGCTAACGCTGATTCATTTTTCAATGTTCTAGCTTCTATATCAGCAGCTTATCAATCTGCCCCTCCATCGGCTCTTGCAGCTATTAGTATTTTTTCCAGACTGAGTGTCTCTTTCAGTATGTGTCTTCTGAAAGTGTCTAAAAGACAGCCATCAATGACTTTGAGACGTAGGACTTCATCATTGAATTTACTAAACTTGCAGTGTTTGATATGCATGTCATATTTCAACAAGCTCATCCATTGTTTCACCAGCTTGCTGTCTCACTTGTTTGAAAATGTACTTTTCATAGTCGACATTCAGCATTGGAACTTTAAACCCAATGCTTCCTTCATCTGTGGGTATGATATTGCATCAGTCTGTGAGCTTTTCTTCAGCACTTCTTTTACTCGATCATTGGAACGTTCTTTAAATACTTAATGATTTTCTTGCCATCTACTTCTTAAGGGGCATCTATGAAGCCATCAAACACCTCGATTCATGCAGGCCATCTGGTGCCAATATTTTGCTTTTTGGCTGTGTCAAATGGCAGTGGTGTTTCAGAAACACAGCTGTACCTTGCGCCCTTTTCTACCACTGTTGAGAGCATATGCTGTTCAGATGATAGCCGCTGTTCACCTGGACTGGTAACCTCTGCAAGCACTGGCTGTGTGCTCAGACTTGAGTCGTCATGCCCGATCAGAGGTTGTAGATCGACATTGTCTTCTTTTTTGACTGTGAGTAACAGTACTTTTCTTGAAGTTGATCATTGTTGTGTTGAGTTTATTACAATGTACCTGGTTGATACCCTCTTTAGCATTTTGCTTTGTACCTATGATGGCTCTTTGTTATGGTGCTACAGTATTACTTCTTTCTGCCACACCAACTAAATCTGATGGACTTTCAGTAATGCTCTTGTCTTCTGGGCCTTCCACTTATTTGAGGCTGTGCATGGGCTGGAGAAGGGCTTCAACTTCACACATGCCAACTTCGAAGTGCTTCTTATTCAGCACACATGGGACACACAGGCAGTTTGCTTTGTCATTGCAAACTCCAAGGGAGAGCAGTCTGTGTTCCTCAGGGCAGATGTCCCCTACTCATCGCCAGTTACAGTGTGCTTCCAAGAATGGAGCATGCAAAGAACTACACCACACATGGAGCTCCATGACAGACGCCTTTATTACTCAGTAGACGATCACACTCTACTCTCAGATCACGTCATAAAGGTTAATTACAACACCTGAATGCCTCTCACTCAACAAGTTATACAATTTCTCTATTGAGTCTCCCTAGAACAGCAAGTGTCCTAGCGCACAAAGGCCCATAGTCATACTTTTTCACACAAAACAGCGCTAACGCAGTTTTGCGTGAAAAGTTTTAATGACAGCTAGCACCATTCCAACACACCGGCCGGGTGTCTTATTTATGGAATGGCACAATCAGGCACAAAGGGTGGGCTAACGTAATTGATAATTACAGTAGCCGGGTGGGGGTGGTGGTATGGGAGAGTTATGTTTTGGACCAAAAAAGTACATTTGGCTGGTTCGAGTAAAAAAGATGACTCTAACCAGCCTAGTGTCATTTCTTGGTGCAAAACCTACCATACCACATGACTTCTGTCTTAGAAAAGACAGGAGTCATCTCCACCACCCCAATGGCCAAGCACAGGGGACAAGGGCCCCCTGGGCCTGTCCATTGCACCCATTTTTGCATGGGAGGGTGTAGTGCTTTCCTCTTATCTAGTTTCTAAGCACTAACATAACACAACAGAAATGCACTTCTGAGGTCAAAGAAGACTTTTATTGTTGTTATATGAATGACGAATTAGTAGCTTTCAAGTCCGCGTTAATCAAACAAAATATATCAGTTTGCAATATACACAGCAGGTTATATTTATAAGATATTGAATGCAAAGCAAAACAAATACTTCACCGTGTAGGAACTATTTACAGCTACATCTTTCTAAGGTCTGCAAGCTGATGACCCCTGTCAGCCGCGAGAAAGAGTTTCATCTACCCACACGGGATGCTGGCAGCTGGCGCCAAGCTCCAGCACGAGGTCCGGCAGATTCGAATCTGACTCTCTGCAGCCTGTTACATTCGTTACAAAGGTGTGCCCCCTCCTCTCAGACCTGGGAAACTGAGCAAGCCTTTTGGAGACTGGCCAGGTCTCCAAGACTACTCCTGTTCCCAAGCTCAAGCGAAGAAAAAACAACACCCATGTACTCTCTCTTATCATGTCTAGTCTACAGTGAGAAAAACATCTTGGTTCTCTGGTGCAAAAACACAGCTTGGAAAAATACAGCTTGGATTCTCAACTGCAATGTCTAACTCCACGTTAAAGGCAATGGGCAGCTAACCTAAATATCAAATGCAATGTCATGTTAAAGGCAATAGGCAGCTAACCTAAATATCAAATGCAATGTCTAGTGTCATGTCAAAGCCAATAAGCATCTAAGCTGAATACAAAATGCTATGTCTTATATCATGTCAAAGCCCATAGGCAGCTGAGCTGAATACAAAATGCAATGTATAATATCATGTCAAAGCCAATAGGCAGCTGAGCTGAATACAAAATGCAATATATAATATCATGTCAAAGCCAATAGGCAGCGGAGCTGAATACAAAATGTAATATCATGTCAAAGCCAATAGGCAGAATATCTAATAGCATGTCAAAGTCAATAGGCAGCTAAATTGAATACATCGTGTCAAAGCCAATAGGAATGCAATGTCAAAGCCAATAGGCGGCTAGACTGGATACAGCATGTAATGCAATGTCAAAGCCCATAGGCGGCTCAACTGAATACAGAAAGTAATGGCTAATGCCATGTCAAAGCCCATAGGCGGCTAAACTGAATACAGAAAGTAATGGCTAATGCCATGTCAAAGCCAATAGGCAGAATACAGAATGTAATGACTAATGCAATGTCAAAGCCCATAGGCGGCTAAACTGAATACAGAAAGTAATGGCTAATGCCATGTCAAAGCCCATAGGCGGCTAAACTGAACAAAACATACCATGTGCTACTGGTGAACATTGAGCAACTAATATGCGCAGTGGTGAAACACAAAGTCATTGGTCAAAACAAACTTTATCAAATGGCAGTACATTCCGCCCTTTGACCAATGAATTTTTGTTTCACATATCTCCTGTTTCAAACAAAAACAAAAAACATCAGCACAAACAAAAAAAACATTATGATCAAAGCAATCCCTGTAAAGCAATAGAAGTGAATTAACACATTGATTTCATAACCTTTCACATCAGATACATCTACATAGAAAAGACTGGGCAATTTTTATACTCTGAATGAGTCTCTAATTCAACAGTGTTAGCAATTTGATGTGGCATGAGTTCTGCTCATGTAAAGAGGCACGGTCCACCTGAAAGGTTTGCTGGAAGATAAGCAAAAGTCAGAGTTCCATACGAGAGGGGAAAAAAAAAAAAAAAAAAACACAGCAAACAAGTTGAACTTGAACTGAAGGCGCAGTTTGCGCAAAATGGATCCATGGTGCTGGCACTTTACTCAGCCAGGTTCAGGTTGGGGATTCGGTCCCTTCCCCGACCCCACACGCACACACCGGAAGGGGGACCACACAGCACACTCAGGGACAGTGGCGAAACGTGGTAGGATCTGCAAAAGAAACAAGTATGACTTTTCTTGCAAATAACATTTTTCATTTAAACTGCACCCTTCCTCTTTCTTTCCCTGTTTTATAATCAGCAGGACGTTTTTGGGGCCCTTTGTTATATTCTCTGCAGGTTCTGGAGGGTCACTTGGGGCTTCAGCCCACACATCAGCACTGAGGTTTTTATCTGCTGCGCCACAGCTTCCCTTTTCTTGCACTGTCAGAAGGGCTGGGGCAGACTCCTTCTTTAACAAACCTCCATTCACTGCACTTTTGCCAATTTGGGCCATTCTGTCTCCAATTTGTATGAATAAATCAGATTCTTTTCTAGGTATCAGCATAATTTCGATTTTTCCTTGGTAGTTTTCAGCAATCACTCTCCCTAAAACCTGATCAATTTGCCATTTCTGTTCTGGTAACTTTCCTCTCCCCAACTGCTCTGTGACTGCTTGCATGACAGATTGCTTTTGTGCGTGCTGCACAGTTTTTATCAAATCTAGGGGAATGTGCATCTCTCTCATCTCTGCCCACCTGTAAGTGGCTTTTTCTCTCAGCTGTTCACATTTCTGGGGCACCCACTTAGCCATCCCCACTAAGGCAGAATTCTGGGTGTACACTTCTCTCTCTGAATTTTTCTCATTAACATCTGCAAGGTAATTGAACCAGTTAGGTACAAGCCATGTGGCTAAAACATTATCAAAGAACCAAAAATCAGCGTAAAAATGACACATCTCACGTAGCTCTTGCTTTAAAATCTGACACACATTATACAACGCTGTTCCTTCTACGGTGCCAGAAAACAACATTTCAGTCAATGAATCATTAGTAAAACAAACATGCTTTTTATCTTCAGTGGACACGAATTCAAATGGTGCACACAATTTCACCGGTAATTCTTTTACCTGTGGTACTCTAGCCCTGTCTTGCAAGTACCAGATCCATTGTATGATTCTAGCTAGGGGCACTATTTTCTTTCCTTGTTCTTGAGTTACATGTACATAAGTATTTCCTTCTTGCACTGCGCAGAAACCTAAAGTCTGCATTATTTCATTTGCCAAATCACAAGCGCGCAGCTGCATATTATTTTTCACAGTGACCATATACAAAAGTGTTAGGATTTCTCTCAAATGAGGGCTATTCTTTTTCCAAAAATCAAACAAGCCACACGAAAACTCAGTGCAGCTCGGAGCTGTCTTAACCCCCTCATTACTGGAATGGGACAAGAAAGATTCTTCAAAAACAGCCCTTTTATAACTTTCAGTCGTAATTTGCTCACGTAAATTCCTATTTTCATGTTCCAACTGCCTACATTTCTCCTGCATTTCTCTGTAAGCAGATAAAGGTATCCAGACCTTTCTGTCATCATTACTTCCAAAACACACATTTTCTACACATGCATTTTCTTCTGTAATTCCCCAAACAGAAAACAATTCACAGTTTTTCTTAGCACCATCAGCAGTTTAACAACACATGACATGGTCTGCCGTGCTACTGTGATTCTCCAAACAACAAACAATTCACAGTTTTTCGTAGCACCATCAGGCAGTTTAACAACACATGACATGGTCTGCCGTGCTACTGTGATTCTCCGAACAACAAAAAACAATTTCTGTAATTCTCCAAACAACAAAAAAACAATTACACTTTTAAAGTGTGCACTTAGAAATCTACTAACTCGTCAAACCCCTTCTTAATCACCTCTTAATGACCGACCCCACGACTCCAGGTACCAATTGTAGTGCTTTCCTCTTATCTAGTTTCTAAGCACTAACATAACACAACAGAAATGCACTTCTGAGGTCAAAGAAGACTTTTATTGTTGTTATATGAATGACAAATTAGTAGCTTTCAAGTCCGCGTTAATCAAACAAAATATATCAGTTTGCAATATACACAGCAGGTTATATTTATAAGATATTGAATGCAAAGCAAAACAAATAGTTCACCGTGTAGGAACTATTTACAGCTACATCTTTCTAAGGTCTGCAAGCTGATGACCCCTGTCAGCCGCGAGAAAGAGTTTCATCTACCCACACGGGATGCTGGCAGCTGGCGCCAAGCTCCAGCACGAGGTCCGGCAGATTCGAATCTGACTCTCTGCAGCCTGTTACATTCGTTACAAAGGTGTGCCCCCTCCTCTCAGACCTGGGAAACTGAGCAAGCCTTTTGGAGACTGGCCAGGTCTCCAAGACTACTCCTGTTCCCAAGCTCAAGCGAAGAAAAAACAACACCCATGTACTCTCTCTTATCATGTCTAGTCTACTGTGAGAAAAACATCTTGGTTCTCTGGTGCAAAAACACAGCTTGGAAAAATACAGCTTGGATTCTCAACTGCAATGTCTAACTCCACGTTAAAGGCAATGGGCAGCTAACCTAAATATCAAATGCAATGTCATGTTAAAGGCAATAGGCAGCTAACCTAAATATCAAATGCAATGTCTAGTGTCATGTCAAAGCCAATAAGCATCTAAGCTGAATACAAAATGCAATGTCTTATATCATGTCAAAGCCCATAGGCAGCTGAGCTGAATACAAAATGCAATGTATAATATCATGTCAAAGCCAATAGGCAGCTGAGCTGAATACAAAATGCAATATGTAATATCATGTCAAAGCCAATAGGCAGCGGAGCTGAATACAAAATGTAATATCATGTCAAAGCCAATAGGCAGAATATCTAATAGCATGTCAAAGTCAATAGGCAGCTAAATTGAATACATCGTGTCAAAGCCAATAGGAATGCAATGTCAAAGCCAATAGGCGGCTAGACTGGATACAGCATGTAATGCAATGTCAAAGCCCATAGGCGGCTCAACTGAATACAGAAAGTAATGGCTAATGCCATGTCAAAGCCCATAGGCGGCTAAACTGAATACAGAAAGTAATGGCTAATGCCATGTCAAAGCCAATAGGCAGAATACAGAATGTAATGACTAATGCAATGTCAAAGCCCATAGGCGGCTAAACTGAATACAGAAAGTAATGGCTAATGCCATGTCAAAGCCCATAGGCGGCTAAACTGAACAAAACATACCATGTGCTACTGGTGAACATTGAGCAACTAATATGCGCAGTGGTGAAACACAAAGTCATTGGTCAAAACAAACTTTATCAAATGGCAGTACAGAGGGTCAGTAAGGCGCCTGGACCTTAGAGGCATTTTTTCCCCAGGATCGCCTACCTTGCATCTCATTGATGCAAGGTAGTTTCCCACTAGCAAAAAATGACATTAACTCCAAAACTTTGGCGCTAGACGGGTCTAGAGCCAAAGTATAAATTTGGAGTTAGGTTTGCGCTGAATTAGCGTTAACAAAATGACGCTAATTCAGCACAAAGCAAGAATAAATCTGGGCCAAAGTTTCAGAACACTACATGAGGTAAGCTTAGACTTTTGCTACTCCCACTTTAACTATGTTTCAAGTACTGATTGCATTGCTTTGGTCCTTGCTTTAGCTCTCCATTTTGACGTGGAGAAGCTTGCATTGTTTTTAACCATTCTTCTTCAGTGTATAGAGTGTTCGAGGAGGGAGTGGAAAATTACAAACTGGAAGTCAATTAGGGGTGAAAACTTGAAGACGTCTTTAGTTATTACCACAATGTTGTGATACTGGATTCCCTGCAAAGATCCACTGGGAGAGCGAACCATTTGTGTGCAGAGATCTTCCAAACAGTTTGTCTCATAACATGTCTGCTGGCAGAAGCATGTGAGACACCGATTGGCACCTGACCTAAGACAACAAGAAGGGCGAAATGGTAAGAATAATTTAAAGGGGTGCTGAAATCAATCCTGTTTGCTAGCCAGTCGGTGGACTAATTTCAAAGCAGGATCGACTTGGTGTGGACCTTTCCAATCCAGAGATGGGAAACGTTTGCTCTTTATAGGTTACAAGAGGTTTTGCTGTGATATCAATCAATGCATGACAAGGTCAATACTATCACAATAGTTATCTCGTCTTGATTTGTAGTATCTCGTCTTGATAGTTAGGCCTCCGATGAGACATTGTAACATCTCATTTGATATCAGAGAATTAACCTAGGCGAATAGTAACTCAGCGTCAAAAGTTGCGCCCAGATTTCTGACATTCTGAAGAGTTTGGAGGTTTGCCCATGAAGGTTTTTCAAGCCCATTGATCCAGATTTTGTGCCATTCAGGGAGGGCCAGTTGCGTATCTATTTTTAATGTGTTTGAGACAATCATGCAATTAATTTGTGTTGAGTGGGTTCGAGTTTATCAGCACAGGCTGTAGCAGACATGCCCATTAAGCATTGTGCAGTGGGGAACCATGTAGGTGGTACAGAGCTGGTGAAATATATCTGAGGAATTCTGCTACTCATTTTTTTAATAAAAGGTGACTGAGTTAACCTGATGGGTTCAATTTTGAGCATAATTATCTAAATATTGAGAGCACCATTTCTCCAGATCACCACTTTTCCAAATCCAAATATATGTACTTAATTTTAGAAAGGATAAGGCTGTAACTGTCTGTTTTGAAAGCATCAGATTGCTCCATAAGAATGGAAATGCAGTTTTGGCCTTTGTGCCTGTTCTTCCCTCATGTGCATTAATGCAAGTCCAGTAGCTTTTATAAGTGTAAAGCCTGACATGCAATTGCTGATGGTGGGTTGTTGCCATGCAATTAGGCAGAGTTGGAAAGTGCCTGCAGCTTTCAAAATTTTTATGAAAGCAGGGTGGTTAATAATAGGCTGCAGTTAGCCATGACTTTTTTCTCTGTAGTAGGATTTTTTTTCAGGAATGGTATAACATCTTAAAGTTATTTTGTGTGTGGCCCCTGCTAGTGGGGAAGCATTCATTTGGTGATCCGGTTGGGAAGATTGGGAAACTTTGATGATGACAGTTGCTTGTGTCTGATAAAGCCCAAACAATGTTCTGTTTGACCTTGTTGACAATGGGGTTTGGTATTAGGCTAAATTAATTCCAAGAAGTGCTTGGTTGTATAGAGGTGTAGGTTTTGTTTTGGGGCAGATGGAGATTCATGTTTGACCCAAGATGGTTTGTTTTGGTACTGAAGGAGGCCAAGTTCCTCACACAGCTATTGAGAAAGAAGTTTTTGAGGGTTGGGTCAGGTGGTTGTGATTTCTTGACCGATCTGAGATAGTTGTTTGCTTGATTCATACATAAAAATGTAGACATTTTGTGGTATGTGTGACTGTTTTATCATGCTTATTGTTGGTAAAACAGGTTCTACGAGATATGTAGTGTTTTGCATGATTTAGAACAGAACCTTTCTGGCTCCCAGTAGTTTCTACATCAGTGTGACATAATCGCTAGAATCTAATCTAATGAAAGCTTGGTTTAGAATGTTAGAGTTCATAGGTACATGCAGAGGAATAAAGACGTGATTTACAGCTTTGTGTGTTGCATAGTCATTGGTGGGTACACAGGCTGGAGAAGAAGCTACAACTGGCGACGTGATAGGGGATAAGCAACCAGAAGAAGAAAGTGCTCTCCAGGAGATGTTGCCATGGTCCAAGCAAACATGTGTGCCTTTGTCAAAGTGCCGAGTTGACGGTTGGCTTACGTGGAAATGGAAAGAAAATTTAGCTAAGAATTCTAAGTCCATATTTACAGCAGCCAGAAACTTAGCAGAAGGTCACTCTGCCGATAGAGCCCATCAAGGACGACCCCGGGACAGGGCAGTGGCATGAATGGAACAGATCATGGTTTCCAGCTCCTGGGGCCAGCGAGAGCTCCAATCCCGATGTCAGTAAGTTCCATACTGGCCTATAATGCTGCCACCTTCTCAAAATCACCACCTTTTGATACTGCCAAAAAGCAAAATATTGGACTGCGTAGATAGAGAGACGTTTGAAGATTTCACTGATGCTCTTGAAAAGACTGATAACAGAAAGAGTATCAAATATCTCAAAAACCTTGCTAGTGATGGTGTGAAAGATGTCCTAGGGAAAATGCTGACAAACTGATGTGGAAGTCACAGTCAGATTAAAAATGCATTGATTTTCAAGTTCAATCCGGTACCAAATATTGACTATGAACAATACGTTTTCAGTCAAGAATGTCAAAGAGATAGTGAAACAATCAATGAATTTGTGGACAGACTCAATACATTTATCAAACACTGTGAGTTTAATGAATTTTATGAGGATGAAGCCATGCATCTTAGAGTTATTGATGGGTGCCTGCCCGATTCATTCTGATGATGAATGCTGAGAGAAACTCTTAGTCTGTATTTTATTTTTAATTCTCTTTTTATTGTTTTTGTTTCAAACAAGAAAACCAAGCAATTCAGGGTTTGAAATGTTGGATACACCAATGCATAGTGGGTTAGTTCATGGGTGTTTCTCACTTTTTGCACCCTACCTCTGAACATGTCCTCCAGACCACCATGGCACTTTTACGGCCTCTCCTGTCGAGTTCGTCCCCCACCCTCAATCCCATCCCTCCGTGATCTCCAGTAGGCCCTCCCCAAGTGTACTCCCTCGAGCCATTGCCCAGGTTCCCCATATATTCTCCCATTTCCTAGAACAGTCCCTGCCTCTATAGATCACCTCCTCCACCTTCTGGCACCAGTCCAGGTCACGCTGCCAATCTGATACTAGTGGGATGGCTGTGCCCCCCGATGCCCTTGCAATATTGTGTTTAGCTATTCCCGAAGCCAGTCTTAACCAAATTTTTGGTGTATCTAGGCCAGGGGTGGTCTCCTGATATTCCAAGCATTAAAAACTTAGAGTCCAAAGGTACGGCCAGCACTATGGTCCGGGACATTTCACTGATTATACTAGTCCAGTAGTCCCGTACCAAGGGCAGTCCCGGAGTGTGTGTATGAATGTGCCTTCTTCATTGCAGCTCCTCAGACACTGCGAGTTCACCACTCTACCAATTTTGTGTAGCAATGTGTGGGAGTAGTATGCTCTATGCAGAAGTTTGAGCTGAACAAGCCAGAATCTGGCCTTAACGGCTATGTCGCTGGAGCTGTCAAGGCCCTCTCCCAATTAATCTTTTAGGTGTCCCAGGTCCACCTCCCATGCCTCCCTCAACTTGATCAATCAGTCTGGGGAATTGTTGATCATTTTTTTTGTAAATCATTGAGATTCCTTTTCTGGGAAGTGGTTCCACTATGGACCGTATCATCCAACGGTGAGGCCTCTGGCAGTTGGTCCCCCTGCCTGAGATGTCTCCTTAGTACATGCCCCAGTTACGGGTACCGGTAATGTTCAGTGTCTGCCATCGCACATTCCTCTATGAGTATCTCAAAGCTGATATAAGCCTGTCCCCTCCACACATCGCCCAAGTGCTCTGTGCCTATCGTCTCCCATTTCTGGAAGCCCTAGAGGCCTTGCACCTCCGCAAAAGAGCATCACTATGCCAAAGCGGGCGAGGTAATTGAGCCTTCCTGCTCACCCCAAATAGTGAGTTGCTTCTTTCCATGCCCAGATCACAACCCTCACGTGGTGCGGCAGGGTTCATTGTCATCTAGTGTCATGCAGGAGAGCCTCAGGCCCTCCCTTTCCCATCATGCACCTGTCCATCCTGAGCGCTGGGTCCTGTTCATCTGTGAATACCCACTTGTTAGCCACAATAAGGTGGGACGCCCAGTTGTATTTCCGGATGTCTTGTATTGCTAGTCCCCATAATACACCTCCCTTTGAGTTTGGCCAGGGTAATTCTGGGTGCCCCCTGTCCCACAGCAGCATACACCAGCCTACGCACCTCTGAGTCTATTGTGCTGAAGGTTTGTCTCAGAATCTTATAAGGAGTATTCTGAATCACGGATAGCAGTCTCGGCAGACTCATTATATTATAGAAGGCTGCCCTGCCCATCAGAGTCAATGAAAGGCCATGCCTATGTGTTACATCCCCTTTGAGTCTTTCTAATTGGGGAGCTAAATTTCTGTTTAGGAAGTCCAGGGGATCCCTAGTCACATATATTCCTAAATAACAGAAGCCTTCTCTCACTACAGCGGCCTCGCAATCCCAGGGGAGGCTGGGACCCTCCCCAGAGAGGGGGAACACCACTGATTTTGACCATTTTATAGTTTAACCAGAATGTTCTCCAAAGATCTTAAAGATTTGCATCAGCCTACCCATCGTAAGGGAGGGCCTCGAGACATATAGCAGTATGTCATTGGCATAAAGAGATATGCCCTCCGGGACCTGTATCCCCCTGCCCAGTGGATCCTAATGGATCCAGGAGGTTAGTGGCTCCAGAGCAAAGAGTAGAGGATTTAGGGGACACCCCTGACGGGTGCCCCTCCCCAGCTTAAATTCCCTAGACACCACTCTGTTAACCCTCACACGTGCCATGGGGGAAGTATACAATAATTTGGCCCATGCACAAAACTGTCGGCCAAAGCCCAGTCTCACCAGTACAGCAAACATATAGTTCCATTCTAGTGAATCAAATGCCATCTTGGCATCCATCACCATTAAGGCCGCCTATTCTGACTGGGGATCGGCCATCAGATGTAGTACCCCATACCGATGCCGAAAGTTAATTTGGGTGCTTCGGTCTGGCATGAACCCGGACTGGTCTGGGTTTACCAGTGTCGCGATGATCCCACATAGTCTGTTTGCCAAGACTTTTTCCAGTACTTTTGCTTCCATATTTAACAAGGAGATGGGCCTATACCCTCCTTATGAATTACTACGATCATCGCTTCTCTTTGGTGTGCTGGTATCCCTGAACACCTGTAACAGTGGGCCGGCGATTATATTAGCCATCCTTTTATACAGTTCAACTGGGATCCCATTCGGGCCTAGGCCCTTTCCTGACTGAAGGTCCCATAAGGCACTGGTCACCTTCTCTTCTGTCATAGCTCCCTCTAAAGCTTCTCTATCGACCTCCTGTAACACTGGCAGTTGTATGTTCCAGTGGAAATCAGTGTAATCCTCCACGGACATAGTGGATCTGGAGGTGTATCAGTTCTCATAGTAGTCTGCAAAGTCTCTGCTATCTTGGCGCCCGACGTCTGCAGGACATGCCCTGCATTTTCCACCTTTAGCACCCACGCGTACTCTCTATCCCTCCGTTCCAGCCACACTAGCAGTTTGCCTACTTTGTCCGCGACTTCGTACAGTCGACGATTGACTGCCGTCGTATATTTCCTGGAGTGAATTTCCCCAGGTGCCCACAGCCGCTGCTATTTCAATTTCAGTTTGTCCCATTCCTCTG
The DNA here is from genome assembly GCF_031143425.1 of Pleurodeles waltl. NCBI lineage: Eukaryota > Metazoa > Chordata > Amphibia > Caudata > Salamandridae > Pleurodeles > Pleurodeles waltl. The sequence continues at coordinate 1,197,721,043 of NC_090445.1, read as the reverse complement.
GATCCCTGGGAAGCCAGGGCTAGTCCCTCCAGCTCCATCACATCTCTCTCCATAGCTGCACACTGCAGCCGGGTTTCTTTCCTTGCCACCCTGGTTAGTGACTGGGCCTCTCCTCGGAGGACCACCTTAGAAGTTTCCCACAGTGTACCTGCCGAGGGTACTGAGTCCCAATTTTCTTTAAAGTAGCTAGCAGCCTCTTCTTGCAGTTTGTCTCTGGCCTCCTGCTCTTGCAACTGCCAGACGTCCAGGCGACCCGGTAGCGTGAAGTCTCTCACTGAACCTAACAATGTGACCCCCACGGGTGAGTGATCAGAGATCTCCCTTGCATGAATGTTCGCATCACAGAGCCGGTGGGCTTGAGCGCTCAGTGTGAAGCTGTAATCCAGGTGTGAGAAACTCCCATGAGTCGCGGAGAAGTATTTGTATTGTCTTGTGTGTGTGCTGCCCTCCCTCCATGATCAGTAAGACCCATTGCTCTGGCAAGCTGAGAAAGTAATCCCTTGCCTCTTCCAGCCTCCAGCCCACCCGATCTGTCCATCCCTGTGTCCATGGACAAGTTTAGGTCACCTCCCAGTATCAGGATTCCAGGGGGCAGCCCAAGGAGCAGGTCCCCTATCCCTGGGAGCGCCGCCTCCTGCAGGCGTGGGGGAAGATACACAGAGCACATGTTGAGTGTAGTGCCCTCCCAAGTTCCCGACAATGCCGTAAACCTCCCATAGCTATCATGCTTTACCTGGTGTATAGTGAGGGCTACCAACTTCTTAACTAATAGAAACTCTTAGTCTGGAATGAGTGTTGATGGCTACCAGAGCTGAGGAATGTGCTGAGAAACAAGATGCTGAAATAAAGACCAGAGGTGCCCACAACGAGTCAGTCATGAGTGTGAAATGTAATTCGAAACAAAAGACTGAAGTAGCCAAAGTGATGTCTATATGTAAAAAGAAGCTGTGTTTCAGATGTGGATTTTCATTTCAGCACAAAAGGAAAGTGTCCCACAGTTGGACTGATATGCAATCGCTGTGGTAAAGAGAATCATTTTGTAACGATGTGTGATATGAAGGAAAAAGTAAGTACGATATGGGGTGAAGACAAAATGGCCACCAAAACGTTTTCGAAGCAACGTTGGATGCAAGCCCACAAGGCCAACCGGCGACATCAGTTGAAGCAAATAGATACTCTACAAAGTTGATCGTTATCTAAATCATCGTCAAGCAGTTTGTCTGCCTCAAAAATAAGTGAAAGTGAAGAAAGTGATTGTGCCATGTTGATGTTTACCTCAGAAAAACGTGCACTTGTCAGAATGGTCCCATGTGAGGAAAAAAGTCAGTCAAAGAAAAGTCAACATGCCAAAGCAAGATGGATGTTCAATACCTTTCATTATGGAAGGTGGTGCATCAATAAATATAATGCCCGAAGAGAAGTACATTGAACTGTCTCTGTTACCTTGGCTAATGCCATCAAAGACCAAAGTGTGTACTTCGGGTGCATCGATGCCCTCGAAGAGTCAAGGCTCATTTGTAGTGACAGTGAAAGAAAACAAGGGTACAAGCAACGCTCCATGTGCTTCAAGGTCAGCTGCAAGTCCACGCTTGCTCAGATTCAAAACTGCTGCTGACATGGGACTGATTTCTGTGAATAACAACCTGAAATTGTAAGTGAATTCCCTTCACTGTTTCATGGTTTGGGAAAGTTAAAGGCTATGAAAGTGAAGCTGCATATTAACAAGGATGTCAATCCCAGAACTCAGACAAGTTGCTTTTCATTTACAAGAAGCTATTGAAAACGAACTTGAATCATTACTTAAGCATGATATTATTGAACGTTCCACTGGTCCAACACCATGGGTTTTTCACATAGTAGTAGTCCCCGAAAAGGACCATGAAGGAGCTGTGTGCATATGGGTTGACATGCACCAGGCAAACAAAGCAATTGAACAATAACGACATCCAGGTCTGCACATTGTTGACATGGTAACGCAGTTAAATAGTGCCAAGATCTTCTCTCAAATTGATTTGAATAAAGGTTATCATCAGTTGGAACTTGAAGAAGGTGGCAGGTATATAACAAACTTTTCTACACATATTAGTTTGTTTAGATATACAAGACTTAGAGCCTGATTTACATCTTGACAGGACTTCTGTCATCCCACTGTGGTGGCGGTTTCAAGTACTCCATGTGGAGATTTCTGATCTCTGTATTTGGATGTATGGCGGCTGAATCTCCATCCACATCACCAGAGTGTATCCTGACATGTAAGCAGTGTCCTGCTGCCAAGGTGGCAGTCTCCTATGCTGGCTGACAGTACTCCATCACTCTCAGTATGTCGGGATTGCGCTGAGCATGTTTAGATTTCACAGTTGTGCTGGTGTTGTTCTAGCCGCAGATCCTGACAGCGGTAGTCCGTCCGGGACGTGTTCAACATTGTACTATGCCAGTGGCCATTGGTTTCATGCAAGCAGCACATACCTGATGTCTTTTGCATATCACACTACAAAACACACTCCATTTCAGACCATGATTCTTTGCCATTACACTGCACAGCACCATTTTGCTGAAGAAGTTGCCACACATAAGTCAGGTTAAAATGTTATTTTTTGACTACCTCTGTTTATTTTTCATTTGTATTTGTTTTAATCCTATAGCTTGTGGGTCCTTTTTATTATGTTAATTATTTTCTCTCATAGTGGCAGGGTGGAGGAATCTCCATTTTCCAGAGGGAGAACTGTCAGTCATGGTAGATGAAATCATTAGAGTAGAGCTACAATTGTTTGGACCCCAAGTCCAAAATACAACCGTAACTCAGAAAAGGGAAATGTGGTCCAGAATAGTTGACAGTGAATGCTGTAGCAAACAACCTGTGAAGGTGTGGAATGACCTGCGGGAGAAAGTGGGTTCCCTGGCCACCAAGTATGACCTGGACGCCCAGAGGTCTGGTGGTGGTTCTCAGATCCCCCCTTACACCCTTTTCCCTGAGAAGAGAACGTTTTGCAGATCCTACATCCTGAATGGTTGACAAGAATTCCTGGTGGAGTGGATACTGGTAAATTAGACTTATGAATGTCTTACTAAACATGAATGTACTTTTTGCTCTTAAGTTAGCTGTTGCTAATGTGTTTACCACCTTTGTAAAACATGCAAACCCAAAGTTAAATTTTCCAAATCTATTGTTATCATCAAATTAGTACCATTATAGTAGTGTATTTTGTTTTACGAATGGTCAATATGTGTTGTCAATATGTGTGTTGTTCTTCCTGGATCATCCCTTGCATTTGCCTTGTTTTTTACAAATGTATTTTGTTAAAACAAAAGGTTCCGTAATCCATCTAATTTCACATGAAGGAATGGGGCTTCTAAGTGTTTTTCACCTATTAACATAATTCACACCTGTGTTTTTATATTGTAAATATCTGTTCATCTTCACTGCATATATGTTACTAGGTATGTTAAACTCACAATTTTGCAAGTGTTGTTAATGTTAATGTTGAATTGAGATGACTTCAACTACCATGATGCCTTGTTTTTGTCTCTGGGAAATAATAGTGCAATGTGATGTTGGTCATGCTCTCTTTTCTTCCATATATGCACATATCTTAAAGTGGCATGCATTAGTCAATCTCTATTTTATGCTATGTCTACAAATGTCATTATTTGACTTCATCTTGTAGGTTGTCACTTTCTTGTTATTATTGAATTGATGTAATTAGTTTCACAAATCGAAATATGTTAACTTAAAGATTTCCATTTATGTTGTGATGTATGCTGAATCGTATTGCTAATAAATGTACTTTGCAATGCTTATATGATGACTAATACTATTAATCCTCCTAAGTTGTATAATAGTCTAAAGTTTAGCCTGCTAGGCCTTGGAGTGGTTTAGTTCTCAGTTCTCATCTCTTCTGTGTTGGATTGAATGCTTGGTATGTTTTATGTACACTTTCTAAGGAAACATTTTCTTTTCAGGAAAATCTCTTTACCTGCTTTCTTGAAGTTTGCACTTGTGTAATTTAAAATGTTTTTATAACTATCAACAAACACGTAAAGGTTTCATCATTCTAATAATTATCTTTTATAACCTTGTAGCCGCCTGCAAGTCCAGATCATGAGAAGCTGCCTGGTCCATCTGGTCTGCACAAAGCTACAGTGAGTCTCACTCGGCCCACACCTACACCACCTACGCCAGCTTTGCCACACCTCAGTTTATGGATACCTCCACTTCCTGTGTTCAAAGGAACACCGCCCCAATCTTGTGACCCGACGGTCCTAGCTGCTGTTGAGCCAACACCATCACCGCCCACAAGTTTAACCAGGACCCAGTGAGATGGGGCACACTGGATCAAGGGCAGAGTAATGGGAGTAGAGTTTGTGGGAGGGAATCAGTCGGTTAGCAAAGTAAGGCCACTGGGTTCACTGTCACTCAGGCCACCATTGACCAAGTCTCGGGAGCCCTACATCAGTCCCAAGATATGATTGACCAGGTTCTTACAGAGCTTCGGGACATGAGGCAGCTGCAGAGGGAGCAGAATGTAGAGGTACAGAATCTAAACACAAATATTATCCCTCGACTGGAGTGCTGTTTGATATTTATCACCATATATGCAGGGCTTTTCCAGCAACATCTGCCCCTTTCGGTGTCCTACAACATCTGGCTAAACTACATCTGCCTCAGGGCACAGATCGGGAGGCCCTGCCACAAGAGGAAACACCTGCACCCACCTTAATCCCTGCAACTGTGGATTTCCCCTGTCCCCTCAGTAGGGGACACTCATCCAGACCACCAGGAGAGGATGTCAAGACCTCCACCACCGGCAAGAGATGCAGAACCTAATTTCCTGCAGTGTGTGTGACTATCACTGGCTCTACAACAATAGTTTCATTCACCATGATTGAAATTTTATGTTATATTTTTCTTACTTATTGTTTTCAACCTGTTTCTGTTTGCTTGGGTCACTAAAATGAAGTAAAACCCAACAAACTCAAAAACTGGTGTTGTATTTTTTTTAGTCATTTATTTTTTTTCCTGCTGTCATACATTTTAAAATGCAAAAAATTATGATGATTGTAATTTAAAAAAATCCATGGATGGAATGTTTCTCCCAATTTTAGAAATGTTAAAATATAAAAACACAACAAATCTAAAACGTATATTTTCAGACAATTGTAATAACTAATTATTTGACATAGTTTACTAAAAAATAACAACCCATGCATAACGTAGATGCTCTGTGTCAATGGAAGAACAGGATATGATCCAAAAAATCTGATTCAATAGTCAAACTATCATTAACACATGTCATCAGCTGGAGCTGGACCTGCTGCCTCACAACAGGCATCCCACAACAATAACACCAGTAGTCAAAAGCATGGCAGTACTATATTTTGTGGCTACAGGACCATTCCAATACACTGTAGCAGTATATGGTGGAATGTCACAACCAACTACCAGTGGTGTACTACAAGCAGTTTTTTCTTCAGTGATGAGACACATCAACAACTTCATACACTTAACACAAAATGAGGATTTTGCCAGTGTAAAGGGAGATTAGTATTCTTTGGGTCGACTTACACACATAGTTAGAGTAATTTAAGCAGCACATATTGGCTTGGTGGCAACATACAACAGAAAACAAGTGTAATACAACCTCAAAAACGAATATTTAATCACTGTGCAAGTTGTCTTTGTACAAGATATGTACATCCAAAGTGTGTGTGTTTTTCACAGGATCAACCCATGATCCCTATCATCTTCATTTGGCATTTCAACATCCTCACCTAGTCGCTTATCATGGTCTCCATCCTCTGCAATATATGTGATGTTCTGTCGTGGGCTATGCTGTGCAACATGCAGCATGCCAAGGTGGTTTTGCACACCCTATCGGGTAAGAAGAGGTGGGCTCCACAAGTCTTATCACAACATCTAAATCTGGACTTTAGGAGCCCAAAAATCCGCTCCTCTGGCCTCTGTGTTCTTTCATGGGCCTCATTGAAGCAGACTTACTCTGGCATTGTTGGATTCCTCAGCAGTGCTAACAACCATGGTCGGTTAGCATAAGCTGAGTCTCCAAAATAAAATAGGTCAAAATATGTATTCCCATTGTAGATCCCTAAACTAGAAATTAACCAATAGTTATATTGACAGATTATACTTACCAACAAGCCAGATCCAAGTTGTGATATTTGCAGGTGCTGTGTACTACAAAGAAATCATGTTGATCCTGGGGAACATGCACATATGCTTGTGATGTAAAAATCAAGTAAGAATACAATTTGCACATTGATTGAAGGGAAGTTCTTCAGATTGCGGTGGACCTGTTCTCTGTCGTGTGGTGGCACTAAGGCAATATGTGTGCCATCAATTGCTCCAGACACGTGGTATACCACCATAAGAATAACATTCTCCCTTCACATTGGCAAAATCCTAATTTCGTGGAAACTGTATGAAGCTGTTAATGTGCCTCATCATTTAAGAAAGAATTTGTTGTAGCACACCACTGAAGATTGGTTTTGACATGCCGCCAGATACTGCTACAGTGTATTGGAATGATCCTGTGACCTCAAAATTGAGTACTGCCATGATTTTCACTACTGATGTTATTGATGTTGGATTCCTGTTGTGAGGCAGAAGATCTGGCTTCAGCTGATGACATAAATCAATAATAGTTTACGTCATCAATCTGATTTATTAAACTAATATCCCATTCTTTTATAGTAGCAAGGTCTGGAAATGGTCGAATAAATTGAGGCTGTTGTATTCTGCCTCTCCCTGAGTTTTAAGAAAAACAAAAATATTTATTTAAATGGCTAACACAACTCTCATCTCTTTTTAAAAATGTGTTTTTTAAACATATCTGTACACAACATTTATTTATAGATTTTTTTATTTCAAATACATTTTTTTACATGTCTATTAATTTTTTAAAACAATGTGTAAATAACACATTTAAATGTATTATTTCCACATTTTTTTTTTTGCAATTCTCAAAAATTCCGTCAGTGGAAGTATAATAAAAATTGCACAACTATCACATTGAACCCCAGTAACTCACTACATAATACTGTTTTTATTTTTTTTTAAATGAGTAACGCTCGCATTTTTTATATGTAAACAAACTAGCCAACATTAAGAGTGGTGGTGACACACTTAGAATTCACATGTACTGTTTCACAATCTAAAATAGGGGGAGCAAGACCTTGTCATCAGGACATTTGCAATCAGGTGGGCATCAGAGGACGTTAACCGCGTAGGGACAGCAAAGTATGAAAGCCACTGGATGTGTCCATCTCCATTGATGATTGCGTACATTGTGTACATGTATGCGGCATATCAAAAAAGTTCACTTGCCTCCGAATGCTGTAGCCAACAACACCTCCTCTGTGATTGCTGCTTTTTCCGACCTCAGGGAGCCACAATACCTGGAAAAGCAGGTGACAGGGCCCCTAACTTCTCAGCAGAGGCGCTCTATTTGCTGACTACAGAGGTCCGGTCCCTGTACTGCCAGCTGCATGACTCACCAGAATAACAGGTACATGTTTAAAAATGTATTTCTCACTAACTTGTTTGTTTTTCACATGCGCTAAAATGCTTCTTTTAGTTCCTGAGTAAAGCACAGTGATTGAGTGAAGTAAATTCAATATTGGAGCTGTGAACAAAATTATGTTTCTGACTGCTTTTAAATGTCATGAAATTTTAATGAAAAGTTACCTTAATGATTAAGTGACTCCTCATTTCAATTTACTCACATTTCAAAGTATTGCATGTCCGCTACTCCCAAAGGCCAGTAGACACTGTGCCATAAGAATAAGTGTAAAAAACAGCCATTTGTTTGAATGAGAGAAATGTAAAGTGCAGAACAATTATTCTTGTTATGCAGCTCTGCCCTGCTCCAGTTCAGTTTCTATATTTGAATCCCTGCAGTCTTATTTATTGCATTATAAAAATCTGGACTGGAGCAGCACATTAAGCATGGACCTGGGAAACTTGGCTGGTCTGGTTATGAACTTGTCTGCAGAATAATTTTCTGCCCTTTAAATTTCTCCCATTTCCCAAATAATGAGTGCATGTTTGTGTTATACATGAATGGTGCTACATATCTCAAAGGTATGTCCTGTGCTGCAAGTACATATGACACAGGTTTCAGTCACCCACACAAATATTTTCCATTCCTACGCACACATGTTCGTACATCACCAAAGACCACACTTTAACAGACACACGTGGCAGCCCTTTCATAATGCTCTTAATCATAGTATATGCTTCAAACCACAGTATCTGTCTCTAAAACATTAGGTATTAAGCCAATGAAGCTGGGTGTGGGGCTGTGTGATATCAATGAACAAGTTGTTTAGGCTTCAATAGCTCACGTTTTTCACTGATTAGAAGTAGCTCTCACTACACAAAATGTTTTATACCCCTGGCATAGATGATGTTAGTGGCCTGGATTTGTAAAATAAGGACATGAAAAGGGATAAGGGCACTCAACAGGTCACTACAAATGTTTGGTTTCATGTAAGAAATACGTTAAACAAATATGCCTTACTAACTTTTTGGAAATACATGTGATAGATTTATCATAATTGTGTTACATTAATGCAAACAAACAAAACTTCACAAAAATGTTTTTGTTTCAATAATTTGAATCTATACAGGTCAATATCCATCAGAAAAACACACCTGGAAGGCCTTTGCAACAAAAGGTGGGATGACCCTTTGACGCTGCACCAAGAAGTCAGCAGAAGTCCAACTTGGCCAGTCCTCCTAACATGGGAAGCTCATGCACCGCATCCCTGACCCCCCTAATGGCCCATATACTTTTGGTGGCCTATCCTCTGCTCGATGAGCAGTTGAGAGCCCAACGGCAGCATCAAAGGGGTAAGTTCTGTTTTGAGTTATTATTGTTAGATAACTATTTTTTGTTAAAGCAACAAATTATGGCATCAACATAAAGGTTGACACATCCAACAAGAAGAGTTCTGGAAGTTGTAAATTTTGAACAAGGTGTGTGATAATGTGTTTTGTATATATTTTTAATCATGATACCACTATGTGTCTGATCACTACCGAAGGACTTTTTTTGAGCAAACACATGCCTAACTAGGGAAGAAAGGTACATTACTTTATTTGATGTTATAAGGGGCAATTATATCAAACAGGCCACAATTTATGATTGTGTTAGGTGTGATGCTCCATCACAATTGTGAAGGACATTCTGTCTGCCCAATTACAGGTGACAAAGCACAAAATAGACTTGTGATACAATGGATATTCCAAAGGTCACACTGGTGAGTTGGTATCATAAACAAACAATAGCGAGCATGTGAGCCAAACATTCTTTTAGTAAAAACATGTAACAAATATTTTTTCACTAAAAAATACAAGTCAGTCTATGTTAAAAGGTGCAGCTTGTCATGATGCCTTACTCCTTCATGGATGTGCATGTAAGCCAATCAGTTTTTTCAAACATGATTTTGATAGGCATACATTTCTGAATGAAACAGACAGAATGTGTACACCTTGATGCCAGAGTAACATATACCCAAAACCAACATTTCTATATCCTTTGTTATGTCCAGATGATAAATCAATATTGAGGAGAAGAATTTTACTGAAAAGGACTTTTGCAGATTGGCAATGTACAATGTTTTTTTTTTACTAGATATTCATTTTTGTAGCATGAGTTCACTAGTCAAATCAAACAATCTGTACCATTCAGAGGCGTTAAACAATTGATGGAGAAAATTCAAAATGATTACGAAAAATTATGAATAATTAATTGGGAGTAATGATGGGAAATTACTAAACTGTGAGCAAATGAGTCCTGAACATGTTCCCTAAATGCATGAGGTAATATTAAAGTGAACATAAGTTTGAAAGCCTTGAAGCAGGTGAAATATGCGAATTAGGAAATGTTTTTTAAACAAACCTCATGATCAGTTTTATTTACACAGATGCAATATAAATTTTGTAAATATTTTTTCAGCGTCTTCCAGAGAAGATGAAGGGGACATTGGCCATGAAGGCGGGATAGCAGCTGGCCACTGTATGTTGGGTGACGAGACATCAAACACCAATGGACACAGTGGCATGGAGGGTGAGGGGACTGGAACGGAGGCCACCAGCTTGTCATTTTTTTCAGAGGCCTCCACAAGTTACCAGTCCCCAGTGGTGGCAGACCCTACAGGACCTGTACTAGCTGCATCCTTGTCCACCACCCAGATTCCCATCTCTACCCTCCCTCTTGCTTCTCCCCAAATGGTCAAACCCACCCCCTAAAAGGACTGGGGTCTCCTTTGCACAGGCACCCCCTCTGTCCTTTCGGCTGCGCTCAGTGAAGAGGCTTTTGACCTGTGATGCAGCATCTCTGTAAGCCAGACTGCAATCACGAATGGCATCCAGGGCCATTAACAGTCCAAAGTCTGGCATGGAGCGATCACTTGCGAAAACAGGCTCTCCACTGAACGCAGCCCCCCAACCAGCCCAACCTTGTGCACCAACTCATGTCCTTTCCTCATCCCAAATCCCAACTTCCGCTCCTATCCCAAGCACACTCACTTCTTTATAGCCACCCACTCCAACAGCCACAAGCAGCACACCAACACATACACAAACACTAGCACACAAAGCAACACAAACACCCAGTCAACATACACACACACCTGACACTATACTTACACCTGACACTACTCTCACAGGCACCACAACCGCCACATCCACAATCACCACCACCACAACCCCCATCATCACACATACAACAACCACAACCACCACTGCACTAACAACTACCAGCACACCCACAATGACCTGCATGCCCACAGCCACCACCACACCCACAAGCACCACAACATCCACCTCAACTGCACACTCATCCAGACAAGTCTAGTTACACAAACGTACACCTACATGTAAAACACCCACCAAATGCACACACTCACCCGAACACCAAATACCTGCTAAAACACACATCCAAAATATACACCAGACACACATGCAGCTGCAAAACATAAAGATATACACACCACAGCCACACCAACCTTATCAACAGCACACTCCCAGTCAACAGACACACACACCTGACACTACACTCACAGGCACCACAACCGCCACATCCACAATCACCACCACTACAAACCCCATCATCACAGATACAAGAATCACAACCACCACCTACACCGACTCACATGCACCTGCAAAACACACATCACCCACTCCAGCTCACC